>NC_135223.1:9394402-9727382 GCF_052324685.1 Brachyhypopomus gauderio
AGCCCCTTTAGCCAATTAACTCTGCTAAAGAGAAGCCCCCTCTGGTCCTGTGCCATTAAAACAAAGAGGGGGAAAATGTTTCATTAAAGTACACCTTATTTATGGAATGTAGCAGGCTGTCTCTGTTTAAATATCAATGTACAGAGGGGTGGTTGGCTCGCCATATGTAACTGAACTGGCATGGACTATATGCACAGATTACATCACTTTTTCTTTCCCAACCTGGTTTCTTTGGAAGTTTGGAAGGATCGAGTGTTTGGTGTCTGGATGTGGTGTGTGTTTGACTTTTTTATGTAGCCTTACTTTCTTTTTCCATAAAACATCTTGCATAGTTACATCATTTTGGTACTGTGCGAAAAGCCTGCACGCTAATGGAAAACAACTGTACTTTTCTGCCTGCAGGGCCATAACATTTTCGCCAGCCTCTCCTCTAAAGAGTACAGCCGTATGATGCAGCTCCTGAAGCTGGCCATCCTCTCCACAGATCTCACCTTGTATTTTCAGTACGTTCTTCAGAACTTCACAATCGTCCCTGGCAAACCGCCATTGCAGACTTTTACATCGTACAATGCACTGACCTGCTGTCATACACTCACACGTGTAATACATAAAGTGTCCACAGAGGGGCGCCAGTGGAATAGAGGTATCTAAGGGAGTTTAGATGATAGTTTGGCACCCTGTGGCCAGAGCCATTGAGCCGATATCCCCTTTCCTACATATAGTTGAAGTGATTATAAAACAAATTGGAAATGGTAGCAATATCAAATGCATATTTTACGCGATAAAAAGTGACATTTTTCTTACAACTCCAGTTTCATTTATTTATTTTAATAAATCTATTTATAATAAATCTATTTATCTATTTTTTAAAGAAAAAGAACAAAGTTTTTTACATATGTGCTGTCTGGGGAGTTCAGCTGGTCAAATCAAGAGCACCGCGACATCCTCAGGTGACCCACACTCTGTGTAAATGGAATTTAGTGTAACTGAAGCCACATTCCAGTCTTGTTATACTATGTATACTGTGTATGCTGTGTATAATGACAATAAAGGCTTTCTATTCTATTCTATACACTATTGCTGCAACATGACGATGTCTCTGTGACAGGTCCATGCTGATGACTGCCTGTGACTTGGGTGCAGTGACTCGTCCATGGGAGATCTCCAAACAGGTTCGATTGACTTTCTCTTGATTCAGTCCGTGTGGTTGTCGGACAGAGTCATGTGCAGAGTCTGATGAGTAAATGCTGAAGTATAAAGGTAGTATATCACGAGGCATTGCCTGGTTTCTCACGGCAGGTGGCAGAGTTGGTGACTAGTGAGTTCTTTGAACAGGGTGACAGAGAGAGGTCTGAGCTGAAGCTGACACCATCTGTAAGAGCTTTTGTTCCTTGTTTTGATCTCCACCTATTGCCATGACTGCAGTCCTCCCCAATCATGTATTTACAACCCCTGAAATGTGCAGTTTGAAAATCATATTGCAGATCGATTGTAGAAACCTCTTGGCGTCCTATCCACCTTTCCCCCCCAGGCAATATTTGACCGCAACCGTAAAGATGAACTTCCTGCCCTTCAGCTGGAGTGGATTGATGGGATTTGTAAACCACTATATGAGGTACATATAAATAAGTCTAACAGAATTATAGCATTGTTGTTTCTTTTTGTTGGATTGAATAGTTAATAGACTGTGTCTTTGGAAAGACTTTGGTGAAGTTGAATAGGAAGCTCCAGCCAATGGTAGATGGGATAGATGCAAATCGCAAGAAGTGGGAGGAACTCTGTCTGTCCTATCAGCAAGCAAGGCAAGCCTTGGAACCGACCAATCCTGATCCAGAGGCAAGAGAAGAAAAAGAATCCCATCCCAGCAAACAATCCGTCCACAGATCAGAGACATATGAAAGCTTCAGTGACAAGTCAAAGTAAAGAGACCACCCACACACCAGAATTCAATCAAACCACACCTAAGTCAGAATCAGCCGCAAATGAATAAGGGAGATTTAATTGAAAACAGGACTTTTCGCCTGTCGCAATATGCAACCCAATTGGTTTGCTTTGTGATTTCTAGAATGGAAAAAGAAACAAAACACATCTCTGCAGCATAACAACAAAGTTGGAACATTTCATAATTCTTGGTTTATACATCAAGCAACATTTCTTATGGTTCATATGATAATCCTAATGCCACTTATTTACCCTTGCCAAAAAGGCAAAGAAGTTATATTGTTTGAGAAGGCACTGAGGCACTGTAATGATGTGTTAGAACAGGGTTCCCAACCTTTTGCAACTCCCAGCCAGCGTAATCCACCAGCCCACATGAAAATGTAACCAAGTGATGATTAAATCAACAAGCTCCATCTAATGTCTTATTTTTCACAAATAATTTACATAATATCCGTCATATCTGGAATTCCATTTATTGAAATATCCATGTATATTGGAAGGATTTTTACTTTGCAGAACATAAAAAATTTAAACCCTAGCAGTATCACTGTGGCCCACTGGGGGGCCTCAGCACACAGGTTGAAAACCACAGTGTTAGAAGGAGGTTTGTCTGCCTGGTTCAGGGCTGTAGATATTATGCTCTCTAGTTCAGTGTTCTGTTAGTCTGTGTGCTGCTCTGTAGTGAATGTATTGTTTCTAATGCGTCAATGAGAATGCAAAAATGGATTCAATATCGACTGACTCCATGATGACTAATGCTATGATGTTTGGTCATAATGTCTGAAGAGTTCAGGACACAAATCTGCCTGAAGAGATACTGAAACTGTGAACCTAAATTAACTGGACTGTGTGAATTGATATCACTGTGATTTTATGCCACTAGAACGTTCTCCTAAGAAATGTTCTCAAAGAATGTTCTCCTAATGTTTCATCAGTTGTTTAGTGTAATGCCTTTGACCTTGTGGTACTACAAAAGAACTTTCATGACATTTATAATATCTTTATTATTTTTTCTGCACAGCCAATACAATTACAAAATGATTCATTATTCCAACTGTGCCAATCCTACAGCCTGGCATCTGTAATGTATTATGCATTCTTTATGTTTGGTTTTTATTATACTCTGTTAAAATTAAAGATTGTGTTAATATAGATGCTTTGTTATCAGGGACTCAGTTGGAAAACACCAGTCCCCTTTGTTTTCAAGGACTCAATCTCATAATGACACCTTGTTTAGTGTCCCGTGTGTGTGTGTGTGCTGTCTTGGAGCAGTGTATGCTTGGCTGACTGCTGAATGAACCCACAAGGCAGAGCAAAGTGAAATGCAGTATTGATAATCTGAATCTACATAACAGCTTGTTCTTATGTAATTCAACATTACCAGTCTGCAATCCACAGCTGTTAAGCCTAGAAAAAAAATGGCTTCAGGTTTTTTTTTTAATGGAATCGCTGTGACTAGAAGAGGAATCCTTCAGTACTGGATGCAGCTCAACATTGCTTTGAAAATGGCTTCTGGCTTTGACTGGGAAATGTGATGCTTCAGACAGCCTTACAGTTCCTATTCGTGTGACCAAACAGCATGTGTACAGCTGTGGTATGTGCTCTGTCTGCCTTACTTAAAAAATGATTGGTCTGCTAATGTTACTTTTTGCATTTATTATATATGACATTAAGAAAATAATTTATATTCATATTCTGAAGCCTGGATGCAAAAAAAAAGCTTTTTATTTTTATTTTCGTAGCTATTCTGAAACTACTGTATAATGTTGATATGTTGTTCTTTGTGCCTCTCCAAACTGGACCGAGTTTCCTTCTCCTTCTCACTGAATGCCAAATGAACAATGAGCCATGAATTACTGTGTGATTTGTCATGTGTACACAGAGTCTTCTGTATTCAGCCGTCAATCCTCAGGCACTTTTGTAAATAGTGAAAACTGTGATTAAAAACAAACCTCTGTGTGCTGATTTATGACTGGCTGACACACATTCAGGATCTAGACAGTGCAGTTATGACAGTAATGGTAAATTAGGACACAAACTTACTGTGGAACACAATGATATAAACAAAGCAATGCAATGCTTAATAGCAATGCTAAAACAGACTTTGTAACTGGGATTAATATTGGTAATAATAACGTTCCCATGTATCACCATATGCTCCCACAGTGTGTGTGTGTGTGTGTGTGACTGGTCTATTTGTAAAAACGGTTGGAAACAATAGAACAAACCTCAGAAATGCGCAGCACTTAACTTCACAAACAACAGGGTGAAACAAAGGAGTACAAATGGGAGTCCCCATGCGTCCAGAAATGAGAAACAGTTGTGGGTGGTAGTCAGTAGGAGGTCCTGGGGTGGAGCCAGAGCAAAAAGGACCAATCAGGAGCTTAAGAGTCAAAACAGAGAATCCCAGGGCAGTATGTAAATATATCATGACCTTTAGACAAGTTTGGATAAAATAAAATGAGATGTATATATATGTAAGACATAAACTAGGTGTGTTTTATATATATAAAAATTAAATATAAATAAATTAGCATTTGGCCTGGCTAACATGACGGTGGTTGTTAAGAGTAGGGAGTAGGGATTAGGGAGTGTTTCCCTGCTGCCTTAGCAAACAGACTGGATGGCTGCAGGTAAGCAGGGGTGAGATGAGCAGGGGTGAGATGAGCAGGGGTGAGATGAGCAGGGGTGAGGTGAGCAGGGGTGATTTGAGAACCGCTGCTGATGTATTACTCCATGGGGGATGGGTGGGGGGGTGCTTTCTCACCACAGCACACACACAGGGCAGGACATTCACTGATATTTATGTCCTCTCTGTCTCTGGGGTATGTTGGTGTTTTCTTTGCAATTCTTTCATCTTTAAGTTACAAAACCTTTATACGCTTTAACAAAATATCAGCTGATATATTTGAATCTTGTAGCAAAGGAATGACATGAAATGTATTTGATGGGAGTCTCTTTTAATATTGGTGCTGTGGACCATAATGAGAGTAATTTGTATATTCTGTTTTCTCCAGAAATATGTGCTAAATCTAGAGGACATGCATATTCATATTCAACATATACAGATACATATCCAAGAAATTGAATTAATTTGAAAACAACCACTTGCAAATGAGAGTCAGGCAAAAGTAGCCTATTAATATTAATGCATGCATATATTGGCCTTGAACAGCAGCTGCAGGGTGATTTTACTTAACAACCAACAATGGGTTACGTCCATTTGTAGTTAAAATAATTTTCATTTTGTTTTTCACATCACAATGCAAAGAGAGATTTTAAAGAGAACCGAATATCAAATATTCATAACACAGACTCCAGTGTAACGGTCTAATAATGCGAGGAGAGTATAGAAGGGGGGGGGGGGGGGGTGGTCACCCTGATAGAGTTCAGGAAATTCTAGCTTACACTGATTACATTGATTTGTTTCTTCCTACTCTCATTATAGTGCACTACATAGTAACACAGTAAACGTGCCACATGTTAACAAATATAAAAGTTTGCATGGGTTTGTGACCGGGCTTTAACCCTTTGGTTATGTTCACTGTTCTTTTGAAGTAAGACACTGTAAGGTACAAGAGGCCATTTTAAACTCTTTAAACTTAGATTTTAGAACGATGGAATAATTTATATTTAAGAAGCATTTAGCTGTGGGCATCATGGTTGAGCTGAAACATAATCAGATTAGATTTATGGGACACTGGCTTAAGTGCTTTCATGGAAGCTCTGTTTGGGTTTATAGAGGTTGGTGTGCACTTTTTGTTCCCAGAGAGGAGAACAATGAAATGAATCAGTGAGGATTTGTTCATGTTACTTTGATGCGATGTAGAAGTCGGTCCAAGGTCTCTGTGTAGGTCTCTTTGAAATGTCAGCAGTAGTAAATTGCATTTCAGCATGATTTGATGACAGATTCAAAAAGTGATTCAAAAAGATGATGCTCCCAAGATCGTTTATGAGTCACTCGAAGACATGTCTTTGTGAGGAGAGCATTGTCCCTCAGCCTCACATGGACTACACTCTTCTTCTGTTCTTCTTTACATCACCCCACACCAGAATTTCCATGACAACACTATAAATCCACACTTTTCTAAAAGTCCACTGAACCGTTCAGACACTGATGATCCTAAAAGCGCCTGACAGGAGCGACAGTCTGTGGATTCCAGGACACTGTTTTGGTTTGTGAGTGTTTTTACCTGCATATGCCCAGCTGAGTATAGCAGTCTGGTTCACCCCTGCAGCTGAGACATTCCTGCTCCGCAATCCGTCACAGCCATCTGGGACATCTGAAGTCTTTAACTTCACAGAGGGGATGAGCAGAGCATCAAGCATGCGTGTGGCCTTCGGTTTTGCTTCTGTATTGCGTGAACTCTCCACATGTGGCCAAGCGTCATTCATATGTGAGAGACGAGAGCTTGAAAGGGCCGAATACAGCAATCAACTCAAATTGGAAAAGAGGCAAAGGAAAAACAAAAACATGAGGCTTATCCTCCACAGACAGCAGGCAATGGCCTCAGCTGCAGTAAACAAGACCTCAGAGCTTTGACCTATAGCAGCACAGACGAGTCACCCAAGAGATCTCGTGTTCCGTCTATTGTACAGCGCCCTGCACCCAGTTGGTGTGAGGAAACCCCCTAGCAAAGGCACATGTTTCAGGGAAAAGGACTTGAACCTGTGTGGAAAGGTCAATATGTATAGCACATTGAGGTTACATTTAAATGGTTGTTTGTCTCTGTTGAATTTTGTTTACAGAAATTCTCCACATACATTTCCAGTAGTCAGCTTTGACCAAAAGAGTGAGTTAGAATCAACACACCTATGCTCTGAAATAATGACACAAGGGTTGGATAAGACACTGCATTATAGACCGAGGAAGAGGAGGAGTTTTGTACTACATTTTTTTTTTTATAAACAACTTTTTTAATAAACTAAATTTATTTTTAGGCAACAAACCTGTCTCTGTCTAAAGAAGTGCATACATCCAGAGTATGGAATGAATTCTTGAAACAACGATTCTTGGTAATTTTAAAATGCAATGTCCACAGACACTTTGGTTAGGTGATGTCAGAACACACTTCAGCAGACAAACCTGTGTTATATAGACAAACATCACTATGCTTGCCATCACAAGTTGTTCACAATTGTGAGCTGATCAGATTACAGAGTGGAGTGTTTTACACCTGCATTGCATTGCAATCAACCTTCAATGCAACATGTGGGAACGAACCTGATATGTCATGGCAGCCTTCCAGGTCCATCACATCACAGATTCCTGTAAGTTACCTCTCAAATGCTGATGGCGATACACGTGCACACACGCGCGCACACTACGCTCGCGCAAGCCCCTACTCCACTAAATTACACAGAGAGACGTACATGATACATAACCAGTCTCCTCTATCCATTACTCATGCTACTGTTACACTACACCGCTGGGTTTGGATATGAAGACTGATGACTGTGCTGTTCAGCACACAGCCAGACCTTAACACACAAAACTGATGGAAAGATATGTTGCAGCTTTCACCACGTATTAACAAATGAAACATTTGTTATTGGTTGACAATCTAATAATAGACGTCCAACAATTCTTAATGAAAGAACCATAGATTTTATAACAGGAATCACCTCACGTTTTATAAAGTTATTACATATCTAACATAAGGACTAGTACACCGTCGTACTAAAGGGCTCTGTGAGTCCACTCCATGTGGTAATGGCAGAAAACGAGTGTACGAATAACCCTGAACAGGGAATTACAATCAACCCTTTATTGACGACTCAGTATTATTTAGTTATCTTCCACAATAATTGCAACATCTTGCAATCTCTCTTCCTGTCCTCTTGTTGGTGAAGTAAAAGTACTTTTGGAGTCAGCAATGAATAACATCACAGACATTCACTGACACACTGGGGTACATATTTCATGCCGTGAAAAAAAAAATATTCTGCACACTTCCTCGAAAGAAAGAAAATAATTCATGCGCGAGCTTTGTTTTTCTCGAGCCCCGATTGTTCACAGCGAACGCCAAGGAGGAATTCGGCCCGCGCGAGCGCCTTTCATGTTGGGTAAGAAAAGGTTTCCATGTAAATCAAGTGCTGTGAGAAATGAGGGTATTTCTTAACGCTTAGCGTGGCTAAGGTATTCAAACTGTGTAGACAGAACGAGAATGGGTTTCATTTTAAAGTGATGACACGTTTCTTTAGCGCTTACCCGTAACAGACACACACGTATATATTTTTTTTTTCAGAAAAACTGGTTGAAAACGCTTATCTTTGCATTCTAAGTCATTGGTGCCCTCCAGTGGCAATAAATGAGAAGTTATAATCAAGAGACAACGTAGTGTTACAACAGTCTCATAATCATTACAGTGAATACCAAACGCAGTTTACAGGTAATTAATTACGATTTATTAAATAGAACATTATACAGTATCTGGCAAAAGTGAACCAATACTTGAGCATACTATAGGTACCGCCTGAAACGTACCTATCAATTCACACAAAGACAGAATGGAAGACTTTAAGCAGGACGAGCACAAACAGTAGAACACATCAGTATGACATAAGGACCCACGCTGAACATTTCAGAGTGCTGTAACCGCAGTGATGCTCACAACGCGGCAGCCATTAAATAACTTCTACTTTGATTCTCCAGAGAACGAAGAGCTTTCTGCGCTGAGGTAAACTACAGGTTATGTGTCGCTACGTGATTACAGCGACAGAGCCTGCAGGTGTGTCTGAAATGGAAAGGGAAGAGTGCCACGAGGCTGTAGGACTTCTGTTCTCCAGGACTGGTTTCGTGCTGCAGGGCCTCATCACCATGACAGCTGGCCACACCCCTCCTCCCTGGCAGAGTGGGCCTGGATTCCTTCAGTCAAAGGCCTTTGATTGTGAGCTGGGGCTCCCCCAGCTACTCTGAATGGCTGTCAGAGCCATCAGTGTGATGGACGGGTGGGTGTTTCACCCTGGACAGTAACAAGTGAGGCGTTAACTCTACATGCGCAAGACCTCTGTCATTCAAACAGTGACCTCACTCAGGCCGAGGTATTCACTGGATGAAACAAGACGGCCCAACAAAGGTGGACTGAGACGGGCCCATCTAGTGCTGGCCTCTCAAACACGTCAGTGTGACTGAAAGTTCCTTTTTTCCATGTATCATGAGAATAATATCTTAATTTGGGCTTATTAGTCTAGTGTGATTGGTTCCTGAAATGACACGAGCCAACTGTGAGAGGATGGAAAGAAACCATTTCTGAAAGCGTCTTTCAATAAAAAAGAAAAACCCTCTGCAATCAAACCAAACAAACAGCATTAGGCCGTTGTGAGCACTCTAAGCTATTCCAAACAGTGAAGTAACCTAACACTAACCCATGTGAAAGGTTCCCTTCTGATGAAGCACGATTGCATATCCAAAATGCACCGTGATTAAATAAGCTAGCGGAGCGAGGAGTCTCGGAGATATTCGGTGTAAGAGGAGCCGTGAGGAGAGGTGAAGGGGGGGGCCTGCACAGTCCTCCACTCTCCGGGGCTCCCAAGGGAGGGGAGCAGTACGGATAATGGCAGCCTGGTGAGGGGCCAAGTCTCCGCTGCTTTTGGTGGGCGTTTGGTTCCACGACGGGGGGATACACTCTCCTCTGTTCCTGCATATTTTAACAAGGCCAGGAAAAAAACTCCAAAGGAAAAGAGCTGTTGAAAAGAAAAGATCCTCATGGATTCGGCCCTCAGTGATTAGGGCAGGAAAATCATCTTTAAAAAGGAGTTGCATAAGTGTCCCATGCATTGTTATTTTCTTTTAAAAGTACAGTTTACCCAAAAACTCCTGAGTGGTAAGTTTTTTTTTTTATTGTGACCTACACTGGGTCTAAGCTTCAGCCCGGAGGCCCAGAATGAGCCGCTGGGCTTGGGCTTTTTCTGGTGGTTGCTCTGTGCTTGGCGTGCGGCTGCTCTGTGCTTGGTATGGGGCTGCTCTGTGCTTGGTATGGGGCTGCTCTGTGCTTGGTATGGGGCTGCTCTGGTTAACGTGAGGTCCGTTATGGCTCCCAGCTGACACATTAGCTCTGCATTACCAAACCAGTGGAAGAATGACACAGGCAGACCACTACAGAGAGAAAACGAATGCTAGCTTCAACAGACAGTGCTGGATACGACATCAATTGATACCAACTGCTGCATCAGAGAATGTGAGGATGACTACAGATTAGGAAAGATGGTTAAAGCATCACATTTACAGTGAGGTTTCGTATTGTGCATAATTCCTGCGCAAGTCATCTAATGGAAAAAATGTGGCACGTTGTCTCCGACGTTTCTGAAGACAGAGATGCATCTGGCTGCTAAGCTGGCATGTATAAATAAATCTTCATTTAAAACTTGGCTGCTTGTGCCTGCTGGTAACAACATCTGAAAACACTGTGTTTTCACCCAGAAGTGGATTTACTGTAGCATGACATCAGGGTCTAACCAAGCTGTACAACACACTCCAACAGACAAAACAATAAAACTCCTCATGAGGAAAGCATAGACCGCTAACTTACAGCTAAGAGACTCCAAACAGACCTAACCTTACAGGGAGCTCACTCTGCTCACTGTTACAGAAAATGAATATGTCATCACGTATAGGTGGTCTATGGGAATACGGAGGTGACCGCGGGGCAAAGCATGTTCAGCACACTTGGTGTAAATAAGCTGTGACGTTGACAGATTAATATGTTGCGGAGCTGGAAGAAATGAATAAGTACTGCATTCAAGAGGAGATGTTAGGGCTGGAGCCCATAACTCATCTTGGATATCTTAGATGGTTCTGATAGAAGCGACTTTAAAGGATGAGGAGAAGAGCTACAGCCCCGGGAGAGGAGCAGAGAGGGCCCAGCGGCCGAGGTGATCCCTGGGGCTTGGCACAACTCACGCTAGGAACGAGTGCTGGAGACTGAGACATGCTTCTCGCATTACCGCACCCACCAGAGCCGTGATTCAGCCATTTGGGCTTTCTGACTGACTGGGTCTCACTGGGTCTTTGATTATGGCGTTAAACTCCAAACACCAGCAAAGACCACCATGTCCAGGTTAGATATTACATGCATTTCCATGAATATTAATTGCAGAGGAATAAACTGCATTGTGTGGTTCCATCTCTTGTATAGGGGTGAATTATTTTGAGTTCACTCAGTTACCCAATGGCAGATAAAAACAACTCCACCTCTCGCTGTGTACATTGCAACCTTGCACAACACATCGCCGTTTACTGGGGGACGCACGCCAAAGCAGCCACGCCGATCTGTGAGCATGCAAACACGTGTGGGTATGTGTGAGGGAGGGAGAGAACGAGAGAAGACAAGACAAGAGAGTGTATTTTCTCTGTGTATGTGCGTGCGCAAGTGTGTGTGCGTGCACGCATTCGTGTGTATGTGTGTGTACGCATTCGTGTGTGTGTGTGTGTGTGTGTGCACGCATTCATGTGTGTGTGTGTGTGTGTGTTTGTGTGTGTGCACGCATTTGTGTGTGTGTGTGTGTTTGTGTGTGTGTGTGTGCACGCATTCGTGTGTGTGTGTGTGTGTGTGTGTGTGTGTGTGTGTGTTTGTGTGTGTGTGTGTGTGTGTGCACGCATTCGTGTGTGTGTGTGTGTGTGTGTGTGTGTGTGTGTGTGTGTGTGTGTGTGTCTGTGTGCGTTTATGCATTACTCTGGGCTCTGTATGTTCAAGGATATTCATGCATGTAGACAAACAGGCATGTTTCCGTATGCCAATTCGTTTACTGCTTGCAGGGAGCCTGTTTCCTGAGCACTAGCCCAAACAAGTCTCCTTCCACAGGGAATTAAAACAGGATCAATTGCACTTGCTATATCTCAAGTTTTCCTCTACAGCTAAACCCCCACCTAAACCCTCTACTTCAGACACATGGGGCTGAATTCTCAGCTGCAGGCAATTACCGCAAGGACTCACTGACTAACAGTTTCCAGATTGCCACATGATAGCTCCCAAATTAAGAGAGACAGTTTGGAGTATGGACAATGTAAATCCATTTCTGGGTTTGTCAGTTCCAGGTAGTTGGTCAGAGAAAGAGCGCTAAAGGCTATGGCTTTGAGGACTCAGTTTGACTAAAATCCTCACAAAAGACAAATTTTCATCCTGAGCACATTTTCTGTACTTTTGAAAGGTCATTGCCTTCTGCTTCTTGCACTTACATATGGACGCTTGAAGTGTGTGTGTCTTCCGTGAGAAAGCCATCTCTAGTTTGTGGCACACGTGGAAGCAACATGGATTCCTCTGTGGTTTGGGCTGAGAAATGCATTTAACTCTGAACAAGTTTCAGTGTTTTAACGTTTCAAAACACTGCTAAAACAAACATTCAGTCAGTTAATCAGCTTTTTGTTGTGCTTAAAAAGTGCCAAGTGTCAATGATCTTATAAACTTGCTATGTGATTACTAAACTCATATCCTTGCTTTTTGTCATCTGAGTTGCTTTATATTTGAACTTTTAAGTTTCATTTTAATGATTTAAATGTTAAACCTTAGTTTTGTACTTTGAAATAGTTTGGTGGGCTTTAGATCTTGCAGATTCTTTAAGTCATAGTGTTGATGAGTATTATTGTATTATCAGATTTCTTAATTGCTTTAAAGAATTTTAACACTAAAAATAACACAAACAAAAATCACTATATTTGTTTCTTCTCTTGTATGTCTGCGCTGGGAGTGGAGTCGTGCCATGACCAGCAGAAGCGACAGTGGTGAGGGGCGTCTGCTCTGAGCAGCGTCAGGCGGTGACTGGCAGGCAGCTGAGCTCCGTCTCCCTCAATTAGTGAGCTGTCAGGCGTGAGGGGATGACTCCATCACCGCTCTTGACCACAAAGGCCTGTTCCCATAGTTCAACACCAGGAAAAGGCCGTGCTTGTATTGTTCTGCTCAGCAGTGAGTCCTATAACTCACAACTACTACAACAACAACAAAAAGTTGCTATTCATGAAGTCTGTTTTATCTAGGGAAAAAAATGGTTTATTGAGAACGGCGAGAAAATTATACGTGGGTGAGTTATGGAAGAGCTGTTGCTTGACTATATGAGCTGTGCTGCTGATTTTATATATATATCATATGAAACGGATGTAGGTTATTGATACATACTGAATACAGTTCTGCAGACAGATCTCTTGCTCTGGAACTCTTAATACATGCTGAACCGTAGGGGGTGACCATCTGCAATACAGACACAAAGTAAATCCAACCCTGATCATCATTATTTTAAACCAGTGCGACAGGTCACAGCACTGTTAAGTTTCGGACATATAAAAGTTAAATTTTGGGTTTTGTATGACAGCAGCACGAAGAAAAACCCTCACTGAGCAACACACGATGGTAGCAAATGTATGAAACTGATTTCCATTCAGTTTGGCCTGTCTTCCTCACATGTGCATCACTTACAACTCCTAAATCAACACCAGTCCTTTGTACGGTTTAACAGAACTTTCCGCTCTGTCAAAAAGCACCATGTGTCTCTGAAACCAACACGTTTCTCCTAATAAACAGTAAAAATGTGCGAGGCGTAGCACATTTCTAAGCCGCCGGCAGCACGATGCCGCTCTGTCTGTGAAGCGCAGCCCGAGGAGGCAGCCCGGCTGTGGCCGTGCATGCGAACGGGCTCATTTTCACCCGGCGTATCTGATCTCGTCGCCTCCAGAAAGCAGCGCGGCTCAGAACAGCTTGTGAGGCCTTGGGGATGCGGGTGGGGCGGCTGGGCGTAGGAGGCCGAGGTGACACGGGGAACAGAATTTGGCTGCAGCTGCTTCTAACGCACTGACTGGGGGGGTCGGAGCTGCACAGCTGTGAGAGAGAAAGGCAACGCGGCGGCTCGGAGGGTCGACAGACTGCGTATGCGGGACGGGAGCGGAGCGAGAGCCGTGGGGGAGAGACAGACAGCAGCTGCAGGGTGACCACGGGGCCAGCAGGGCCGCGCTCCTCTCGCCCGCACAAAGACGTCATGCCACATCGCTGTCAGGCCTGTCACCGCCACGACTTGCTCGTTAACAAAGGGACGTCCAATCAGAGCTGCAACGCGGCCAATATTGACAAGAGCGCTGCGGCTGAGTCATATGGTGGCCAGCACACTTGGCCTGGGTTTAATTGGCTATTCTCAGCGCACGAAAATTAGGACTGTGACTTCTGATTAAAGGGTAGGACAATAATTGGTTTACTGACCCGTTTAATGATGGAAAGAGTGTGTGAGCGAACAAAAGCACAGTGTGGGACTGCACAGTTCCAAAGACAACAGCAAAAAGTTGGGATCTAATCCTGAAAATGAATACTTTTGTGTGAGAGAAATTCATCCAATCAGATTCATCTAATTCAGTTTGTATGTTTGCCTCTCTGTGTGTAAAAAGGTCTCAGTCTGAGGGCGGTAAGAGTTCAGTCACTTCCAAAAAGAAGAAGGTGATGTTTTTCCTGCAGTGGGTCGGGACATGTAGTCACTGTGGAGTCTGAGAAACATACGGTGTGTTTATTTGTGGTGGGAAAAACCTGACATGTTGTGGACATTTGACATGTTAAAACAACTCACTCGACTCTGACTACGGCCAGTCCTACTTACTTTGACATAAATTCTGGCTGACAATTCCAGCAAAGAAACATATGAATCACTTTATAGTAAACATTGCCTTTGGCACAGTGTTAAAAAAATCACCCCTGTACAAGATACAGATATGTATGTACTCCATTTTAAACATTCTCACCTTCCAGTTCACACATACCACAAAAACAAAGATGAAAGATGAAGTTTCAGAGACCTTACAGTGACATTCTTTGAGGAAATAGACTCATGGGGAAAGATGTACAGCACTACAAATATGAGAGACAATCAAACAAATAGTTCTGTGCTATTGCATATTTTCCCTTTCGCTCAGAAGCTTAAGCAGGTGTCTTTGGACTGGCCGGTCTTTCGGCCTTTAAACAGAAAACCGGCTTGTCTCCAAAAAGCCATATTAAAGTCCCATGAAACAGTTCCAAGCCACTTCAACAATTTTTGCCCTTCCCTGCTCTTTTCGTGCTGCGCCGAGGAGCGTTTCGTGGAGCCCCGCGTACAGCCAGTGAGCGGGGAGGCCACAGATCTTCCCCCGTTCCCAGGGTTTATTATTACAAATAAGCACTTCCATCTGCAGACTGACCTTCAGCGAGGCACAGCGCCAGGGCACATGTGTGCCAGTCTCCGGCCCAGCTCCAGCCTGGAGACAGGGTCTGTCAGCAAGCCCCTCTCCTCAGCTCCTCGCCATCAGAACGGCTGGAGCCGGTGAGTACACACCCAGCCAAGCCCTGCGTGGAAGTGGACAGAGGCTGTGTATGCTATACCCGTGCAGTGTGTTTGTTGACTAAACATAAGCGCCGAAGCCTAACGCAGAGGTTGCCGATATAATTATGCATATCCTCTGGTAATTTTGTTTAGCTTTGTCTCTCAGGGTCTCTCGGTGGCTCTCCCACTCTCCGTCAGCACCCTTGCACTTTCAGTGAGCACACTCATCCTACCCTGACCCCAACCTTCTGCCCTTTGACCCTGAAGTGGGGGTTGGGGACCTGTCAGGGCGCCCTCCTTCCTCCGACTGTGATTGGCACACTTTAAAGCCTGCTCTTCAGCCAGAGTGGAGGAGACTGGGCTACAAAAGGGAGGTGCCCCAGAACAAACAGGCTGATGGGATCATGTGCCGCCCCTCCAGCTCATAACTGAAAACACAAGGGAGGTGAACTGGGAAGACAGACGTTTTGGCGAGCGCATTTTTCCATGAGGCTCTCAATGTAGTGTACTCTGGGGTGTTTAACCAACAAAATGATCACAGATTGTTTCATAGGACACATTAAGTACAATTTGCTGAATGTTATTAGCACTGGGTCAGTTTCCATATTCACAAGCAGTGGCTCCTTTTCAGTCAACTCTCATTTTACACCATTTGTCAAAAGCTCTTATATTGATCAACTGCAGTATTATTATTCTATATTATGACTGGGAAATGAACCCAATGACATGGTGTGTCAGGCCATGTGGCCTGACCATGCAGAATTTTCATTTACTCAATTACTGGTGAAAATAACTTAACTACATCACTTTCTACCATAATCACATCTTCACCGATTTCACATATACTGACATCGTAATCACGTTTTGTTTCTTTTGGTGGTATTTCTGATATTCTACATCCCCACAACGGAGTTCCTTTGGGCTGTGTCAGCACCGTGTTTACTGTTAGTTCTACTTTGTGTGAATTGGAGGATTGGCAGCAGGGTTACTGGAGCGTTCTGCAGTGGCGGAGAGAGGGTGGCCCGTGGGTGACCCCGGGCTCCTGAGGAGGGTCACACTCGCCAGCAAGCCTCCCAGCTGCCTCTCCACACCTCCACCCACACATCCCTCTTTCCCCTGTGATTTTTCTCTCCTCTCTCTCACACTCTTCATCGCTTTCTCTCTCTCTCTCTCTCTTCTTTCTCCTTCTCCTTCTTTCCCTCTCTTCATCGCCATGCCTCTGTTTTTCCCTCTCGCTATTCCAGAGCGGCTGACAGCTCCAAACAAAACAAGCCCAGCGAGCTGACTGACACATCGCGCTTGTGAAAGGGGAGCATTTAACACGCCTGACTCACCACTCTGCCCACTACAACACATGCACACACACACACACACACACACACACACACACACACACACACACACACACACACACACACACACACACACACCCTCCACCACCCACCCATGGAAACAAAACACCGAAGAGGAGAATGGAATTGGGCAGCTCTGGGGTCAGGGGGAACGTGCACCTTGAGGAGAAAAAGAGGGAGAAAAGAGCTGAGAAAAAAGGAGGAAAAAGATTCTTTTCAGGTTCAAAGGCGGCCCATTCTCCCGCCCGCAGCCTGTCAGTCATGGTGGAGCGGGCTGGCCCAGAGGATAGTGGTCCATTCTCACTGGTGTCATTCAAGCGTCCGTCAGCCTGATGTGAGCTCCAATGGGCCTCGTGTTGGGCCACGGAAGCTTCCTGTCAGACACTACCATGGGAACAACACCTGTTGGAGTGACAGAGGAGTCACTGTTTCCCAGTGTGCTCTTTTCCATAGTGTGTAGTTCATCCACTCCACCCCAAACACACACATGCATAAGAAAAAAACATCTAGCTGCCACAGGAGAAAAATATCAGGATTAGCAATAACAACTATTACAACTATTTGTTGTTTGTCTTTTATCTTGGTTTTTAGTGTAAACTAAAGTGAAATTAGTTTTTTACATGATAGTTTAAAATTTGCTTTCGTCACTAAAAGCATCAGCATCAGTCTCAACATCACAGTGCAAATTACAACCTCAACCAATAGAGTAGCAGCAGTAGAGATTCTGACCTTCATGGTCACTCACGTCAGTACAAACGTGCTCACCCTGTTCCACTCCA
Source organism: Brachyhypopomus gauderio (assembly GCF_052324685.1). NCBI lineage: Eukaryota > Metazoa > Chordata > Actinopteri > Gymnotiformes > Hypopomidae > Brachyhypopomus > Brachyhypopomus gauderio. Next base: position 9,411,741 of record NC_135223.1, read on the forward strand.
TGAGTGAAAAAGCAGAATGGAATGAATTTAAACTTTCGCTTTTAGTGCAAAAGTCCAGCCGTTTTTTATTGATCATGCCCAATAGCAGTTTGAATTAACGTTTCAGAACTCAAGGATGACAATGTCCAGCAAATCCCATCCTGCTTTAGGATGTGCTGTAAAACCCCAGCAGTAAAATCTGCCCTTTACTCTCGATTCATTCATATTTCACAGTCCTATTCACATGACCTTCACTTTTAAAAGCTAAATGTTATACTTCCTGTATTGGTGACCCCGTGCAATCTGAACCTCGTGACTTGTCACGCAGCAGAACGCCACAGGTGATCTGAAGATTAATGTGCTGCACGACCACAGCTCCGGCCACCCCTCCCCCACTCAGGTGCTTTCAGGGAGCCCATTAGGCTGCCTTTGCCTCAGGGGCAGAGCTTTGAATAATATGGGCTACGAGGGAGCAGGTCGTGGTGCAGGCACCTCAGCTCTGGTTTCCTCTCACAGAATGTTCCGGAGTCGCAGGTCAATGCCCAGCCCTGCTCGACAGCGGCAGGCAGTACTCACACGGCGGCAGGAATTACGGCTTCAAAAACCAGAGTAGGCTTACAGCGAGCCGTCGTGAGCCTTTGAAGACGTTATGGCAAAGGCTGGGGGAGGGAGAGATAATTGTCGCGGGGTTGGTGTGTAATGACTCCCCTTCTCGTTTTCGTTCTGTTTGGTGCTTCGGTTTTCCACGTTTGCTGCTGGTCAGCCCGCCTGCGTTCATCTCTCTTTCTCCGTCGACTCCGTGTCCACCGTGCAGAGGCATTTAAACTCCGAAGCGCGTACACACACACACACAGAGCGCTCTGTCTTAATTAGAGTGAGTGAGAGGTTTGTGTGTGGCCTGGAGCAGTGAAATAAGTGGGGTTCTGTGCTGAATGTGATCCCTGTCAGACACAGGATGTCTGCACACTCTCTCACTGCCAACCCCACTCACACACACACACACACACACACACACACTCACTCACACACACACACATTCCCAAACACACACTGGCACAATTCAACCTACCTACTTCTTCTACCTAATTCTAAACTAATACTGCATACCTGTACAAACCACACTGAAGACTGAATAAGCACTAGTATTAGTATGACTCCTCTGCTCCACTCTACAAGTGACAGAAGGATATAGGGACATCGGGGAAACGCACACATACCACATACAGAGAGAAGGAGAGGGAGAGAGACAAAAAAGATAGGTGACGATTCCCACTCAGTCTGCTGTGCAGTGAATTGTCTTTCATTCATGTATGTCAAGACACCCACAGTCTGTTAGAGTGTCCAAAAAAGCCTTAATCAGCAGGATCTCACACCAACAGATCTCTCTTTGTTGTCACACAAATCTACACATATTCATGTAGTTGGATTGTAAGAGAGGGCCTTTCGTCAAAGCCATTGAAAAAGCCTCTCTCTCTCTCTCTCTCTCTCTCTCTCTCACACACACACACACACACACGCACTTGAAGTTCTCACACATCTGACCAGGTCTGTTTAAAAACAGCACAGCATCCATCAAAGAACCCTTCACACTAGAGTGCACAACATGTCAACAGTGATGTGAAAATGTTTTGGTCTTTCAAATAAATGCAGGTCTTTAGTGTTGACTGATATATATTTTTTTAATAACAGCTGTGGCCAGAATGCACCAGTGTGTTAACACAATAACTTGATCATATAGATCTTTATGGATATATGCATGACCAAACACTACAACAACAAAAACTAGAAATAAAATAGAAATGGAAGTTAAAGCTGCCATTGGTACAAATGGTAACCTGAGACTGAAAATCATTCTGAAATAAGTTTTCTCTCCCCTTTTCACTCCTTTGTCTGTTGAAACATTTGTTCTATCACCAAAGTGTGGTTCATGAAGAACAATCTTTAACCTTTTCTTCCTTTCACCTCAAGGTAATGCTTTGGATTTACCCCAAATTATTGATGTCTCGAGGAAATTGTTTTAACAATGTCACAGCTAACACTCTTCTTCACATCTCTTCACATAAACCTTTTGCCATAAAACCTTTCATTTATACCACATGTACATGGATCAGGTCAGTTTAGAGAACACATTAAGTTTGAGGCCAAAAAGTTTTAGTTAACGTAAAGACTAGATTTAATACTGTCCAGAGGTTTCCAGTAACACACTGAGCCGAGAGAAATGTATCTTGCAGGGCGTTTTGTCACAGAAGACGTTTCTTTGGAAGCTAACTTCGGTGGTCTCTCATCATCCACTCCCTCCCTCTCCCTCCAGATTGTCAGTTCCAATCTCAACCAATTCCCCGAACCCTAAACCCAAATCATCACCCTGAACCGCAGATTGCCTGAATATAGGCCTGCGAATCCGATACTCCGCTGGGGTTTGAGGTTTGACGGAAGGTGCTGAGAGTCGGGCGATGAGGGGGCCCAGCCACCCGCCATATTGCCGCCCAGAATGCAGTGTCATGTTCGCAGAACAATGGGCCGTGTCCTTGCAGCAGGGTAAACAGCAGAGGCTGTCAGCCGGTGTCAGGTTTGGCCTTTTCAAAGTGAGCGGGGCGGAATGACAGATGACTGCTCTAAGTGCGGCTGACACGCCACTGATAATGGCCGTTTGAGTGCTGATACCGAGAGGCAAAGTGAGACGTGTGAGGGAGATCCTCGCCCCCCAAAACACACAGAGCTCACGGCTACTCCAAACACGGCACTGGGAGGACTGGGAGGGGCTTCCGTCGAGAGCGGCCCGCTTACTGGATCCTGGGGTCCGGGTGGGATTTTACAGGCTGCTGCTGAATGTGCAAGCTTGCAGTAACAGCCAGAGCACCTGAGTACAACACTGTATGATTAAACAGTGTGAAAATCTTATAATATTATTGTCACACTTTCGGGGTTAAGGACTGTGATCAGTCCTGATGAGACTTTATATTATGTTTTCATTTCATGATGTTTTATTATTATTATTAGTATTATTTTTGCGTTTGTAAGTATTTAATTATTAATGTGATTGTAATATTGAATTTGATGCATTCTGAATATCTAATAAGGTCCTAGAGGATTTATTAATCTAAATCATTTTATTATTTACGTTTTCATATATTACTTAATATATATTAATGCATTTTTTGAGTGAAATGCTCTGAAGAAGGTTTAATAGCAAAAGTTGGTCATTAAAGTCTGTTTTGTAAAAGTGCAAAGAAATTTAAATTTTAATAAAGACTAACTTTATGGCTAAAACATTTTCCTTTAAAGTAATTAAAAAGTTATCTTAGTAGTCCTTGCACGCACATCATTCCACAGCAGACAAACACTCTCTTGATGTACTTATTCAGTGGTCTGTTACATGACTTGACAGTAATGAAATTACTGAATTCCAAAGTGAGTTAGTACATAATTAAGTGGAAATCTACTGAGCATGACTTACATATGTGCTGGAGGAGCAGAGAAGCGTTGTGTGCTAGATCTCAACCAGCCTTAAGGTCCCTCACTGTAAATCAGTTGACCCTTTCAGAAACCTCTCCATGAATTAGGCAGTGGAGCTCTCATTAAATCACCTCCAGCTAATCGGGCCGGGGTGCGCGGGGTTGACGTGCCGAAAAAACAACATGTCTGACACGATCGGCACGAGCAGGCCTGTAACTCGAGCCTCACGGCCCTGGCGTGCCAGCGTCCCAGAACCCAGCACAGGGAGGGGGGGGGGGAAACTCCCCAGTCAGAACAGCCCCCCCCCCCCCTCCTTCCCCATCCCCCCCCAGCCCACGGATCAGCTCTCTGAATCCCCATAGCGCACCCAGCGGGGTCCCTCCATCTGGACGTATTTGCAGCCTGACAGGGACCATAGAGGCAGTAAAGGGAACATTCACCCAAGGCACACTCCAGAACCGCCACTCGCTAGACACAGAACAGACTGGGGAGGGGAACGCCTCACAAAAAACAACAAAAAAAAGAGCCGGGACTGGACACCGAAGCACAGGAGCACTTACACACCGCTGCCCATCTGTCGGCCATTATGCACATGGCTGTTCGACTGACAAACTCTTCTATAGTATGAAGGGGAAGTGGTGATCCTTTTTGCAAAAAGCCTCTAATATCAGATTTGTATCTGTACAGTAACCGTATGGAAATCATGGTTCCGACACACACGGTGCCGACTAAGGTCTAGAGAAAACAACAGAGTTATTCAGATACACAATGATCAGACAATTTCCACATAGGGTGTCTGTGATATGGAAATATCTTCAAATAAAACTATAATAACCACTACTGTAGCCAAAGACCAGATAACCATCTTCAAAATAGACCAGTAAGAGCCCAAATGAGACAAGGGTACATGGACTGTTGACTAAGACATACAGTTGTGTCTGAGACTTACTTTATTCTCAAGTCTCAAAACTCAGGAGCCATGTCTCACTGGGTGCTCCGGCCCTCACACAAAAGCGTGATGTATCTCAGCTCTTTCTCCACTGACCCATGTTTCTCTGACCTCCACACTACAGTCTAGTCAGGATTTCCTCTTCTTTCATCCTAAACACGCATACACGCCTGGTTTCTCTCCATTTCATCGTTTCTAATTTTGTGTGCTGTTTTTGTTATTATCTTTTTTTTGTGGTTAGCTCTAATTTATTGTTTTGTTTTGTAAAGCTATGAAAGACAAGGCAAGACTAGTTTAATTTATACAGCACTTCTATACAATAGCAGTTCATAGTGCCTCATAAAAGAACTTAAAAAACAAATGTATTATATCCAGAAATATATTAAAGTTTATAGAGAAATAAGAATACATACATAAATCAAATATTGATATAAATGAAAAAAAGAAACAAATTAAAAACAAATTACAAAAGGAAAGATATAAATAAAAAAGGCTAAAAATGACAAAAAGGTTCTGATAAAAAATAGTGTCAAGATAAAATTTGAAAATACATACAGAATATATAAATAATTCAAAAAAATAAAAGTGCTTTTTAGTGCTGAAAATTAAAGCACAGTGTTATACAAAGCCAAAGAAAACAAGTAAAATTGAACTGAAAAATGACTACATCTGAGGCATGTGTAATATCACCAGGAAGGTTATTTCAGCTTTTGGCACCATAATGACTTAAGGTTTCCTCTCCTTGTTTGGTTCTAGTTCTAGACATCTCTAACTGACTGGTTGTTAGTGTTGTGAGAGACCTATTGGGTTTGTAGTCAGGTAGATTGGATATGTATTTTGGTCCTAGGCCATTTATCTACAACTGGAAGAACTTTAAAGTCAATTTTGTAATTAAGTGCTAGTCAGTGTAAGGATTAGAGAGTTGAAGCAGTGTGGCCCCTTCCATTGGTTCTGGTAAGCATTCAAGAAGCCGTATTTTGAATAAGTTGTAATTCTTTAATTTAACAGTAGTCCAACCTGCAGATAAAAACGTAGTCTACATTTGAACATTTGAACTTTGATATATTTGTTAAAGACTGTCTTTGTTTTTTTACTTGATGTTACTGCTAAAGGTAACCTAGGAATCTATTCAAATCTACTATTATGCCAAGATTACTGACTTGATCTGTAATCATCACGGCTCTGGTGCAAATGAGCAGTGACCTCACATATTTACTCTTCACTACCAAGTCCAATCACCACTGTCTTTGTTTAGTTGTTCAGTTGATTATCTGGTCCAGGCACTGTCACAAATCTTGATAGTGCTGTAGTCATTTAGGGAGAGAGCTGCATGAATATGAAAAGATAATTTGTTGTTTTTGACTGAAGATCACACAGGTTTCCTACTCTTGCAAAGAGGATGTTATAATCAACAGTATCAATCATTGTTTTAAGTGAGATTCATTAATTAAGGTTAATTATGTTCATTTTTAAGTTTAAGTTCATTTTTTTAAAGTTTTATGCAATAAGTTATTATGCAACACGTATATACTTATATATTACTTATTCATTAAAAGGAATGTTATTACACTTAAAAAATGTACAAGTGTACTTCTAAAATGAATAGCCGCGTTTGATTGTTGCCTGTGGACTAAGTAACACCTCTCTTTATTTCTCATTAACAGTCTGCAAACAGAGGGGGAGGGGATATATATATATATATAGCTTTTTTTTAAGTGAGTGTGTATGATTGGCATGACTGCATGTATGTGATCTTTCAAACTGAATTGAGATATAGTACTTTTTGCTATAGAGTTCAGGTTTTTCTTGTGGATGATGTCATAGAACTAGGATTGTACTTCTGATTTGTACATTTTGAGTTTTTATTTATAGTGTAGTTTGTTGTCACTGAAGTTTAGTGCATCTCCATTCATGCCCAACATAGCTGCATTCATTTTTCTGGGTGTGTACTGCCATTCAGAATTGCCATCGTGTTTTATGCTTTCCAGAAATTAATTAATAATGTTCCTAAGTTTACTGTTAAGCATCTCATTTAAATATAATTAAATAAAATATATGGGTTATATTTAGTACAGTATATAATAAACTTAAATATACAATTAAGATTAAATGTAATTAAAATGTTGAGGACTTGAATGTAACAGTGAGTTCCTCTGCTATTCTTTATTACTCAGCCGTGCGAGAGCAGTGAACTGTCATAACACGCTTCTTAACACAGCCGTCGAATCTTCAAAGACTCGCCAAAGGCACGCGCCCTCCCCTCCCTCACCTGCTCACCCAGAACTGTAGTAATTGGGGAACTAATCAATATTTTGTTTCAAAGTCTTAAAAATAAAGAAAACAATGAACAATGACCGTGTCGCTGTCTTTCGTTCTTTCTCTCTTTCTTTCTCTCTCTTAGCTTGTGAAATACACTAAATGTTTATTACATCTACATATTTTAACTACATTACGGTACCGTTCCTCCCAAACATATATATGTTTACACAAAACTACATACAGTTAATACTGCGTATCTGAGCTTTGCAATGAAGATAATACATTTCAATAATGAATAAAACTTAACATATATAATGAAAAAACGTTTTTCATTTTATTATTACTTATTATTTTACCATTTGTGAACTTTAAATAAACTTTTGGGGCTACTTCTTTGCAAATGTGAAGTCGATTTTTTTTACAGAAAATGAGAAATGACGAACAGCAACCTCTTGTGGACAAGCGCAGATATAATATAGATCACTACAACGATTTAATGGTATGAATGGTATTTATGCTATATACCTATATATGGTTGAATAGAATATTGAATATAAATATGTCTCCATTGTCTTAGTTTAATATCCACAATAACCAAGCAAAAGTGATATGCGAGATTTATTAAAACAAGGGAAACTGATCAAACAAACCCTAAAGAAGGTAAAAGGCACCTTTAAGAAATAACTTTTTTTTAAGGTTTACTCCAATTGGTAAATCACGAGACCAATCAGAATCGGCATTTCCTCTGATTGGATGCTGATAGACTGTCAGTCATACTGTGAGGTCAGAATTAGGGAGGAGCTTTCTGCTCCAAAACTTTTGGCCAGTTAGACGAGTGTTATGCAGAAGAGCGCTATTACGACCCAGCAAAATTATCTACAGTAATACATAGTTCCAGAAACACGAGAATATTGCACATTAAAAGCATAAATATAGCACATTATCAAACACTGTTAACATGCATTTGAAGCATATATAATGAATCAATATTTTCGTTGAATAAAGTATCTAGAAAAAAATGGTTCTTTAAGGATGAATTAAAAAGCTAAATGTTTTGGTGGTATTAGAATATTCACTAAGTTTATCTATTGGCTTTTAATACTCAATAATGTTTATGAAATGCAAGGAAACAAATATACCAGATAATAGATGGTTAAATAAAAAAAACAAACGCAAATAAGGGAATATGAATAAATGTAAAAAAAAAAAAGATAGAAAATAGAAAGACAACAAAGACTAAATTAAAAATGATGGAAGATTAATTAGATTAATGAGATTTGTATCATTTAAGTATCATTCTGATTATTAAGTACTAATTCTGATTTATTTCAGAATATGCATGTTTTGGGTGACATCTCGGTTTCTGAGACATCTCCCTCTGTTTTGACCAGATTGTTTTACCTTTTTCCACCCCATAATACGACCAAGATACAGAAGTACCAAATAAGAAAAATATATATATAATGGGATTTCCAGTATAATATTGCATTGTCGAATGCACAGGATAACACGCCTATTGATGGTAATCTATGAAGCTATCTATTATTTGTTTGTAAAAATGAAAACTTCATAGAGCTAGTAGTTTTAACTTCACTCCAAACAAGTGAGTCCCTCTAGTGGTCACCTAATAATACTGCATGTTCCACCGGGCAGTAAGCATGTCAGCCTCCACGCGCTAAAACATTCAACGGGCAGACGTCAAAACTCAACAGGCAAAGAAGATATTACCTACATGGCGGGCGCAGGGTTTTAGGTTGGCTAATGAGCCAATGATCTCATCATTGTAAAAACATAAATCAATGGAAGGTCTTTCATGTTGTTAAGAATAGCATCCTGTAAAATTCGGAATATGTTCAGAAATTCCCCGAGGGATTTCATTACTCGATATTTTGGTCATGGTGACGGTAAACGCTGCTTTTGTGGCCAACCTGGTTTATGGTTTCATATTTTATTCAGCTGGTCTGAGAGATGTCCGAGACGCCAACCCTCATTAGTTTACATCATTTTCATGCCGAAATGATTCATTTACCGTACGTGTACTATGAAAGAAGATACTGTAATATTATCTTGGAAGAGACCACTAAGATAAGGTCAACAAATTATGTGCTTAGGTGACACTACGCACAATGACTCAGTGAACTCAGGAATGACCTGCGTTCATATAAACAGCTTACTTTACTTGTATATTATTCTACAGAGTTCAATGACAGATAAAATTGATTTGTTATTAATTATTTATAGTGAACTACATTTACAGTTGGTCAAATACAGTATCAGAAAACAGGATGAACCGCCGCTTTAAGGACTCCCCCCACCACCCCACCCTCACTTCCGCCGCGGCTCCCTATCGGCCATTTTTAATTTAACTCATTCATGAAAAGTTATGTAAACACAACATGGGCATTAAAGCCATGTCGAAAGCGACTAACGAATCGTAAACACAGCGGGTGTTAACTGTAAAGATACAGATATCGTACATATTGGAACAAAGTGACAGATTGTTTCCGCGCGACTGCAGGACTGTCAGCTGCACTGGGAATTGCCTCTGATTAAAGAGTCGCGCGCCAGTCAGGTGGGCCAGCACAGCTCCACCGATCTGTAACGACGGCCTTGGTTTACCATTGTATTGAAATTAACTATACAAACGTTCACGTTCTTAACGTACTTGTTCTCAACAGGTAATCGTCCTCAGTGTATCCAGTTGTGCACATTAAACCTTGCTTTTTAACAAAATAACTGGACATCTTTTTTGCAGCAAACCATTGTGATTATATTAAAACTACGCACTATCATCTTAGTAAATACTAGAAGCGGTTTAATCTTTACAAAATCTTAAAATATTGCGTTTTCTGTTTGTGTCTTCCCTCTGGGTTGTTGACCCAGAAAGACTGGAATAGTTCTCTATTTATGTTTGCACAACAGGGAAGTATGCGCGCGTGCACAGCCCACCCTTCGCGAGCAGAGTGGACGTGAGCGTCACGTGGTTGAGCTCAGTGTTTTCACTAAACTTCTCACATTTCTCAAACCTTGGGACCACAGTCTGCATTTCATAACCAGTGTCAGTTAATGTCATTGTCGTTCTTTCATGATGAGCAATATTTACCGTAGTTTCACCTCGTAGTCAAAGCTAGAAATTTTCAGTTCAGGCTTCCAATTCGAATATATATAGATTTTAAATGACTGAAATTGTATTGCATTACACATACGGAGATGGTCCTGTGCTCCTTACAATACAAACCTTTTGTCGAGGTATCCAACAGTGCCAAGTAGAACTTGTATCAAAAATCAGAAAAAATATATATATAACCGCGACATTTTTAGCCACTCATGACTCTGTAATAACTTCTGACATGTTTCAGGAAAACATGAGGAAAAAACAGAATGTGAAAAACAGGAAGGCGGAGGAGACTACAGTTGTCCAGGAGTTTGCTGTGGAAAAAATAATTCGGAGAAGAGTCAACAATGGAAAAGTCGAATACTATCTGAAGTGGAAAGGCTTCACAGAGTGAGTGCACAGGAATGTTTGACAGGGTGGCTATTTATACAGATGTTTTCCAAGATGTCGGCCATTTCCAAGATGTCGGCCATTTCCAAGATGTTGGGTAGTTCATTCAACCTCCTGTCAGAGCTGGAAGGGTTTAACTGCCTTGGTATTTCAAACTCAACTCAGAAATCTTGAACAATTTAGTCAATGCTTCTCAATGCCTGTTTTATGTAAATTAAATGCTCTTGTACTTTGGTACTCTTGTACTCAGTACTTTAAAAAGCCTGTGGTCTGGGGTGTGTACTGGTAAAACCATACCCCATGGCTAGAATCTACATTAACATAATTAACACTCCTTCATGAGGTTTGCTCATGGTTTAAAGTATATTGCAAATATGATGCCAGGTGTGCTCCTCTGTCTCCTTAGTGCTGAGAACACCTGGGAACCAGAGGACAATCTTGACTGTCCTGAACTAATTGAGGAGTTCCTCAGGAACTTTGCTGTTTTGAACGAGACTGAAAGGGAGAATGATCCTGGTTCAGAGTCGGTTATCCAGCCCAAGGAAGAACTAACTGAGCTTGACGCTGACACCGTAAGTGTCTACGCCACTGTTAAAACGGACACATTACACGCTTAAGAACTTAGCCAGGTCCCTCTATTCAACAATCTGTTGCACTCTGCTCTTTGCTCTCTTTTTTTTAAACCCTCTGCAGATGGTCCGTCATCATCAGAGTGAGCTGATCGAGCGTGAGACCAGTGGTCCCGGCGACCACGATGTGAAGGCAGGTGGCGAGCAGCCCTCTACCCCAGAGCCAGACCGCATCATCGGCTCCACGGACCGACATGGAGAGCTCATGTTCCTCATCAAATGGTGCCCTCATTGTTTTTTATTTTTTCATGCTGCATTTCAGCGGAATCGCTGAGGGGTTGTACAGGAAAATTAGCCACATGCTCACTGCGTTTTTTTTCTGAGTCTACAGGAAAGATGTGGACGATGTGGCTCTGGTGTCGGCCAGGGAGGCCAGCTCCAGGTGGCCACAGATGGTCATTGGGTTTTATGAGGAGAAACTGACCTGGCACGCAGAAGAGGAACAGTGACAAGAAAAGTGGAAAATGCCTTTCCTGTCAAACAGGCCTCCATGAGAACACGTGTGACTTACCATTGTTGTGAAAATTTGTGAATCCCCATACCACTGTGAAACACCCTAGCACACTGAGCCTGCAGAGGTACGGAAGTTCCTGTAGAGTTGCACTCTAGCTTGATGTTTTGCAAAATTGCTCACAGAAAATTAGACGTAGTGTATACGGTTGGTTTATCAATGCCACATTTTAGCTGTTGTTTTGAAAAGCGCGTTAGTAGTTTGCTGTAGTTGTAATACGACTTAAAAACACTTTAGGGATGACAGCAGATGCTCAGTTCTTGGGCTGATCCAGTCCCAGTAAAGACCTGGAGGAGGAGTCATCATGAGGAGTGGTCACACGTCCCATCTGTGTTTAAACCCCAGTTTTAGCACTTACTCTACTGTGATTAAGACCAGCGATCTGTGAGGTCAGAGCTGTAGCTTTGTTCATTTGCACAAACAATGTAGCCTAAAACCAGTTTTCCTTTGAAAGTAATGTTTAGTGTGTAATGTTTCATGCCAGCTCCATGATGAAGGGCATTTAGCTGCTGCTGTCTTGTTGGCAAAATGTGGCTTATGTTTCATGTTTCATGTTCTGTTAATTGGACAGTTGTGTGGAGTAAATAACTCCCAGCGCTTTAATAAATGTTAACTTACCTCAAAAATGATTTTGTTAGTCTCACTGAATACATAACCGATAATAATTGTAGAATTTTTCCAATTCTATGTGCAATACATCAGATCTTAAATGAAATCCTGTGACATACAGAAAAAAATGTGTGATATAAACACATCCTCAGACATTTTATATCCACGCAAAGGGCAGTATTGTTTTTCCCCTTCTTGATGACACAGCCACTTTGGTTCAGCAAACTTCCCTTTTCAACAGTCCACTTCCCCATGCATTCTTCTTCACACGCATTCGTCCCTGTCTGAGTGAAAGCCGTCTCACAGCACCGCTCTAGCACACCTTGTAGTCCCATGAAGGAGGTTATTAGTGTGTGGGTGCGGGATCCTCGCATACAGAAGGAGGACTTCTGGCACGCTTATATCGATTATGAAATCTGTATACATGTAAGTGTTCCATCTCTACACCTCACAGACCACTACTTTGGGTTAGAGTTGCTACAGGCCGGTTTTACTGGTATGGTGGCAGTGATTGTATGACTCTCGCTCTTTTATTAGACGGACAGTTTGGCTTTCAATAAGAAGAGCTCTTGTGTGCGGCGGAGGTACAGTGAGTTTGTATGGCTGAGGCAGAAGTTGAAGGAAAATGCTTTGCTTCAGTACGTACCCTTTAGATGATTCTCAAGACCATATTAATCTGAATTATAGTTTTTTAAGTTATATTCTTTTAAAGAAAACAAGTATTGTCTTTATAAAATAAATATATGTATTTTTATATGATTATTATTTTCTCTATAAAGTAATCCTGTACACTAGTACCCTAGATTGCCCTAGATCTTATGTATGCCCTATTTAGCATGCTATTTATATGTGGTGTTACTGTGTTAATGAGTAGGGTGTAACATGGTGTGACCTACAGGTTGAATCTACCTGAGCTTCCCCCTAAGAACCCCTTCTTCAGCCTCAACAATGCCCGGCAGATCGCCGCCCGCATGGATGGCCTGAGGCAGTTTCTGGAAGAGTAAGTGTCCTATGTGAACAGGAACTGGTATCAAAACACCCGACCGCCAGCTAGAGAGCTGGCCGCGAACCACCCGCACGTGACTCTCGCTCCCGTGTGTGTCCTGTAGGATCGTGCTCAGTCCTGTGCTGCTGTCGGACAGCTGCCTCCACCTGTTCCTGCAATCCCAGCTGAGCATGAAGAAGATGGAGGCGTGCGCTCAGGGCAGGAGCCACTACACTGTGGCCGAGGCCATCGAGAGTTTCAGTACCAAGGGCCAGCGATTCGGATCGGACACCAACCCTGATGAGCCGGAAGAGACAGATTCGGAGTGACTGGCTCACTTCGTGTTGACTTTTGCTCTCTGTCCTTTGAACTGGGCCACTTATTATCAAGATTCACTTTGTTGGCCCAGAGAAGCTTTAATTCAGGCCGTACATGGAGAAAGGGTGAATGTAGTTGCTAAACCATCATTTGTAAGTGTGCGCTTTTCTAAAGTTGTTCCTCTTTTTGTGTTAAATATTTCATTAAAGTCCTAAATTGCTTAATCTAGCTCAGGGTCACAGGGGAGCTATATCCACTCTATCCTAGCAGCAACCCACCCTGGACATAATATATTTAGTAGTACTGCTCATCAGTACAACTAATCAGATTAAGAATAATTAGATAAAGAACATTACTTAATAGTATTACTTTATACTTGGCTGAATATGTACAAATGTATAAATATATGAATATGATCTTTGTATGAATTTTCTTTTGTTGTTGGAAACACAGACAAGATTTATAGGAAGTAATTGACTGTGTGCTTTACCTACTAGCACAGTCAACACTCGACTGTAATGCTCATATTTAAAGGAGTCATTGCAGAACTCAGTTTGAACTCATAATATATATTATATCAAGGGCTGGACGTAGTAAAGCTCATGACTTAAATGTGTAAAGACCTGATCTACTGATTTTTTAAGATGCTCTGTGTGTTTTTGCCAGCAGATGGCACTTCTACTTTGCTTGGTGTCTTGGTGGAGCCAGACACTGTTGAGAGCTCTGGTGCTGCAGCCTTATCATACTGGACCCACACTGGCACATGAGATATACGAATGTGGGTTTTAACTGGGTAACTATTGAAAGCTTTGATATTTTGAATGACCCGGAATGTAGTTGGGGTGGGGGTATAGGTGATTGGTTGGGGATGTTGTCACAAACCTTTTGTGAATCCTATTTATGAAATGTGAACCAGGGCAATGTGCAGAACCTATATGGTGTCTCTGATGCAACGCTGTATTACGGACCTTTAAGGTCAAAGAAAGACGATCAAAGCCAAACCTGTTCCGCTTCTGTTGTAAGTCTGGCAGCGGGAGAGAGAGAGAGAGCGCGCTGTGTTGTCTCACCCTGTAGCCTCTCCCTCGTTCCTTTCCTGTCCCATTAAAGACTCGTATGCTCATGCTCACCCTGAAGCTTGAGATGTTCCACTAATCGCCGCCCCTGAACACCGGCGCAGCTCGCAGCGTATGTGTGAGGACCATGTCAGCTGCCTGCCACTGCCTCTCTAACGATGGAGGGCATCTTAATAGGCTCCGCTCGCAGTCAGCTGCCTCTTAACAGAGCTGGCAGCTCTGGGATCAAGGAGCTCCCAGTGGAGTGCTACAGGACACACACACACACACTGAGTTTAGTGTGTGTGTGTGTGAGAGTGTGTGTGTGTGTGTGTGTGAGAGAGAGAGAGTGTGCGTATGAGAGGAGGAGAAAGAGAGCATGAAGTGTATGTGTGTGATTTGTCTCCGTACGTAGGTAAATGTGTGTGTGTATTATCAGACAGATGAGCAGGTCTCGCTGCAGGGTGAACAGCCCACCGTGTCGACAGGGCTGGTCCCAGTGCGCTCTGGTGCGTTGGTTAATGTCATTAAGCTGTCATTCTGTCCACCTACCGGCCTGACACAGTCGGCCCCTCCACCGACTTCTTCTCATGCTGGATTAGACATTCAGTGGCCCCGTCAGAGCAGGTGACATTTGAGTCATACTGCAACATACTGCTTGTGCTTTCCCATGGGCTGACTTCTTCTACCGTTCAGTGCAGTTATAACTCACACCGGTGTGAGGACAGAATAACTTTTTTTTTTTTAAGTCCGATGGTTAGTTTACAGGGCACTTTGCATGAGTTAGGACCATTCTCACACTGAAAGATGCTGAGAGCTTGACTCATACTCTTGCTTTTTAGCACCACTACATAACACACCTTTTATTGGATGACCTGAAAACACTGACAGACTCCAGGTTTCTAGAACTGCTAGAATAACAGCTTCAGCTCAAAAAATGGAGTATTCACTTCCTGCTTTCCATTTGGGATTTAAAGCTCCCAGAGATCTCCTACATTTATAAACATCTGAGCACCTCAAAGAAATTCCATATTGTGAATGAAGGCCATCAAGTCGGCACTTATTGAATATTCCAGAGCACAAAAAAGTGGGGAAGTAATTAGTTTTATGGAAGCAATGTTTGGAATTTTTGATTCACCTCAGACCAGTTTTAGAGGCAGTGCAGCAGGACCTCCTGCTGATCTGAATCATAATTACATTTGCTCATTCATTTGCAGTTTTACTCTTTTATGCTCTGTTTAAGTTTCATTAGCCTAAAAATCACCACCATTTTTGTGTCAATAATTTCATCTCTAATTCTTTTATGATCCTTATTTTAATATTTTCTTTTTGACCTCTCTAAAACTAATCCACAGAATCAGACTACAGATGTTCTTTGTGCTCTTTCAATACACAGCTGATTAAGCACCTTCTTACTATAAAATCACAATCATTTATCATCACTTTCTTAATCTACCTCACTTGTATTGTAATTCCATTGCAAGTGATTTTGAATTTAAGTGCAATAAAAGTAATATAAACAAAGTTTTCTATTATTATTATTATTATTATTATTATTATTAATAATAATAATAATAATAAATAATGCTCCACCATGTGTGTGTGTGTGTGTGTGATATTTAGCTACATATTTGAAGTTTCTGGTATTATGAATAAGGAACTCAGTAAATGATCCTCTGGACTAGAATTGTGGACTACTGGACTAGAAGAGTTCTCAGTTCCCTTTTTACAGGTTCACAGCATAAACCACCGTGAACACACAGTCTACACGATGACCAAACCCTCCATCATACTTATGGAGCTACCATTAAGACTACGGCAATTCACTCTTGTTATCCCTGGTAAACCCTAAATATACTTCACCTAATCCAGTATTCAGATGCTAGGGTAATCGCTCACTCAACATTCAAGCTATTTATACCAACAGTACCTTGTTTACACTGGTTGCCTGCTTCATCCTGACAAATTAAATTATAAATTCCTTCTCCTTAATTATTAAAGCACTGCGTAGTGCTTCCTTATCTCACACCCTTACACTCACACACTCCAGCACACACACCCAGTTCCTCCAGTACTGGTCTAATGGTGCTCTGGCCTCTGGAGGAACTGGTGCAGACCATCGGGTGCTATGGGCTAGACACTAAATGCTATTCTGGTCTCTGAAACTAATCCACAGAATCAGACTACAGATGTTCTTTGTGCTCTTTCAATACACAGCTGATTAAGCACCTTCTTACTATAAAATCACATTTATAATCATTTATCATCACTTTCTTAATCTACCTCACCTGTATTTATTATTCCATTGCAAGTGACTTTGAATTGAAATATGATAAACAAAAATTTTATATGAACAAAGGAAGCTTATTATTATTATTATTATTATTGTCCATTAATGTCACTGACATCTCAAGCAGTTTAATAAATATTTTTAGACTATTTTTAAGGTCCTGCATCATTTTTGAAAGCTCCGTGTGTGTGTGTGTGTGTGCAGCAGAGACTACACTGTTCTACGCTATTCTAATGTCATACGTCACAAGCTCTAACATGTCTGACACTTTTGGTACATTAATTAGATTATCATGTCCTCCTGAAGTGATGGTGATATTCATTATAAATTCATAATGAGGAGAAACAAAGGGCCCCTGGTTGCGTGACGGACAGGTAAAGGCACCTTTGGCTCCTCCTCCACTCGCCACGGACCCGCAGGGCAGGACCGTGCTTGCCAAATTGGAAACGGGAGGACTCTCTACTGAAGCTGTCTTATTAATCCTCCCAGGGTCTGTCGACTCGCTCATAAAGCGAGTGTGTGTGTGTGTGCGTGCACTGCTTACATTACCCCTTTCACACACAGCGGTAATGAAGCTGTCACGGCCGCGGCCGCTGTGTGGACAGGGCCGGTATTCAGACGGGAAAGAGCCTTCACCTGCTGATGACAACGGCGTCCAATTAGAGGCCGAGGGCAGAGACCAGGGCGAGTCTCCATGCCACCGCACCATCACCCAGGACAGCGTACGTGGCTGGTGGGCGTCCCGGGGTTCACCGTGGGCCTACACCGTGGCCCATGGCTGACAGGAGCTGCGGTAATGCTTCCCTGCGCTACGGAGGATGTACGGCTACCGCTAGCCGCTACCTGCTGGGGACGGTTGTATCTGTCTCCGAGCCGAGACACACACCCTAGGACACACGTGTATGGACATATGGTTGCAGAAAAGTGCCAAAGGCTGTAATATGGAACGAGGGAATTATTTCCAGTTTGAACATAAAGAGGTATTCTGGTCAGGTGCCAGGACTAACTGGTCATTATGTTTCTTGATAACTAACAGCGTTGCTACAAGCACAAACATTCAAAGTTCAGTGGGGCCGAGAATCTGGTCGCACCTTTAGTTCACAAAATGTCCGTTTCTTCCAAAAGGATTTTGCACTTTGACTCTCGCGGTAGATTTCACAGGACGGCGGCGAACTATCGGATGCTCCGTAATTGCTTGACTTGTCTATAGACAGTTAACCTTGACTCAAGTGAAGAGGAGAGAGAGCATCTGAGACCTGGTTGGTCAGCGGCCAAGGCCACGCCCGGCCTCCTCCACCAATCAGGGATCAGACGGCCGCAGCGGATGCCAGATCGAGCGGCCGCAACTACGGCTCCGTGCGACTCGGCGGACTGAGAGGTTACTGCGCCGTTTGGAACAGGCACGGGTGGAAAAAGACGTAAAAGGGCGTTGGGAGCGTGGGTGGAGGCGGTCAGGAATGGGAGTGTGGGTGGAGGCGGTCAGGTGGTGCTGAACGAGCGCAGCCCTCCCCAAACAGAAGCTGCAGAAGGTGAGAGGGAAGGGAACAGCTCCACAGGGGACACTACCATCTGCTGCAGGGCACATCAGCACTGCAGTCCACTCCAATCACAAATCAGCATGCACACACACACACACACACACACACACACACACACACACACACACACACACACACTCCAGACACACACACACACACACACACACATACGCACACACGCGCACACACACACACACACGCACACACACGCACAAACACACACACACACGTGCACACACACACACACACGCACACACACACACACACACACACACATACGCACACACACACACACGCACATGCACACACGCTTGCACACACACACACACACACACACGCACGAACACACACACACGCACGAACACACACACACAAGCGCACACACACACACGCGCGCGCGCACACACACATGCGCACACACACACACACACGCACGCACGCACACACACGCACACACACACACACACGCACACACGTGCACGCACACACACACACACACACACACACACAAACGTAAGCTTAAGCTATAAAGAAAGCGTAAAACTAAATGTCTATTTCAATCAGTATCCAGACATCTCTGCATTTAAATCCTTCAAATAATTGCACATTTGTTAGAAAGTCCCTAATACCCTAAATTGAAAAGCATCAATAAGAATGGAGACATATCAAGCAGTAATTCAAATATCTATAGAGCAGTAATTCAAATATCCGGGCTAATTAAACCCAGTTCTGCCGGTGTGCTGGAAGAATCATCATGAGGATTATGAGGATATTTGCGTTTAAATTAATGCACGCACACACACGCACACACACACACACACACACAGATCTACAGTGATGTAAACTCAAGGGAAACATGATCTATAAGGAACCACAGAACACGCTCCCTGTCCTCCCTGCACACGGGCCGTGCCACTAACTCATTTGTCTCTCCGCGTAAGTGAAACTCCAGTGCTCAGGTGGGGGTGGAGATGAGGGTGGAGACAGGGGTGGGGTGACACGTCTCTTCGTGTCCTGTCTCTGAGCAACGGCTCCCTCTGCCACCGCGTCCCCAGCCAGACATGTCCCTGCTGTCAATCACACGTCGGGCGGGAAATGAATCTGGATGTAGCTTGTCCCTCATTCATCAAGCCATGACAGGCTACCTTTGCCCGGTTCTGCATGGGCAGGGCCGCCAGCGCGGAGCAGACAGCGATGCCACGTTTCCACCCAAGATGGAGAAATTATGGAGAAATGATGGAGAAATGATGCGAGGGCCGAATGCAGGCGCTGTGGGTGTTAAACATCATTGGCAGGAGACACTTTCTAGAGCCTACAGATACAGCCCGTTTCACTGAAGTGCATTATACTATACTTTGAAGTCCTTCTTATAGATGCTGAAGGATCTGAAGTTGATCTAACAATGACGTCTGTGGATTATTTTAAAAAACTGTTGCTCTCACTGGGCTCTTGTTTGCTGATGAGTCAACAAAGAGACGTTACCGGATAGTTTGTCCCGGGGTCACATCTACTGCACAAACTCTTAAGCGAGTCATAAACCTAAAACTCTTCACCTTTATGCTCTGTCCTCCTTATATGATAAGGATTAAGCTGAATTGCACACAGCTGCCTTGCTGCCTTATCAACAGATGTGCAGTCAGCCTCCCTGAATCCTGCCCTGAATCACATCTGTTATCAGAGAGCCATCTCTACTGACTCCTAACCTGGGGCCATGAATCCACACGCGTTTGGATCATGCACACGGTGAGCTGGGACAGGGACAAAGTTCTCTTCAGAAGGAAGAGAATGCAACTTTGTGCAAGCACAATGCAACCCACACACACGAACACACACACACACACACACACACACACACACACACACACACCCAAAGGGAATGGCTTCATTAAACTGTATGGCTGAGTCAGCGGGTGGCCCCGATTTCCGCAGACACATTTTAAATGGGGTCTGCGTGCTGCCATTTAGGGAGAGGGGTTTCCTGAGGTCCTCACACCGGGCCGAACAACACAGCTAAACGAATATCTTGTTAGAAACGGGAAATATGGAAGGGGCCAGGGTGTGGGGGGGAGGGGGGAGGGTGATTTTCACTGGGCGAGCCCCGTGAGAGTGTGTGTGTGTGTATAGGTGTGTACAGGGGAGGAGGTACTGGGCAGAGGGCTTCGTCTCTCGAGGGCCCCTCGTATCCCGGCCATTTCATATAAATCAGCATGCAGCTCGCCGCCGCAATGAGCTAGAAAATAAAAAAAACATAAAAGTGTCAGAGTGAAATAGAGGGAGGGAGAATTCTTTTATGACGAAGCTAAATTCTCCTCACTCTGCAATAGATCCACCGCCCCAGTCTGATTGTTTACTCCAGACGCCATTCATCATAGCACTGGCATGAATGACTCAAATTACCACACCTGCTACTTGTATAATACTCTTACTCTGAGTACTTTACACTCAGGGAGCTGGGTAGGCTGAAATTCCTAAAGGACAGCCTAATGTTAATATGGCACACGTTCGCACAAGAAGTACAGTCATACATTTAGTGTCGAATCGTGGCATTGTATTTCTAGGAGGAAATGATGGTTACATTATATTCACGGGATAGCTTTGATTAAACTAAATGTTGTACTGTGTTCCCGTTGTTGTGGGTGCTGGACCATGAGGGAATGTTCATACGTTCACATGGTTAGAATAAGATAGAAGGGAACTCAGGGGTGTTTGACCGATCGCCCCACGGTCTGACCAAAACAGACACCGCAGCCTCTGGCCTGGGTGAAGTCTGGCCATGGCCATAGTCCAAGTCAGTGTCCGGCGTCTTTGCGGTGACCTCTGGCAGATAGTAGCGTTTGCTGCCGTCAGTGGTGCTATACTACCCTTGTGGCACTTGGAAGCTCAATGAGCAAACGCTGCTAAGCCGCTAACACCCATATCTCCCCCTCACCCCTCCCTCACGCATTTCCGCATGCCTGTATCGAGATCCGCTGTGACCCTGAGCTCGATGCGGGACAGTGCATCCGTGGGGGGGGGGGTTGACACCATCAGGCGTGTGTGTAGGTGTGCGCCCAGCAGCCAGGAACCGAGGCAGAGCGCGGAGAGCGCAGGGGTCGTCTTTCACCCCGGGACACTCCTCGCGCTGGCGAGCTCACACCACGGGCGAGCAGGACCATCAGTTATCCGCTAACTGGCACCAGCCCTCCATGCTGGACAGCTGGCATGAAATCCTAATCGGGGACACCATGAGAGTAAACAGGATCGTGGCCCAGTAAATAATCCTGTCAGGAAGGCACGGCCAGGAGCATGGACAAGATGTTTATAGCAGGTGGACAAACACCTGTCATACTTACACCGCTGATTTATTCTGGGAGAAATTTCAGCACATATGTCTCCTCTGACTGCTGGACCGACTTCATTCTCTCTCACCATATTCTCCCTCCCTCCAAGGCGAGTCTGTGTTGAGAGACCTCGACGTGTGAGATTAATGAGAGGAACCTTCTGAAAAACTGAGGTCAGGGGATTCTCCTCTAGTGTACGTTTCAACCGGTGGCCTGTGGAAAGACCCTTCACACCCTGATTGACAGATTGCAGATTGAGCATCATTATGTGCTCCTTTGCAATAATTTGACGCTTCTCTTTTAAAAAAACTCTCGTCTCGGCTTCAAAACTCAGACTTCGATTATGGTTTCTGAACCAGGAGCTGTCCCAGACGCTGAGACCCTGGTCTGAGGCCCTTGGGTCCATGTGGCTCCAGGTTCCTGTGGTCGGTATGGCTGATAGCTGGTGGTCTGCTGCTGCCTTTATGATCAGCGATTAAAGATGGCTGGAGACCAATGGGCACTGCGCTTTTAACAAATCGCTCCTCCATTCTCTCAGCAACACCGGCCTCACAGAAGGAGCGACATCCAATCCGAAACAAAAGATCTCAGGACGGACACTGGCTCAGATCATGTTTGCTCCTCAGAGAATCTGAAAATCTCTCCCTTCCTCATATCCAACAGCATTTTGAGTCACAAAAGAAGAATAATGATGCCGAGCTGTGTTCAGCAATTGTAGCTTAAAGCCCAGCCCCACCCCCCAGAGCCGCCCCCCCCCCCCCAATCTGACTATGTTTTTTTTTTTTTTAAGTGCAATTGATCCGTTTTAATATGAGCGCGTAAAGAGGCAGACAGGTCACGGCAAGTCAGTTACATAAGTCTAAAGTGAAACGTTTCAGAGCGTAAGGACACCATCCCCTACGTTTCTTCCTAATTGATAAAACACTCAGCAGCTAAAATATGAAGGCAGAGGCCAGTGGTCACGATGAATCACAGAGGCCGCACGCAACATTCGCGAGAAGAGCAATGCCTGGCGCTCGGGCCCCATTTTCTCCGGCCCCGCCCACTCTCTCCGGCCCCGCACTGATGCTCTCTGCCAGCCTCCCATGTGAGCTGCGTCTGAGGACAAAGACCCCAATTAAGATCTGCTTACATTTCAGCAGCGTCTGTCGCAGATTTAGTGGAAAAAAACGAAGAAGCGCATTTAATGGTGCACTGACAGATAAGTCATATATTTCCCCTGAGGAACGCCTGAGGAAACCCCATAAACACACTGCTGGTATTCTAGAGAGTGTGTGTGTGTGTGTGTGTGTGTGTGTGTGTGTGTGTGTGTGTGTGTGTGTGTGTGTGTGTGTGTGTGTGTGTGTGTGTGTGTGTGTGTGTGTGTAATAAATGCACCTTCGCATTTTTGATGTGCAAAATCACATACAAATCACATTCAAATAAGCTGTTGATTTTGATGATTTATGTGTGTGTGTGCTCTGTTATGGTCAAACACATTTGAACTGTAAGTACATATGTATTGATATGTTTATTTCATTCATATATACATATTAATGTGGAGTAAATGTGTGTGCATTGATCAGTTCATCCTCCATATAAGGCTGAAGCCTCGGCACAGAGAGGAGTGACGGGTCTGCTGGTCCATATATCAGGGCTTTAAACCATGATCCTTGTTGCATGAGTGAAGCTCTGTTTAATACCACTGTATATCAGTTTTATTGCAGTCTTACAACAGAAGAATAGATCTGTGACTTCCATAATTATACTGTTATCTCCCATCATAGGCTCATTAACCCAGCTTAACCAATCAACTTACACAGTCCAAAAAGTGATCACCTGGTCTGAGTGATCACCTGGCCTGAGTGATCACGTGGCCTGAGTGATCACGTGGTCTGTGTGATCACCTGGCCTGAGTGGTCACCTGGTCTGAATGATCAACTGGCCTGAGTGATCACCAGGCCTGAGTGATCACCTGGTTTGAATGATCACCTGGCCTGAGTGATCACCTGGTCTGAATGATCACCTGGCCTGAATCACGGACGTAGTTTTGGGGGGGGACGGGGGGGACATGTCCCCCCCACTTTTTCAAAAGCCGGTTTTGGTCCCCCCCAGTTTTTACAGTTAAAACCAAATATTTAAGTAGCGACGAAGTCATGTCCCCCCCACTTTTTAACGGTTAAAAAAACAATATCCAAATAGCGACAAATCTAGCACTAGGATCATGCAGCTCCGAGCTCCCCCCCCCCCCCCCCCCCGCTCAACAATTTTTGTTCACAGCGCTCAACAATTTTCATTCAACCCCCCCCCCCCCCCCCCCCCCCACACCCCCCCCCCCCCCCCCATCTGGCCTGAGTGATCACCTGGTCTGAGTGGTCACCTGGTCTGAATGATCACCTGGACTGAGTGTGCCGTTCTTAGCTTTTGCTTTTACCCTTCTGTCTTTCCTCTATGACTCGTTTTTCTCCTGACTGATCAGACTTATCCTTTTATAGTTGCCGCTTTTAATTAGTGGTGTTTCAGAATCATTAATGGAATTTAGTGCCCACAAGATTAATTATTTAATGGCATTTATCTATAAAGCCTTATATTTTCAGATCAAATTGTAATAAAAAAGTCAGAAATGGAGCTGCCGAAAGCTAGCCGCGGGACAGGGAGCGGATCCATTAACAAAATCATTTATTGGTGTCATAAAACTCAGGGGCAACACTTAGCCAAACAGCCTTTGATGCCCCAGTATAGTTCTCCCTGTACCAAACAGTTTGCTGAGGGGCTAAACAAAAGGCAGACCACACTGCCCCCTGTCTGCAGGAGGTATTCATAACTAATACATGGCACTAAAAGGTTCACACAGGGTTTACATACAGCTCTGTAAAAAAAATAAAAAGGTCACTTCTCTACTTGTATAGCAGCCATTCTATTCCAGTGGCTGTTGAATTCAGGCAGGGCCTTAATGAGGTACTAAACAGGAGATCACCTGAACCGAGGAGCAAGAAGAAAGGGCATTTGTAATGACTTCATTTCACTCTTCAGCCACATTACAAGGCGGAGCACACGCTAAGATAAAGCTGTGGCTGGAAATTGGGGTTATTCCCCAAATATTCATTTCTGAACTCTTCATAATGTTAAACTGAATTTGTTTTTCACACTAGTCTTGTGCTGTTTAACAATGAATATGAAGTTACTTGCTTTGAATTATTCAAGGTCTGAAAAGTGCGTGTTTCTGTATTTTGAACCAGTTGTCATTTTCATCAAATAAATTCTCTAAATATATGTTTCAACACTATGTTGCAGATACAGCCAACCGTGGGGATGGAGGCTGGGCTGGAGTCTAGGGCGGAGGGTGGAGGGCAGAGGGTGGAGGTGTGAGGGGTGCATGTCTAATTAGTGATTTGCATTCAGGGTCTGAAGTTCATACCAGACTTCCAATGACATGATTCATAATCTCCATCAGTCTGAATCCATCCTATAATGAATGTTGTAGGTTAGTCCTAATGCTAACTTAATCCATCATTGGAAAAAAACAAAGCTGATATGAGATCAGCAGGTTGGCCTAACCTCTCCCAACACCCCCGATTATTCAGACAGCCTCTGCCATGATGGACTGGCCCCTGCAGCACACACAGTCTGCTTTTAATGTAACATTGCCTATGACTAATTATGGTAATTCATTACACCTCCAATTAGGCCAGGGGATTTACGACAAAGCTGGTACCATAAAGGACGGGATTTATAGCAGCTTTGAATGTCACCCAGAGGAGAGCTGGCCAGTTTCTCATCACTCAGTCCCCAGCCGGGAGCTCAGTATATTATCACAAGCAGACATGAAGACACCCTATCCCGCTCCTCTTAACCCCAAACGTACCCGTCCCCAGCCCTGCCGCAGCCATAAATACAGCCTTACACATCAAGGCTAGTACCAACAGCT
Source organism: Brachyhypopomus gauderio (assembly GCF_052324685.1). NCBI lineage: Eukaryota > Metazoa > Chordata > Actinopteri > Gymnotiformes > Hypopomidae > Brachyhypopomus > Brachyhypopomus gauderio. Next base: position 9,437,048 of record NC_135223.1, read on the forward strand.
CAGAATAGGATATATAGCAGACCTCTATGTGCAATAAATGGCTACACATTCTCATACCAACCTACAGGTATACATGACACTCCCATTCCACCGGGGCGTCGCACACTTACCCGCACGTGTACCTGACATACCTATTCCACCACGTGGTTGCCATATATCGGACCGACCAATCCCCACTTGTCTCCGTTGCTATAACATTGTTCTCTACGTGGGGAGAAAAGAATGAAAGCTTTCTCACAATGGTCTTTCCAGAGACTGGCCAGCCGTCGACACCACTCGAAGGACCACGTGTTGAAGACGGCGGGAGCCCCAGACGGCACTGGCCCTTGGTCCCCCCTCCCCCCCCCCGCTCCCTCCTCGCAGGGTCCGGCTCTGTGGGGCAGAGCACCTGCGAGGCTGACTCGGGTCCCCCGGCTGGCCCAGTGCTGACAGGAGCTGGGGAACGTGCAACAAGCACGCTCCAGCTCCAGCATTTCAATCAGGCACGCAGCGGGGCAGCCCATCTGCCGTCTCAGCTCTCCCAGGTCGTATAAAGAAGGCCACGGTGAGCAGTTCAGAGGAAGAACTAATGCTCTCTCCAGCTCCCAGAGAATGTTGAATACAAGTAATTATTCTAACCTTCACTAAAGCAAGAGGCTCTGAATTAAAAAGGGTAAAAAAAAAGGGCATGTTCCTGCCTACTCACATAATGTGTGTGTGTGTGATAAGTCTACTCATAACTGAATATTATGTTTGGACATTCGGCTTCTCTTTAAGACTACCTAATGGCATTGTTCTCTCCTCTGCGTATCTTATGAGAGACTGGGGAGCAGGGAAAAGGGTAGGGCAGATAATGACTAACACACACACACACACACACACACACACACACACACACACACACACACACACACACACACACACCCCCACCTCGTCTGTCTCCAGGAACTGGAGAGATATGTATAATGAATACTAATGAACCCCCACCTCACAGCACAGGTTTCTTACATCCACTCTGTTCACGCCACCTGTCTTCTTCTTCTTCTCTCCTGTTCTTTCACTTTCTCCGACACTCAGATAGGCTCCTGACAGATGACATTCAGTCTCCTTTAGCTGACTAAGCACATGTGGGATCTCCAAACTTCACTGCAGCCGGAATGTTTAATGCAATGGAAATTCTGGCTACATGTCTGTTTCAGAGAATATTTTCTACAAGCTGAGGTAGAAGTTTTGTTTGATACTGTATAATTTACAGTACTTACATTCTAAGAACAGTGAAGAATTCTAAGTAAGAAAAGAAACATTCTTAGAAAAGAGATATAAAACAGTATTTCTGCAGATATACAATAAGTTATGACCAAACCATTGCATTTGGCCTTTGGAGTCTGGTCATAAATTAAAGTGATTTTAGAACTGCTTTAGAAAAAAATAATTTATATCAAAACAAAACACAAAATAGGCCCAAGGGAAAAACAATTTGGAATAGGCTGGAAAATCTGCAACAACCAGACTGACCAAGGGAGAAGGCAGGGAGAACGCTCATAAACAACTGGACTGAACTGAACTTGCCTTCAGAAGCAGAGTTATGGAGCCTTTACCACAAGATGGAATCCTAACAAAAGGGCCAGTGGGGCAGAAGGCCAAGATGGCGAGATTATGGACAGATGAGATAGAAATAAACCTCTGTGAAGGTACTGGTGAAGATGGGGTGTCCAGACAACACATGACCTGCTGACCCCTCACTGGTACACACAGTATCCTGATTTGTCGTGATAGCCGACCATGAATGTGTAAAAGAAATGTGAATACTGTGATCAGTGATTCCACAGAATCTGTGTGCTCGTGTTTCTTCTACGGACACTCTCCGATAGCTCGTGCGCTATCCTTACAGAGAGACCCTGGTGGTTGTGGCGGAGAAGGTCCACAACGCTGACCAAGGTGTTCACGGTCGACATTAGTGATGGAGCAATAAAACACGGCAAACAACACTGCTCAAAAGTGCAGAAACATCTTGACTAGGAATAAAATACCCTGATTTGGTATCTGAACCATTCATAAAGGGCAGAGGCACATGTTTCGTGTCAGTTAATCTCCTGATTTAATCCAGAAGGTGGTCGAAGGGCCTATAACACATATTTGGTGTTACACAGAAAAATGGTGAGTTTGATGGTCAACCAAAAACAATGAAGTTTTAGCCCATCCCAGTTAAAAAGCCCTGTTGATCTCCACTGAGAAGATTGCAGCCAGCAAATTATATGCTACTCCAAAATTAATCATTATTTATTGAGAATCGGGACAAAACCTATTAAAATATTTCACTTTACTGATTCTTATGAATAAAGTATAAACCAGTTTTCGGTGCTTTAGAATGTGCAAAGTGTTTTAGAGTATTGATCACATTTTGCTACGTGTTGTACCTGCGTGTCTAATGTGTGCTGTACCTGTGGCCAACTTGTTTAACCTACACACAGACAACCTTGAGAACGAATACAGCGAATGCCTACACCTCAAAAGTCACATACACCTGAACGACATTCAGCGACGGGATCTCTTGTGCTAATTAATCTGACTGCATAGCCAGAGGGCAACTGATCCGAGATCAGTTCTGAGACGTAAGCTCTGAGGAGCATGTTCAGTACGACGTAACTGCTGCCGTTTACAAGCAAATGGCGGACCGGAGGAACTCCGAGGCGCCATCTGTAGCAAATGGGTAACAGCACACGTTAACGGAGTCTGGACCGTCTACACAGGTGGAGCCGTAAAATTAGAAAGCCACCATTAAAATGTGTATTTAAAATAAGTCCAACATTTCAGTACAACTGACTTTTTGTTGTACTATTGTTTACTGCTGCTGAAGTCAAGCCGCTACTGAGGTGCAAGGTCTGCCGCCTACCTAGAGTGGCACGTCGAGTTTGCATTAGTATACATCGCGGCGTTATGTAATCAGCAAATTAAAATGTCTTCAGTATTTATTGTGGGCATCTCGGCTGAATGAATTAATATGCTAATAGAAACAATTCATTTGGGAGCATTCTGAGAAGGTAACGGTCTGACTCGTGTTTTTAATTAAGTTTTTCACTTCAGTGCCCAGACATTCTGTGGATGTCAGTGCGGCGGTACGCACGGACCATGAAGACACAAACCAGCACTCCAAGCCAGTCTCTCCCACACAAGAGGATCAATCCCGCAGCTAAATAACTGCTATTTGATTTGTTTGTATGTTTTAGCATAAAAAGGTCAGCTTTCTTTATTGTGTGTTAATTTTAGCATATATATCAAAAGCATGAATGGATAGCAGTATAACGTTTGATAAAATTTAATTTCATGCATCAGAGGAAAAGGAGTAGTCACTGAGCATTTTAGTGGTGTTTTTAAATAATCTAATATCTACATTAGATTATGTCAAATGTAATTTATGCATATGAAATGTAGGTAAAGGGTCTCGCCTAAGTATGAGACATATAAAAAATAAATCACTACTGCCACCTCGTGGCTCAACTTCAAATATTCACTTTACGGACACCTGCTACTTCTCGAGCAGAAAAAAGTATGACTAAATATGTATATTTCACAAAGCTTTATTTAACAACCCTTACTTTTCTTTTTGCTAATGGGACTTAATACAATATTCTTGTACAAAACAATTACAACACAAAATATATATTCTTATTAAATTTATGTATAGCTTTTAATCAACAGAAATGAATACATTAATGCAAACATTTTTTTGACATGCACACATTTTAAATATGCCTGTGATACAGTCTCACTGGTGGAGAATTCACAGAATGAAACCCGCTGGGTTGAGAAACCCACCGGAAGTGGTGTGAAATGTGAGATGGGTTATTCAAAAGCCCTTAGAAACGATGAGCTAACACATGATACAACACTGTTAAAGAGGGAACACGAGGCCAATCGATATTATATATATATATATATATATATCTCACTACCTCAGCTGTGTGTAAGAGTGTGGCCACTTTGTGATTCCAGTGCTGTTGTTTAGAAGCTGTAAGAAGTTTAGAAGAAGGCCACAGCAACCTGCTGCCACACACTTCAAGCAGGTCACAGAATGTACATCTCTGTCAGGTACGTTTTGGGCACTATCCCAATCATGCCCTTCATCTCCCCAACCCACCAGCCGAACGTGTCGTACTCCTAAAGGAGAGAACACAGGACAAAAGAAAAATCAATAAAGCAACAATCACCTCCTCCAGCCCTGAGATCTGTTCCCCTGCCAGGGTTGTGAGTCAGAGCCGTGGCACCAGGCCAGGGCGAGCCCTGCGGACGGCGACCCGCACCGTCTCACAGCACGCCCGCTCAGGTCGCCCGCCATTCCGGTCATCTCCCCTGGCGTGAGCTCCCCTCCGCCTCCGCCTCTCCCAGAACCACTCAAGGACACTTGTCTGGCAGACATATCCCCAACTGCTCTAGAAAACTACTTTATACTAGCAAAGACGTTGTGAACAACTCGGGGGTGGAATGGGGCTCTTCCACCGGAGACGCGCCATTAAGATGAACGTGTGGCACGGTAGAATCTCAGAGCGCCCAGCAGCATAAAGATCTCGCTTTCACCAAAACCAGACGCCTTGTCAACCGAGGAAGGAGATCAAGGCAGAAACGAGAGCCGATAAAAGCCAAAGATGCTAGAAATGAGAGACACTCCAGCGGGGGCCGGGGAGGGGGTTGATATTTGATGGGGAGATAGCATGCCTGGCTGGCCAAGGAAGAGCTAAGAGGACCGTCTCAGCCTCCTCACAGGGTCGGAGCACCCAAACTAGGTCTGCTTATCTGTAGATCCAGGATTTCATCTCCCAGCAGGGCTGCTCAGCATCAGTCACATAAAGCAGACAGAGAGAAGACAGCCAGCCAATCAGGGACTTCGCAACCAGCACAGTCAGTGTGCAGGAAACCTTTAATTACTCTCGTGAGCCAGACCATGGTCGAATCTAATCTAATATTCTAAGCACCTCTACTCAAGAGGATTCGGGCTACTGGTAAAATATATTTGGCGTGGAGAGCCTCACATTTTTGGCCAGAGCTTCCACATTCTAAGCAAAGAAAGAAGTTTAGCAGATATCGAGTTAAGCTTTCCGTTAGACGCTCCAAACAGAATACGTCAGCCGGGAGAATAACGGCAGTGCAGGCTGGAACTGGAGCACTGCGGGAGGAGGTGAACCGGAGAGGCGAAACGGCCCTGAACGTCTCCGTCTGGCTCCGCCCCCCCCGGCAGCCGGTCCCCTGTGGCGCCGCCTGACGTCTCTGAGCCCTGGTCTCTCATCTGGCTTTGATCTCGGTGCAGCACGTGGCGTGCGCTCCTCCATCCGCTCCTCCATCCGACCTCCTCTCCACCCAGCAGCGAGCAGGGGGTCGTTTGGAGGAGGCTCGCGGCTCTCGGGCCTGACCCGGATGGACCCGAGCGATTCTGGGCGTGTGGAGTGGAAGCCTTGCTGTGTCTGCGCACATATCTGCCTGCAACACACATGGTTGCTCAGTTGTGCACTGCAAAGGAGGAGCAGACACAGGCCCCCTGTGGTCCTGGTTCAGCTTGGACCGGGAGAAAACCCATCCTTCCTCCAAGATCATACGACATTCTTTGATTGTTTCTAGCCATGCACATGTATCTAACCAAATCAAGAGGTGTAGATCTGAGTGACAACCTTGGGCCGGGCTTGGGTTCGGGCGACTGGCCAGCCCAGACTGAGGGCCGGGTGACAGACCCCACACAGAGCAGCGTAAACAGAACAGCCTCGTTGTCCGGGCCACGCCGGGGCACCTCAGGAAGTAAGAGTGGGCCGCGTGAAGGAGAAGCTTCCTGTGGCTGCCCTTTCAAACACACACACCTCATTGACAGGGGCCTTGCCGGTGTCGTGGGGCGGCCCCGCTGATCAAGGCCGGCTGGGGTGTGTGTGAGCCCGGGCGTGTGAGCATACGGGAGGGGCCGCACGGTTTAGCAGGCGCGTGTGACGAGTGAGACAATGACAGCGCAAAGGAACAGCAGACCTCACACTCAGCAGACACACACACCAACCACACATCTTCATAAGCCGTGTCTCACATTTACACAAACTCAAACACGCGCAGGCACACGCACACACACAGAAAAGGTGTGAAGAAGACCAATTATTTTAATTTCCGTCTGTAATGTGTGGGTCCATGGCTTATGGCCAGTGCAAAGAGTGTATCCATAATTTTGCAGCTCATGGAACATTTATGGTTCTGGACCACATGGTTTGGTTAATGCACAGGGGTCTGTGTCTAATGGTTGCTGCACAGTACAAAATGCTATAGGTATGGATCCACACCAATAAACTAATGCACATTTCATACATGCTTAAATAGGTAGGCAAGATAAAATTAAGACAAACGTTTTAAAAGCATCATTTTGAAATACAAAATCTTAATATCTAATGAACAATAAATCTTATTCGCTGCTCACGTATATAGATGTTGCAACTTAAAAGGCTGATGATGAATATGCAGAGCCAGGTGTGTGTGTGTGTGTGTGTGTGTGTGTGTGTGTGTGTGTGTGTGTGTGTGTGTGTGTGTGTGTGTGTAAAAGTCATGTCTGTCTGTGTGATTTAGGGCCTGGACACCTCCCCATGGTCTGATGGTCAATACCCTTTCAGAGGGGCTGTGGTCTGCTTGGCTAATAGTGAGGGGGGGGCAGGGGAGACCCACAGCTGCTGCATGGCCAAGGGGAAGGAGCCTGGCCACTAATAGCCCCACTAGTCTGCTCTCCAGACTGCCCTGAAATGGCTATAAGGCACAGCTGGACACTAAAGCCAGAGCAGCTTTATGGTCGCAGGGCCGGAGCTGGGGGAAGGGGCCGCGGGACAAAGAGCCACAGCAACCACCACAGGCCGACGGGAAACAGCAGAGACCAAGCACATCGGCAAACAACCACACCTTTCTCCTGCGCTCTGGCTGAAGGAATCAAAGAGGAGAGACTTATGATCTCTACCATGTGTAATCAGAATACATGTAATGCAAAAATAAAAAACAATGAAACAAATGAAAAACAATTACATTTAATTTTATATCCTCATGGAAGGAAGCAAATGTTTATGTAGACTACATCAAATAACTAAATATGCGCTTGAAGGTTTTTCATTCTGTCAAATGCCTCGTTACCATTTGCAGCCACCAGGTGGCAGACTTGGTCTTGAAAAGGCAGATCGTGCAGCTCATTCGGTCTTTACATTCTGACACTTTCTGGCAGCTTCCTGACTTCTAAGGAATGGGATGATTTCCCCACTGGAATGATTTTCCCATTGGCATGCATGATCTCTCTCCCTCTCTCTCTCTCTCTCTCACACACACACACACGTATGTTTGCCCCCCCCCCCCCCCCCCCCACACACACACACACACACACACACACACACATATGTATGTTTGCACACACACACACACACACCTAGAATTATGGATTTTTCGACATTTCTGAAAATGGGTTGTCATCTGCCCTTCTCGTGATGATACATTATCTTGTTTTAGAGAGAGGGCTAATGCATGCCGTCTGTCTCTCCTGCAGCAGCGCTATGTGAATATGGGAATGAGCTGGGAAGAGTTGGGAAGCTTTCATAAAGCATGTCCGAGGTCTCCTAACCCTCCTCCCCTCCTCCCACACATCTAAAAGGCTTTAAATCTGCAATCAGTCCAGCGCATTAACTTTCCACAATGCCTTTTAACCTTTTTAGAGGAATGAGAGAGAAAGAGAATCGAAAAAAAGAGATCATTAAAAATACTTTGCTAGGTACTCAGAGCTATATTTAACAACTTTTATATAACTTTATATATAAATAGCTTTCACACAAACAAGTTTCTAGGAGCAGAGGACCCAGTCTTACTTTAGATGACGATGACAATAATATGATAATGATAAAGATGATAATAATAATCATTTTAGCCAGGTCCAAACCCCACAGCGGGGCTCTACACAGCTGGCCTGCACATTACAACTGACAGGTATGGGAAGTCATCATACAGCACACCTGGTGCAAATCTTAAGGTGGATTTCATGGCTTCCTGAGAACACAGAGCGGCATTACCAGCACAGCCAGTGAGCAGGAGGGACAGAGCTGTACTGAAGGTCTGTGGACTGTAGAACTAACCGAACATGGCACCATGGCTTCCTGCAGGACACTGTTCATGTGTGTGAACACACACACACACACACACACACACACACACACACACACACACACACACACACACACACACACACACACACACACACACACACACACACACACACACACACACACACACACACACACTTGTGCATAGCTGACGGAGGGAGAAGTGAAGGGGGCAGAATGCTACAGGCTGCCAGCCCTTTGCGCTGTGGGCCAAAAACACTAAAACAGTTTCCGTAGTGACAAGACTAATCCCATCACTGCACACTGGGAAAAGGTTCATCTCAGTGACCCCGCCCACGACCCCGCCCCTGCCCATGACCCTGGCACCGGGCACTCAACTCCAGCCTGGCAGGTCAAACAGGTCATTACGCAGCACATTTGCCATTACCAAGTCCCACACACACACACACACACACACACACACACACACACACACACCTGACCAGTCTCCACTGTTACAAATCTACTACTTTCCCTATCAAATGATTTTCACAGAACTTTGCTTAAGGTTAAAACCCTTTCCCTTCCTGTAATATTTCATGCTCTTCTACACTGTAAGGCTTGTAGACCGTAAGGCTTCCAATCCCTGCAGAGCTGTGTGATGTTCTTGATGCTTCCCTACCCTGCTGAGAATATGGATGGCATCTCCTCTCTTGAAGGACAACTCATCAGGCTGGTCCCCATTGCAGTCCCACAGTCCCTGGAAGTAGTTCTCATAGTCCGTGTTTTTATTCACGGCTGGATGGCAAAAGAAAAGAAAGAAAACGTTTACACAGAATCATTTCTGCAGCTCAGATATGAAACATTAATGAAAGATGTAATTAGAGATCTGAGTCCTAGAAAGCACACATGAACCATTATGTCATATGCTCAAAGGTGGAAACATGTTATGAGACCTAAATATTATTTTTAAGGTCCAGGACAGTTAACCAGAAAGAAAGGAACTTGCAGATACAGTATGTGACAGTACTGGTAGTGTTTATTTCTGCCAAATCAAGTAAAATGTCCAGCAGTGGGCAGCAGAGAGCAAAAACCGAAGCTGAGGAAGCGACTGCAAGAAAGGTTCCAGGACTTAGCAGAGCAACTCACTGTCATCATTGCTGTCTACTAAAATGGCCTATTTAACATTTATATTACACTGATTTATGCATCCTAAAACGATGAGGCAAAGAATAACTTCAAACCCCACATTAAATATTTAACAGTTATATGGATCAATGGATATAAACATTGATATTTCAAAGTATACAGAGAATGCGTTGAGAATGTTTGGAATACAAACATTTTCTATTAACAAGTGAGCATAAAAATGCAACTGTTGAAGACCAACGGACTGCAAAATGTGCTCAACAGCAACAGTGAACATGACGGTACAGGTCTTGCGATGTTTCACCCCAAGGAAGCCAACTTGCTGCACCTTGTGTTTTGAAACGGCGTTAAGACAGCCATGAAGACTTACTGGCACCTGCGCTCAAGATCAAACTGTTCCTAAAACAAATCACCTCCCGACGCCCAGACCTCGAAGACGCCTGGCTGTCAATTTCGGATCCGCGTCACGTTGCCTGACAGGAGCCCCCCGCTTCGCCGGTCGAGCGCTGTTTATGGCAGCGGCTGTAAGCCCCTTTTGTTTCCCTCCCCCGACACCGCGCTCAGCTCTGCCGCGTAGCCTGGCCTCTCTTCCGAAGCATCTGTCACGAGATCCTGCCTGAGCCACGGCTCCCTGTCAGCAGGACTTCCTGTGCTGGGAGCCGAGTGCAGAGGGCCAGGGAGGGCCCCCGCGCGCCACTGGCAGGCCCCTCTCTCCACTGGCTGCCAGAACCTGGTGGGCCGGGGTCCGCCGGGCCAACGCTCGGCAGGGCACGCGTCACTCCCGCCCGCCTGGCCGCCGGGCCCGAGGAAACCGCGCAAACAGCTCGACGTCACGCCCACAAGATCAAGATCGCGTGTTTTAGGTGCCAAACTTAATTCAAAACCACTTCGTAGTAAACCAGGTCGGCGTGAAAGTGATAAAGGGGACAGAAAGGCGGGTAGTAATGGACTGATAAGATATAGCACTGATAATATACGGCAATGTAAATGCTTAAAATGTGCGAGTATCATCTGTAGTGCTGGCAGCAGACTGGTGCTGTCCAGAAACACCGTCCTCGTCTTCTTCCAGCTGGATACCGTGATCCAACTTCCCTCCGCCCGCCCCTCCACCCCCAACGTCACCAGCTTCACTCCACCCAGTCACTCCAGCTTTCCCTGCTTCTCCACCTACTTGCACAACCTCTCGGTTCATCTTCGCCCCTCCACCCGGCCTCCCGTGGATTACCTGTCACTGGAGCCGGAAGGGGCGGCTTGCTGACCGGCTCAGGTGCCGGTTTACTCGGTTGGGGCATCTCATCCTCTGAGACAGAAAGGGCAAGAAATGTGTGTCAGTTAAACACAAATCCGTCACCCACGTTTTCCGTGCAGGTCACGGGGGTCTTTAAACAAAGGGGGACCATATAAATCATACAGCGCAACAACAAACGAGTATTTGTCATTTGGTCATGATCTCATCATCCTTTTCTTCTACATACAGTCATATTACACTGTTCTAGGACACTTAGAGCTTTTCTTTATCTTCCATCCATCCTAGTTGAACCATTAGCTTTAACAGAGCTAACAAGTGAAACAGCAAACCAGGAAGTTCCTCATAGATGTCATCGTTGATGGGTTCAGACTGGACTGCCGAGCTCATGGGTAAGCAGTCATCGTACATCTCTTCCTCATCCTCCAGTGGAATGAAGCCCTCCAAGTCTATATACCAACACAGACGAGGACATGAGGACATGAGTTGGTTCAACGTCTCTCCTACTGGAACTAAAAATGGGTTCAGCGACGGTATCAACAGCCCCACCTTTCATCACGAAGCCGATCTGCTCCACCCACTCCTCCGCCTCCCTCTGAGAGGAGGCGCAGAACTAGGAAGAGAACCAGGACAGGTGATGGTTACCTGGAGTAACAGCAGCTCCATGCTACGTTTAAACGGACAGGGTGAAAGAACGCTTAACCCAGTCACGGGAGACGAGGCGTACCTGGTAAACACGTTTGTCAGGCGCGGATATCTCAAAGCAGCAGTCTTTCTTGGAATCTTTGCGCAAGGTGTTGTTCATTTTGATTGTGTAGCCATCGATATTAAAGTCTCCCTTCTGCTGTTTATCTGATGAGACAGATCAGAATCATGAAGTATACGTCAGTGTGGAAAGTATACTTTAACTGTTGACATACTCGGTTAAATCTGAGTGATACAATGTGATTTTGTCCAAACTGAACATTTGATATGTAAATGTTAAAACTGTTTGACATTACTGGAGAGGAATGAATAAAGACGATTATGATCATACCTTTCTCACTGCCATAATAATAGAATGTGCGGTTGCTAAGAGCACACCATCTCTTCTGCCACTCTGGGCCAAAGAAGCTGTGGTCTGGCAAATGGTTACAAACAGTTGCAAGTTACAAACAGACGATTACATGTGACATACAAACTGAGGAGACAACCATTACAGACAAACAGAGAAGACAGCAATTACAGACAAACCGCGAAGACAACAGTTCCAGATGACCATGAAGACAACAGTTCCAGACGAACCGTGAAGACAACAGTTCCAGATGACCATGAAGACAACAGCTCCAGACGAACCGTGAAGACAACAGCTCACAAAAAAAAAAAGCAGCACATGTAAAAGGAGACGAGCACCTTTACGACGCTTCTCCAAGTAGCCACTCTTGAAGACCGCTTGCAGGTCCTGGGCAGACACAGCAGGAGCCTGTTGAACACCTGAGGAAACCCAACCCAGAGAATTTAGGGAAGAGCGCAGGACACTGAGCTGGCCACACAGATTTTAGCACCGAAATCTGGCAAATCCTGTGCGTGCATTATGAAAACTTCTTCTGTTATGAAGTCTTTTAAATGAAGGGACATGCAGAAATAAAAATATTCAATCCGGCTTACTGTTGTGTCCTATTTGAATGGATTAGATATGGATACACACCGCAGAGAGGCATCACACACCAGAACGCAGCAAATACGGATCCTTTGTTTGCATTGCAAGACTATGAAGTGCACCAATCCGTGTTGTATACTTTCATGCATGAGATAACAGATAAGTTATGAATGGGCTTATTTACGAAAAATACTTTATACCTTCTTCACTGCTGTTGAAAGATGCACGAGATATACAGACAATGAATGGGACAAACAGGTCTTCAGCTGTGATAATTATACTAGAAATCAATCCAAACAGACAATAAGCCACAGAACCAAACATACCAGATCCATATGAAAATTGAGTGATTTACATATTACTATCCATACAATGTTTATTTAACATAAATCTGGCTAATTTACATGCACAATTCATTTCTGTTCATCTCATGACCATCATGTTTCGCCAGAAATTTAAATGAAGCAGGTGTCATTCTTCAGTCCTGATAACACGTGTGAGCAGTGCTCAGTGAGTCCACGGTCAGCCACATCCGATCAGTAGCTGATTCTACAGACGTGAACAACGAGCAGCGTCAACACGAGTTTGCGCTCAGCCGCGGACGTGACAGAAGCCGACAACAATGCAACAACCCGCCAAACGAAACGCAGAAGAGCGCTGGATCTTGGCCAAAGATGATCATGACAGGACTACAGTAGCACAGTCTTATATCAGAGACTGAGAAGTGAGGTTCTCCACAAAGGGAGATCTTCTAGTCCGCCTACACTGAATCAGGATGCATGTCCATTGTGAGGAGCACTGTGATTGGTCTACTGCTGCTTCTCCCCAGCGTGTTGTCCACATTTGCTTAAGCTCATTCCTGAAAAGCAACACTGGCTCTGGGCATTTCCTCCCACTGCAGGAGCAGCTGTGCTATCAGCACACCGAGGGCAAAAGAACTATAAAACACCCCAGCACTTCAGGGCAGTAAAACCAGTGGTGCACTAACACACACACACACACACACACACACACACACACACACACACGTCCGCACGCGCGCGCACACACACACGACATTCAGACAGGCGCACAAAGACACATGCATATACAGTAATGTCGGCATGCTACAGCAGCAATGACTAAGTCTACAAATGGCTCACTTGATAAGAACTGCACGTTACATGCACTGGTTGGGTTTTCTTGGTTAAGCCTCATACAAGAGGGTTTCTTAGCTGACTAATAAAAAAAATGTAAAAAAAAAAAAAAACACAGGAAGGAAGGGGGGTGAGGGGGGTGTCTGAAATGACATTGGCTGTGGGCGGCATTGTCTAAGGTTCATGTCATAAAGCTTTGGTGCCTGGACAAAAGGAATGTTCAGCCTCTGACGCCGGGCCTTTTTAGCCATTCCTCCTGCTGTTGCCGGGCTACAGTGCCCATTCACACAGTTGCTTCAGCTCATGTACAGCTCTCAGAAGACAGAGGAAAAGCAGTAAGCACACGTTAATGAAAAGGACAGGCATTATAGTTAACAGGGTGCTACACCAGAGGACAGACATCGTAGTTAACAGGGTGCTACACCAGAGGACAGGCATCGTAGTTAACAGGGTGCTACCCCAGAGGACAGACATCGTAGTTAACAGGGTGCTACACCAGAGGACAGGCATCGTAGTTAACAGGGTGCTACACCAGATGACAGGCATCGTAGTTAACAGGGTGCTACACCAGATGACAGGCATCGTAGTTAAAAGGGTGCTACACCAGAGGACAGGCATCGTAGTTAACAGGGCGCTACACCAGAGGACAGGCATCGTAGTTAACAGGGCGCTACACCAGAGGACAGGCATCGTAGTTAACAGGGTGCTACACCAGAGGACAGGCATCGTAGTTAACAGGGTGCTACACCAGAGGACAGGCATCGTAGTTAACGGGGTGCTACACCAGAGGACAGGCATCGTAGTTAACGGGGTGCTACACCAGAGGACAGGCATCTTAGTTAACGGGGTGCTACACCAGAGGACAGGCATCTTAGTTAACGGGGTGCTACACCAGAGGACAGGCATCTTAGTTAACGGGGTGCTACACCAGAGGACAGGCATCTTAGTTAACGGGGTGTTACACCAGAGGACAGGCATCTTAGTTAACGGGGTGTTACACCAGAGGACAGGCATCTTAGTTAACGGGGTGTTACACCAGAGGACAGGCATCTTAGTTAACGGGGTGTTACGCCAGAGGACAGGCATCGTAGTTAACAGGGTGCTACATCAGAGGACAGGCATCGTAGTTAACGGGGTGCTACACCAGGGGACAGGCATCTTAGTTAACGGGGTGCTACACCAGAGGACAGGCATCATAGTTAACGGGGTGCTACACCAGAGGACAGGCATCGTAATTAACAGGGTGCTACACCTGAGGACAGGCATCGTAGTTAACAAGGTGCTAAACCAGAGGACAGGCATCGTAGTTAACAGGGTGCTACACCAGAGGACAGGTATCGTAGATAACAGGGTGCTACATCAGAGGACAGGCATCGTAGGTAACGGGGTGCTACACCAGGGGACAGGCATCTTAGTTAACGGGGTGCTACACCAGAGGACAGGCATCATAGTTAACGGGGTGCTACACCAGAGGACAGGCATCATAGTTAACGGGGTGCTACACCTGAGGACAGGCATCGTAGTTAACAAGGTGCTAAACCAGAGGACAGGCATCGTAGTTAACAGGGTGCTACACCAGAGGACAGGCATCGTAGTTAACAGGGTGCTACACCAGAGGACAGGCATCGTAGTTAACGGGGTGCTACACCAGAGGACAGGCATCGTAGTTAACGGGGTGCTACACCAGAGGACAGGCATCGTAGTTAACGGGGTGCTACACCAGAGAACAGGCATCGTAGTTAACAGGGTGCTACACCAGAGGACAGGCATCCGTAGTTAACAGGGTGCTACACCAGAGGACAGGCATCGTAGTTAACAGGGTGCTACACCAGAGGACAGGCATCGTAGTTAACAGGGTGCTACACCAGAGGACAGGCATCGTAGATAACAGGGTGCTACACCAGAGGACAGGTATCATAGTTAACAGGGTGCTACACCAGAGGACAGGCATCGTAGATAACAGGGTGCTACACCTGAGGACAGGTATCATAGTTAACAGGGTGTTACACCAGAGGACAGGCATCGTAGTTAACAGGGTGCTACAACAGAGGACAAGCATTGTAGTTAACAGGGTGCTACACCAGAGGACACCCAATGGACTATGGATTTGAAGGTTTTCCATTGGCATAAAATGAAGCTGGTGCCTCAGGTTTACACTGCTTTTGACAGCCAATCCTTTTGACTGGATGGACAACAGTGTTTGCCAAAGGAAAACACTAAAAGGGGAAAGCCTCCAAAAGTGTTTGAATCACAGCTGAGCAATTTGCTACCAATGGCCAGGGGCACAAGATGAAGATCATATGGGAAACTATGCAAAACTATGCAATAACCTCATTGGTTTTGAATACTTTTATCGTTATTCCCTCAGAGCCGCACTCCCCTCCACACATGTACAGCTAGAGCGTCACCCACCGTCGTACGCTGCCTCCTCGTCCCGGTCGGTGCGCTCCGACTGTAGCGAGCCGCCATCGTTGATGCTGTCCGTGTCATCCGGCTCGTCCCCCTCCTCCTCCCCTACATGACAAAGTCCCGATCAGCACCCTGTTGAGCGGGACGGGAGCAGCCCGCCTGGCGGGTGGTGGAGCCCACCGTGACGAGCTCGGCCCATCACCACTGCAAGCTCAAGCTGGCAGCCATTATAACTGATGGCGTTTCAGAGGTAATGCCATGCTGAAGGGCCCATGGTGTTCATTTTCTTACACTGATATTTCATAGAGAACGGGGATCCACTGACAACACTTTGACATACAACAGACACAACACTTTGCATATACTTTGAATAGTGAAATGTAAGCGGAGAGGAAATTGTGCACCTGTTACACCAGCCTTTTCATGCTGTGAGAAGTAAGAATATTTCAGGAAGCTATGGTAACCTGTTTATGGAAATATGTGCAAAACAGCACAATGCCTTAGGAGCTGATTAAAGCCGCCATCTTACTGCCAGCATTCTGCCAACTTATAGTTTATAAGGAAGTTTATAAAAAATATTCAGCCTACAATTTTTTGTAAGCAGACCCCTGTGTTTAGAAACAGGTATATTTCTCGAACACAACTCAGTGGGTTTCATGTGCAGCCTGTATTATTATCAGCTTTCTCTAAACATCTAAGATAACATATGACCTTACTGAAGGATGAAAATATACCTCTGCTAAGTAGGGGTACTAAGTAAGTCCATAAATTAACAAGTATAGTTTACTAACAGTATTCATATGGTTTGTATCATGCGTAATGCAAATTTCTTTACATGTATCTGTATTGTGCTTCTACTTGAACAAGCGCTGTGGAGATGTGATGTCTCTGCTCTACTTCTCTATTCCTGTAATACTGCCCCTCCCCCTCTTCAATCTATCAAACTCAAACAAAAGAAAACTTACCCTTGAAGTCCTGTGAATACCTAGTGGTGGGATGGACATGAGAGGGAGGGAGAAGATATTTGGAAATGTGATGATTACAGTGTCAACGTCGTAGTTATTTACAACACATAAACATACAGTTCTTTAGAAACTGACCTATAAACTGTTGAGACGTCAAAACAGACACCCATACCTTAATTTCACCTCCTTTATCCTCTTGACAAAAGCATCTTTTTTCTCCTTAGCCTTCTTACTCAAATTCTCACCTTTCAGAACTTCTGTCAGAAAGGTTTCCAAATCTGAGGGCACAGATTAACCTTTAAATATAGCTGTTTCCTTTTAACGTTCCTTCATTTGCTTGTGCTAAGTGGTTGTGCAGCCCCAGACCATTAAAAGGAATAATCTATGACATCCAGAAAGTGCCTCATAGCACTATATACCATATCCCTTTCTTAGCTGACACCCTGGAGCTGTAAGCAAAGTTGGTCACGAACCACTGGTTAGGGTACCCTCAAATACATAAACTCGATTTAAAAGTCAAGTGCTATGAAAATATGTTGACCAGTTAACTCGCTTATTGCGCTATAACAATTAATTTAGGAGCCAGAGCAAATAAAACGTACAGGGCCCTCCTGCTCGCATGAAGCACTTTCTAATTCTCTCGGGCATGTGTGTTTTGTGTTCTAACAGTACTTCAACACATCATCCATCAATGTTTTCAACTTCCTCTTTTCTGCCCCCCCCCTCCTCTCCCTCCCAAAACGAATAAACGTAAGCAGGCGTCTATATCATTACAATTAAGAAGACTAGAAATCTGATAAATATGTCGCCGTGGTCTTGTTCACCGTGACCGACCGATACCTGAGACGAGTGTCGTTAAATCCTCCGGGACGGACCGCATTGTGATTCTTACGCGATGCTCGTTCTCCGGCCACAATAGCCCTCGAAACACGGAAGTTTCGACTGACTGAAGGACACGGAAGTAGCCATGAGTTTAAACTAACAGATTAGTTAAAATATCCAGAACAGGAACGCTCATGTAAGCTTTTGGTTACGTTCTCTGAATGCACACACAACCATGCTCGGAAATCCGCAGCCTGCCCTCGGGGAACTATAATTTATGATTTGTGCGTGACTGGATAATTGAGCTGTCTGTACAATATATTCATGGGGATGATTCATATTAATATATCTGCAAAATCTCCTTCGGTGTCAGTGACTATCAAGTGATTTCCCCTGACAGAAACGAGTAAAGGGTACGAGGAAAATAAATGTTTAAAAATAAATATTTAAGTGTTTATTTAAAACTACGAGAAGATCATTTATTTGATCATTACAAGAATGATTATTATAGTACTGCCTGGCATGTGTTTAAACCGTTGCTCCATATATTCTGCATTACAGCATTTTGAATAGCCTGGTCAAAGAGCTGATGGCTTGTTGTTTTCAGAGGGGCCCTCTTATCCCAAGCAGAGAGGCAGGTGAAGACTGAGAGTGATGTGGGGGCCTCCATAGCAAAACACACAGTCTTCCAGCTCCATCTGGCCCTGGCTCTCTCTCTCTCTCTCTCTCTCTCTCTCTCTCTCTCTCTCTCTCTCTCTCTCTCTCTGCCTCTGGTCCTGCAGTCTTTCAGAGAGATTACTGCAGTGTACAGGCCCCCTGATGAGCTGCCAGGAGCCCTGCTCTGTGTCACTACCCAGTCCCAGCACTCTCTCTCTCTCTCTCTCTCTCTCTCTCTCTCTCTCTCTCTCTCTCTCTCTCTCTCTCTCAGGAAAGCAAAATAATTAAATTAGAATGTGATTCTGTGCAGATACATTTATTATGAGATAAAAACACCATGAAACATAATCACATTTCACTCATCACTGTTAAGCCTGATAGCAGAGAGAAAGGACTTGGATCTTAATTTGCATACCAGGCACATGGTTATGAAGAAACCTGCACTGTATCAGAAATATAACCCCTTCCAAGGTGGATAAAACTATTAACTTACAGAGTTAATGCAATGTTCAAAGTGCTCTCGCGCCATATGTACTGAGAGTTGTAGCTCTCTCTGCACAAGCAGCACTCAGTAGTGCATGAACCTCAGTTGACCTGACCACAGATCCATCCGGCACGCAGGGGGAGAGGAGAGGCGGAGTGACCTTTGACCTTGAGAAGAAGAGGGCAGAGCACTCGTATCTCATCCCCTGTGAAACAGCCCTGTTTGATCTGGACTCACCTCAGTTCATGCATCTTAGTTTCTGGCACCAACCTACAGGGAAGGAATGTGTGTGTGTGTGTGTGTGTGTGTGTGTGTGTGTGTGTGTGTGTGTGTGTGTGTGTGTGTATGAGTGTGTGTGTGTGTGTGTGCATGCATGTGTGTGTGTGTGTTTGTGTGTGTGTGTGGAGTGGGGGGGGGGGGGGGTACATGTGTTTGTGTGTAAATAGAATTCATTAGGATTTTCATCATTGAGGTGCAACAGTTTCATTGCAGGAAAACATCCTTTCTTGCCCTGTTTACCCCAAAACAACACTTTCACTTCAATGCATGTGTTCTACTAGAATAGGTAGAAAGACTCAAATGCAGTTTATGTACAATGTTATGCCAAGCAGATTTCATACAACAATGACACAAATTCTAAATTCTAAAGTCTTCATTGACTATAATAATATGACTGATACTGTGATATGACTGATAATGTGTTTCTTAGCTGACTGGCTGAAAAATACATATTTTAAATAATGCTTCAAAACATTGCTTTGGTGTTTGAATCTTCTGAAAGCTGATTAATGCAACATGCATAATGTCAACATATCAGTTGCAAAATATTTGAACCATTTATTTAGAAAACATCTTACAAGATACAGAAATAGCTTGTATTGTGTATAGTTGGAGACCGTAATCCTGTTGTGTATAGCTGAAGACCACAGTGATGTTGTGTAAAGCTGAAGACCACAGTGATGTTGTGTATAGCTGAAGACTACAGTCCTGTTGTGTATAGCTGAAGACCACAGTGATGTTGTGTATAGCTGAAGACCACAGTCCTGTTATGTATAGCTGAAGACCACAGTCATGTTGCCATGCAGAGTTTGTGTTATCCATTGTCCGACTCTCCATCAATGGCCAGTTGTAAGTGCAGGATCACAGCTGGGTGGGTGTTTTGGGGGACAGGCCAGTTCTCAAGCGTACACTGTGACAGCTGCATGCAGAAACCCCAGCATCCCTGCGGTGGCTCGTTCATATCACTACGCCTCCTGTTGCCATGATACTGCTGCTGCCCCAGTGTCCATGGTCAGCAGTGATCCGTCAGGCCAAATCCAAGCAGTTATGAATGGGATAGATGTTGCCTGCACTGTGACAGATGGACTACAGTCTCTCATTTGTACACCTATGAAATGGACATGTAGGAATGACCTAATGAAATGGTGAATGTAGGTAGGGTGGTAAGAAGGAAAATGGCTGGTAAGTGTACACTGCAGGCTCAAAAGAGCTTCTTGAGCTTGGCCCTGTAGGGGGAATTCTTCTTGGTGTCAGATAAAGCTCCTTCAAAGACCTCATATAAAGAACAGCACAGCATGTATGTAATGTTGAAGTCTTCTAAACCGTGAGCACAACTACAGAGTTTGTCATACCTTTTCATACCTTACCTGAAAGCCTGCTGTAATATTATAGCTTTCAGGCCTCTGACATTCACTTGACTTCGCTTGGGTGTACCATGATGAGATTTGAACCTGTGACCAATGCAAAATGAAGCATTTTCCCATTACCACAACTTTGCAGCACGTTACATAACGACCAAAATATTTGCACACGACTGAAAAGAGCCATTTAAGCATGGAGAAGAGCATTTAAAGAGGAATGAAGGTTTTGCATGTTTAAATAGCTGCAGACCGACAAGTTCAAGATTTCTTTATGTGTATAGACATCAAAAGCAGTTAGACTGCAGAACACTTAGTGGGGATAGATGTAGGTGTGAACCTGAGCTGGGGTGTGAGACAGACAGCTCAGCCCAGCATCTGAACATCTGAGCAGCCTGAAGGGACCAAGAGACGACCAACACTTACCACTGTAAAGGCTCCTGCCTGGAGGGTACAGTGGAAAACTCTTTTTCAGGGCATTCTTTGCCCCTTGGCCTTTAAAAGATTAGGCTGCTCAGGTGTTGTTTTCAAATAGCTTAGAATTAGCTTACATAGAAATGTCACACCTTTCTTTTGATGTCAACGTTTTAAAAGAAACAGCGAGAAAAGCCAGTTGAAGAGAGACAAAAATTGACCTTTAATGGTCTTCATATTTGTCTTCGGTGAGATCAAGTGAATCACTTTAGGTCAAATCTGAACTGACACAAATGCGTCTCGACTCATTGCTCTGCAGTACTTTGGGCTTTACACACACACACACACACACACACACACAGTCTCATTTAATTGGTGTATCTCTGGAGGCTCCTGAGGAACTTCACTGCTGCAGAGATACACTTCCACCCAGTTGATGCTCTCTGAGGTCCCAGACATGAATTCTCTCATATTAAACACAGTGTATACAATAATGTTAATCTAAATCAGTGACATTGTGCAGAACAATGCATAACTTGAACAATGCAATAAGTCACATGGTTTGTTTTTATGAAAATTCCCAAGGTAAGAAGGTGTGAACATAGGCACCTAAGGGCTACAATTAACAATTATAGCGATGATTTCTGTACATTCACGAGAAATGCTTCCTATGTAGAATCTCTCTGCTTAATAATGATCTTATTCTGACAACCACTCACATCAGCTACTGGAGGCCTGCAGAGCTTCTATGTGGTGGCTGAAAGTGTTAAAGCATGATGACCAGCCCTGTTTTCGGTATCAAACATGCTCACACACATCCACTGGCCACTGATGACATTACACTGATAAGAAGCTGCTCTCTCAGAATCAAATCATTAAAGTAACCGGAGGATGTCACACCCACTGGTCAAATGTGCCAAGATAAAACACTGGTATTTGTTACACTTATAAAAACCGTTGTGCATGTCACTGTCTTGGACTACATCTCATATTCTTCCAAGGCGTATTGCACCTGAGATCTGACCATCAAACTTTATGTTCAGCTCTAATACATAAGAAAAATATATTACACAGCTAAGAATGTCCACGAAATATCATGAATGAAAACAATGTAGCTGGAAGGATACCTGATAAACTGTGATTAGTAAGGGTCATGGCATTGGTCATTAGAGGTAACAAGCAAACAAGATATCATTATGCTTTGTATTGACTTTAATTTTGAAGCCTGAACTGAAGAATGAAAGTTGTTATCAGCAAATGCAAGATTCTACTTCATAGGGGTTAACCACATCTTTTGGTGTTGGTCCTGAGCTTTTGGGTTGTTCGGTGCTCTGTGGTATAGTTACCAATAGTCTGAAATATCAACCTTGTTCCAGTCAAGTGTTGAGAACTTCCCACTAACCCTCTTAACCACTTGGTATGATAGAATTAGATTGAACAATTTTACTAATTTGTACTTGGTGTGTGTCACTTACATACACTGCTCAGATAAACCCCATTAGAATACAAATCAGGAAGGTTTTTTTAAGTTTTACAAGCCAATACAATCATTGGCATGTGGAAATGAAGGAGATATTCGTATAATTACCATGATTTGACTATCAACACAATATAAATGTAATCAATAAAATGTAGATGTAAACAACCTGATACTTGTGTGGCTCACTGCACAGTGGTTAAAGCGTATGCTTACTGTACTTTCATCACAGTGGTTAAAGCGTATGCTTAATGTACTTTCATCATAGTGGTTAAAGCGTATGCTTACTGTACTTTCATCATAGTGTACTCCCCATATAATGAAACTTAAAATGGGAGCAATGGTACACTTTATTTATTCATGTATTTTATATGTCTCTTTTATGCACTTGATTTTTCACTGGCAGAGAGCTGACTGAGTGAACTCTTAAGCATGCAAATCTGATGACCGACAAATTGTTAATAAAAAGCTTTCAGTATTCAGTGTTCATAGTTCTCCTTTCATTAAATAATTAAATGTCACAGAATATCAACACTAAAATCACTCTATGGGAAGTGGTAACGCAGGCGACCCTGAAGCGGCAATCATTGGCTCCGTGAGAAATGGCGTACTTCCATCCTATACAGTACGCCAAAGCAGTACGCGATAGTAGTACTGGTAGTATGTCCAAACGCATGTGTTTTAATAAACTGTATCACTAAAGTCACATGGATAATTGCATCAGCTGCAAAGCACTGTGGGACACGTTAGTGTCTATCACTAGAAAAGTAAATTAACTATATTTAAGTGTACTTATTTTGCAGGATATATGAATGCTTTAAGTATTTGAATGAATACAGTCCATGATCACGCTATTATAGATGTGCCCTTGACTTCATCTACAGCAAACGATACAGGCAAGTGAACCACTCACGGTGCATGGCACAAAAGCATGACGGTTCATGTGAGTTAACGGATGTAAACAAAGCTTTCCAAGGAAACTTCAATCCCTGCTTCGTGAGTCACACATTCAGGATTCGGAATGCTTCTAAAATAAACACGTTACGGTTTTTGGTATGACTAATACGGAGAAGGCCTGTTGAAATTAGTTAGTAAACAATACCCGTTTTTGATAGATTGCATCACTTCTGGAAGAGTCATTTCGTGGTTCGAACTTTTCACAGTAATAATATCACAAATCTCATCTTTATCATTTATTTTAAGACTGAAGAAATGTTGGGTCGAAGTAGTAGTGTATACGAAGACAAGGATCTCACATCATTACACGCTACCGTCACCTGAGTGTATCCAGAGAGTTGCTTGGTTAAGCTCATTTCCATTTTAATACCTACCTCGTGACTGCAACGTCGCGTCAGCTGTTTGGAAATTATTAGGTCAGTGGCCCACTGTTGAACATGACATGCAAATAACTCCATATATCATAAGTTTGTATATGGTATTAATAGGTTCAGCTGGTAAATAGGTTCCGCTTGGGCCAACCCCGACATGTGGCTACGTTTACTTCACATTTTCGAAAGGGAAAAAAGGTTTATAAATTCTAACCGCTAGGCTGAAGTCTTTTCAAGCCAGTTATGGATTCAGCTGTATTAAAGCAACTATGTATCATAAACTGTGACGTAATGCACAAAACTATTAGCAAAAGCCTTCAAACATTATTAATACTCCGACTGACTAAAGGGACGAATCACACCGTAGCCTACAGAGTTCCACTCAACCATTTTAAATGTAAGTAAAAAAAACTTCTCAGATCTTTGCTTGTAGCCAGAGATCCAGCACACACGGAACGACGAAGAAAACATGACACGTAAAATTATGAAATTTGATTGTAACTCTACGCAGCAATCCATCAAGGATCATTGTTCAAGTCTCGAGCAGCTGCGTGAGCGCGTGGCTGCGAAGTGACGTTACGTAGGTGTTCTAAAACAACAACGACAAAGAAGCAATGCAGGCCCTCGTGTTCAGATGTTTTACATACATTTAACATAACCTAACCAAAGCTGGTAAACAGTTCTTCCTGTATATAAAAGATCTTGGTATAATGAAAACAAAGTCTGGATCAGTTGGGCATACCATAAAATAGCTAGCATTTGTTTTAATGTGTTGTATGTTCTTCCCCGATTGCTAAATCAAAAATACAATTTCTAATCGAATTTAATAATCGAGCACAGATTGCAAAGTTCTAATAATCAAAATAATCTAAATCTAAGTAAATAAATATAGTCTTGTTTTTACACTGACTACTTATGATGCTGAATTCAATTGAATCTCAGTTGCGGACTGAATTCGGTGGACTGCTGCATCAACACTAGGTCTCTGTAGAAAAGTTTAATAGACTATAAAATTTAATTGCTAAACTCCTAAACATAAGAGCCTCTGGCTAGCGAGCTTCGTGTAGTTTCTGATACAGTGAGGTTTTTGTATGCTATGCTCCAACAGGAACAACCAGCTCTTCCATTACGCTTCCGTTACGATTATTTTTGATACATATTTAATGTCACAAACATACCCAGCTACGCAACCCTTTACGCATAGGCCTGTACAGGTTTTAATAAAACAGACAATACAAGCAATATATCGGCCTATGCATGGCTTATAAATAAAAAGCCTATTTAGCCTGTATATATTGCTTATATAAAACTACCCAGTCCATGTAGTGGATATTTACATGAAGCTTGTATTTATGTAGCTTTAAAAACATACTCTAATGCAAAATTGTGATCACAGCAGTTCTATATATGCATGTTTTAAACTCAACAAATACCTGATTATGCCGCTCAATAAACTTCTACGTGTGTTTTTCCACATCGCACAGGACTGAATTAACGTTAGCCTACTAAATAGCTTAAATACATTATTATATAATATACTACAAGTGTATTATAATATCATCCAATATTCTAAAGACCATGCTTTTTTCCATTTGATGACATATAATTACATTTGGCGCAGACCAAACACCCGTGGCCTGACACAGCGAATGCTACAAAAATTAATGCAAAACACAGCGGCCTGCTTTATCTTCAATAACATGTAAAAATTTATTCTAGGAAAATATGGCACTTTGCCGGTAAATTATACAAAAATAAAACGAGAAAATATCACTTTCATTTCTGTTTTTTTTTTGTGTTGTAAACACAAATGATCATTCAGTTATTAATATTAAACTCAATTCGTCGTAGGCTAAAGGTCTAGGCCTAATTTTAAAAGTCATAATTAAAACGCACTGACCATCAATGTGAGAAAGATACTGACTTCCTTGTGATCAAACTTCATTTAGAGTTAGTAGCTCAAGTGTTGCAGGTCGATTGTGGTAAGCGTTTCAGAGAAGAAATCAAAAGTCTCCGTTGATAAACCCATGGGGCTATCTACCGACTCTGACAAACTCGGAGATATGGCATCTGAGAGATGTAAGCAAGAATCTGTGGAGAAAACGTGAAAGTCGTGCATAGAGACGTCCAGGGCCGGAGGACTTCCATTGTCCCTGCCAGATGCGCTATCCGGAGCCATTGTTGAGGGGCAGATAGGAACAGTGGGTGACGGGTTGGGAAAATGTTTCAGATTTTTGTCATTACTGTTTAAGGGAGAAACAGAAGAGCTTTGGGAATCTCCATTGTGTCCATTCTGTGACTGTTGAGTAGGCAACGTATTCTGTTGAAACGCATAACTGTCTCTCTCCAATAGAGCTCCAGAAACATTGTTCGCCGCCGTCTCGAAAAAAGCTTTCCCATCGCCCGTCTCCTCCAGGCTTGGTAGTTTCCCCTCGGCGTGGTGATTCTCCTTGCACTGCGTTTGGCGTTTGTGTTTCATCCTTCGGTTTTGAAACCACACTTTAACTTGCCTCTCCGTCAGGTCCAGCAGAGCAGCGATCTCCACCCGCCGTGGTCTGCAGAGGTACTTGTTGAAGTGGAACTCCTTCTCAAGTTCCAGCAGCTGCGTGTTCGTGTAAGCTGTCCTCAGCCTGCGAGTCGCCCCGTTGCCACCATCAGAGATCTCCGGCGAACCTGCACGGGGATTACAACGTTATATATTATTGATATGCCACTAATTACAACACATTTTTTACAACGGGCTACAGCTGACCTCACAAAGTTGTCAAATATATTGTGGTTCTTAGGGGCATAAATTGTTTGTGGGAATCAAGCCACGGCACCAGAATAATTTGTGTCCTCAGCCCAACGCCAGAATGTAGTGATGTGTCTGGTGTGAGTGCGAACTAGCCCGGGAGAAGATTAATGAATACGCCAGCTGCCGACTTGAGTAATACCAATCTATCACTCTTCATTACTGTCAAATATTAAAATTCATGCCCTACTCTACAAACAGCATACACAGAGTTTAGGAGTTACACTAAATACTAAATAATTTGTTACACTTTCAGACATTAAATAATGCACCTTCTGTATGTGTGAGGACAAGAAAAATAGCGACTTTTTCCAAGGTTTTAAACTTAATTTGATTTCAAACCGAAACATAAAGCGTAAAAGTGAAATGTGTAAATAAATTTTACCTTGAGGTGAGAAGTACAGTGGACCTGGGTCTGTAGTTGCTGCTGTTGAGGTCTGGTTTTTCTTGGAAGCTTTTTTCTCCTTCATCCAAGGGTATTCCGGCGGTAAGGATGCGGCAGGCAGCGGGCATGAGGCATTTGGGTTCTGCTTGGGCCGGCTGTGGCGAGGGTGGCTGCCCGGGTTCAGGCTCGGAATGGTCTGCTCAAAAGGAGGAGGAATCAGTGTCGACTGTGAAAGCGTCGAGTTCTTGATTGATGAACTTTGAAATGCATCACCGACAGGGGGAAAAGATGTCAGGCACTCAGCGAGCGACGGCTGACTATTGATAAAACCCGTCTCTCGCTCGAATTCGTAATTCATCTCCTCCACGTCTTAAAAAATCACCACGCACAAATTTGTGGCCCAAGAAGAAATAATGAAATATCGTACCCGGTGTAAAAAAAAAACTATTTTGCTGATTACGGCCGTATGGGGACCGCGATACCATTAAACTATTGCTTTCATGGAGACAAGGTTGAAATTGGACCGTATTGCTTGTCACATGATTAGCTCTGTCCAATGACAATTTGGGGTTTAATCAAAAGGAGCCACTGTCTGTGTGATTGATCGAGAAAAGTCCAAGAGGAACGCCTCATTCTCGGGGACGGGCTAGTTTATTTGCGCATTTATGGTTAGTTTGTCCGCTGCTCTGTAGATCGTCAGTATAGCTATTTCTGAAACAGCTAGATCTGAAATAGCGTTTGTCCGCAGTCTACACTCTTCCACGTCCTGCTTCCGACTGCACCCGGATTATAGGCTACCCCAATAAAAACTCACCCCATAAGACGTGCCAACGGTCATGATCAAAGAAACCCATTCGTCTTGAGGGCGAGTTTTACTACAACTTTTGTCAGAAAATGCGCGTTCTCAGGCGTACACGTGCACGTCCAGAAACACGTGCTCGCGCACTGGTGATTGCGCATTCACAAAGGAAGGGGCACAGAGAGTTTCGGGGCCACAGTTAACGCCTGTGGAAACACTGACGCGCGCAGGCGCATACAAGCGCATGCATGTGAATTTACATGTGTATTGTCCCAAGCATGTCTTGGCATTAAAATTGTATAATGCATCCTGATTTTTAAATTCATTATTGTTGCTCTTGTTGCTGTAATTATTCCAGATAGTATTACCAGAATTACTTCTGTCTGTACATTTAATAATAAGGCCTTTACATTTTAATGTACATTTTAAAATTAATCAAGAAATTACTCACCATAAGTGACATTCATAAGCAGTTATGAGGCTATACATTGCTGCCTTAACTGACCTTACAATGACACTGAGGATTTGCATAATGCTAACAGCACGCTAATGTTGACACATCGCTTATATTTATGAACGCATGATTAACGTATAAATTCAGAGATCTTTTCGGCATGTAATTTTTCCTGCGTTGTCTTCAGAAAGTGTTCAGCAAAACGGGAGAAGGCCACGAGCACTTTATTGCTTATATTCCAAACAAAGAGCCTTGGAAGCCTGCACGCTATCAATCTTGCTCGCCAAAAGGTCTGACAGCTCTGTGCCCTAAGAACACATTTAAACCATCTAACACTCTCTTAGATCATATGTGGTCAGGAAGAAGAGAACAACATAGTACTCACGGTGAGAGTTTCTTTCGCTCTTAAATTCGTTTACAAAATATTTCATTGGATAAGGGATTGACCTTTATATTGATTTCAGACCGAGCATGACGAAGAAGGAGATTCGATATTTTTTCGGATTAAATATTCGTTCACACTGACATTTTTCGGTTTTGGGAAAAGAAGGACTTTATGGAAGAAAGGATTTAAGAAATAATAGGATTACGAAAAGAATAAAAGAAGAAGCAAACTGAACGATTCTGCAGTTACACAGGATCTATTGTGTACAAGAAAAGTGGGTGTTGGCATTCTTCAAAAATTCCCACTCCTTCCTACACATTTTCTGCGAAGCGGCAAAACTAATGTGTTTTCTCACGATTTGAGCATAGCATCATAGCGTGGACACAGTGCGGTTAAATATAAGAGATAAATGTTTATTTCTTCCACATTAACGGGTTGTCTTTTTAAATGTGTGTCTATTTTCAGGTGCCTTTTAATGTGTAGCCAAATATAAGTGCATATCTATTAGAGATGTACAGAATATAGGATCTAAAGGATAGCCTACGTAAATTCTGTACTTCTAAATTGTTTATACCTTACTGGGACTCATATCAAACAGGTATAAATTCATTCATATCTATTAGCTTAATATTAGATTGTTTTAGTATTATTAATTACGAATTGTATTTAGATTGTAAATAATTTTAGATTAAAATACTAATATTTGTTTTCTATGCATAAAGTAAAATAATTCAAATAACCCTTTACTGATAACCCACTGCTAAGTGGGATATTTGCCAAATAACGCCATAGGCCTATTAACAAAAAATTAACCAACTTTGTCAGAAAAAAAATCATTAATTGTCAAGTGTGAATATTGTTTCATGTGTACTAGATTATTTAAAATAATCCGTATTATGAGTAACGCTAAAAGTTACTTAATGAAGGTATCTGAGTTTATATAATGATTATTTGGGGTGGATTCATTACGAATCTATTTTTCGTCGTTATGCTGCATAATTCCCTGTAAATTTTGTGTTGACGTTATCTTTTTTCTCTTGTGTTCATCTATCAAAAAATATAAATTTCCATCAGATATTGAGCCTGTATAGGGTTATTATCCTTTCCCTCTGATAAATGTTCCAGCAATATCTCTTTGTGAACGTATTTGGCACGATGGATAGTCTCGCTAACCGTCTGTTAGACATAATAGTGAACGTTGACATTTCTAAACTCCGTCAGAATTAAAAGGGGAAACTTGGTTCACTGGATCATCTGACAAATGAGCGGATCAATCTATTCTGATAGCTACAAATCATCTTCAAAATACGTGAGAAATAATAAGTCATTATTAAATATAACAAACCAATGTTTTTACATATTATTATTATTATTATTATTATTATTATTATTATTATTATTACTATTGTTGTTACTATTATTATTGTTGTTGTTGTTATTATTTCTGTTGTGGTTCTGTCCAATATTTTTTATGCTAAGGTTTTTATAGGATGCTAAGGCTATTATTTATCATTAACCATTAATTATCAAGTCTGTTTCATGAGAGGCGAAGGTTTTAACAAGGTTAATCTACATGGACTTTGTGAAAAATCATCACAGCCTTTGTCCGTGTTTATGTAATATGTAAGAACACAAACGCGAATGCCATGTGCCCTACATGTAAGGGGTAAAAACAATAACAAGATGAAGTCATTAACCGTCTCAAAATCCAGCAACTGACACAGATTTTACATTTACATATTACTGTCACTTTTGAAATCCAATTTGTTCTAGTCGTTAAAAGTTGTTCGATATTCTTGGCGGGGTTTTTTTGTTCGTTGTATGCGGTGTAAATGAGCGCGAGCGAGCGGGCGTATATGGGGTGTTTATGGCGTCTGCAGAGGCTGCAGCCGACAGTAGCAGAGACGCAGCGGCGTTTGATGGATGACCCTCTACCCACACACATTGCGCTGGGTTGTAAACGAGCTCCATGCTACCATTGTTCTGCACGAGGTATATGTCATTTCCGGCCATATCAACTAAGCTATAATGCCTGGAGAGAGAATTGTGTGTGCACATTCCTTTTCAGGATACGACGTTCCGCAAGCAGCCTTTACTACAGAGATATCTTTCAGCTATGATCCTATGCGTTTAGATGGCTAGAATGGAGACGTCGCCATATTCTGTGTTGACAGTACAGCCTTTCGATTTTCCATGTTGTAGATTATTAATGTTAGTGTCCTGCATAACGTTAGTATGCAACACAGACATGCAACTGTGCAATAAACACAATTTCTCAGGTGTGTCATAGACTATTTAAATTACAAAAAAAAAAACCGTGTATCCAGCTGTAATGAGGTTCGCATAATGTAAATACATGCAAAGCTACATCCATACATAAATCACTCTCTGCGATTGTTCCACGCTTTGGACCTATGAATTAAACACTGTGAACCTTCAGCCAAAAACGGCGTTGTCATTTAATTACTGGACCCGTGTTGGAAATACAAGCATGCACAACTATTCAAAAACAATATCTGTTGAATGCATGTTTTTGCTGAATAACACTGTTTTAATATATGGCCATATTTCCCTGCAACGTGATGCGCTGAACGTGTCACTGAACCAACGGAAACCAGGTGCTGCTTAGAGGTACTTCAACGTCTTGCAGCAGAACACGAAAATGGCCCTGCTTGTCTGGAGTTGACCTCGGGTTTGATGTATTACGGGTCGTGGGGTCAGGAAAGAGCACTGAAAACTAGCCCTCGCGGAAGTCTCTTATATGCTGGGAGGTATGTTGGGAGTGCAAACTTCTTTTTTTTAAGTGTGACATGGAAATGCAAGATTCGCAAGCGAGCGATTCCACTTTGGCAGAGGGAAATAAAATCAAACCCGTGCTTAAGTCTACAAATGAAGACCCTGCCAGCGAACCCCTTATGGCCTATATCAGTCTGTCCTACCACATAAGTCTTTTTTATGGTTGAGATTAAAATTTGGATAGGGGGAGCCCGTCAGCTTTGAGTTTAGGTAATGAAAGCTGGACTGGAAATACTCATTGCTGCCACTAGTGGTAGTTGTATGAAAAATTACAAAATAAAATGTGACTCTTTGTTTTGCTTAACGGACATTATCATATATTAACATAAATTCTGAAGAGTCTAATTTGAAGTCAGGAGGTAGCCTATAAGTATTTCCTCAAGCTCTGGAGACGACATGTGAAGATTTGAGATTGCTTAAACAACGCAAGTAGAGTTCTCTGCGTTTCATGTTACTGACAATTAGTAGACCTGCCTGATCGAAGCATTCACCAATACTTTAATTCAAAATAAAATAATGTATACTGCCTTAAAGTTCTGAGTAGTTACTATTACAGTAATAACATAACAGTAAGCGAGAATATATCACATTTTGTATAATCAAATCAAATCAACTCAGATTTATTGTCTGATAAAATTTTATTAGTCTAGATTCTGTAGGCTATACTTAAGCGATAAGACTGTAACTGTAATTGTATAATAAAAAGGAACATATTTGTAATACATTGTTTAGGAAATAAAGAAATGTTTACACTTCGTTACATTAGCGTGTTGATATAAATAATTAATAAAAACCTAACAAACCTAAATAAGGTTCTAAACAAAAGTAATAGTGTTTTATTTACTTATTATGTCAATGGCTAGTAAGATTGATTGAAGCCTTCTCGGGTGAAGTCAAAACTCGTTTTAAGTGTGGCACTTTCCAAACAGCATCTGGTTTGACAAGCGTGTGAAGTCATGTGACTGCATTCATTTAAGCCACTGATTCATTCATCAGTAACTTCCGGTTAGTATTCCATGGTCAAGGTAGGCTGCGGTAAGTAACTGATTTGGTCTCATAAAAAAACTTTGCTCAATATTTTCTAATGCAAATGACTGGTGTACTGATGATATTGTTACTACTACTCTAAAAGCACATTTACTGTTGGCTAACTACGGGGAGCAGTGCTTCTCAGACCCAGTGTTGGAAGACACCTGCGCTTCGAAGTAATTTGCTAACTTTAATTATATATACCAGACAGAATAGCCTATCTTAACTTTCGTGGTTATAAAGTAACACAGCTTCTGTCGACAGTTCACTGATCGATGATTTGTTTGATGACGAATACTAGGAGTGTTGTTTTGTTTTTGGTCAGGACATTGCCTCCACCTGCTGGCCACTAGTGGTGATAGCAACGCCTTCTGTGGAGACTGTACAACTGACCTTTCATTGGTAATTGTAAACCAGCACTGTAAACCAATACTTCATATTCTTCCACGAGGAGTGAGTTGGTGAGATTCGCGCTACTGAATCTGATGCACCATGCACCTCTGATTATCCTGATCTGATAAATTTGTGTCTTGATCGTGTTTTGACTGAAGGGAAAACATAGCCTACATTATGTCCACAACTAGTTTTTTTTAACGCTCTACAATTTATCGAAAAGATTAGCTTTACTTAAGTATTTTAATCTAATCACTAATTAAAAGTATTTTTTAAATCTGCCTATTTGTCATAGAGCCAATGGCAAGACAGACCTATGACTTGTTTCCGCTGCTTCTTTGTGCTTGACGTGATAACAAATGGACACTCCGATCTGGAACGTCTTAACTCTTGTGGTAATAAAGTAATTAGCAGAGAAAACCCAGACAGTGGGACAGTCCGTGCATTTTATGGTCCTGTCTGTAACAGCACCTTTAAAGACGAGCAAGCAAAAGCCTGCGGCAAAACAATTGCAGTGAATTTCCCTTAAACATTGTACTTTAACAACTGTTACTGGCAGTTAAAACGATAACCTTCTCCAATACCTTCCGATACAAGATGCATTCAAAGTCCAGATTTGTGTGTGTGTGTGTGTGTGTGTGTGTGTGTGTGTGTGTGTGTGTGTGTGTGTGTGTGTGTGTGTGTGTGTGCGTGCGCGCGCGTGTGTGTGAGTGCGTCTGTGTGTGAGCGCGCGTGAGTGCGTGTGAGTGTGTAAACGGGGGAGCAAGATTTTGTGTTCATATATGTTTGTTAAACTTTTACGATGCATGATGTACACCACGATTACTGTAATTGCGCCCCCCATATTTACCACACAAATGGCCTGTTACACTGATGTTGATAAGGATTGGGGCGTCAAAAAACTTTCTCAGGGTCGACGTTCAATCGCTTTGCACCCCATAAACAGTTAAGACTATGACTGTGGTTTATTGCCGTATGGTCACCAATATCTTTTGCAGGGGCACGTACATATAATACGCATAGATCGGTCTACAAGCAACAAAATAAGGTTTTATTTATGTGGCGAACCAGGGCGTTGTAAGATAAAGAGAAAACGGGAGAAATGCTGCGCGTGGGGTATAAAACGTGCAGAGATGACACCTTCCCCCTCTTCCTAGCATATTTACTTCAGGAAGGCTTTGGCCGTTCGATATCCATGCAGTTTTGCTGAATGAACGCCTGTATTGGCCATCAATCACAGCCCTAACCTACTATAAAAATGGCAATGATAAGTTGGAATAGAAATGGAAGAATAATAAGTACAATGATAACAAAAATAATCACTACAATGTCAAGAGCCAATATTAAAAAAAATATAACAATGTATATTTTTACAAATATTTCTGCAAATATTTTATTAGTCAGAAATGGAGCAAATATCGCATTTTCAGACCTTTATTTTGTCATCTACACAGATGAGCTTTCATTTGAAAATGGCTAATTTAACTGATAATTTGAGGTATTTGTCGTACGTGTACAGGCTTTTTCTAGTCACAAGATCTCAAGCATTTTTATGATACAAAATTCACTGATGTCTCAATGACAACAAAACACGAATATTCATAATGCAAATAGGTAGTTCAAATACATCTAGGTAGTTACATTAAACATCGATATCGTGGACTGAATTCATTCTGGAATAAAAAACACTGACACTCATGCAAACCACTATTTAATGTCGAGCATTTCAGTACACTGGCCTACTTGAAAGCTTCCCAAAACTGAAAGAGGCTCAAAATGTACATAATCGTAACACCTAGACCCATAACAAGCAAACACGAGACTAACAAGAAGACTAACAAATATCCTTATACAAAGACGCGACTATTACACAAGCACATTCTCGAATCGAGAGTTTGTGCAAAGTAAATATGTTGTTGCTTTACATTAGAGCAGACGCGTGATACAAAACCCGCGTGCGCAGGAAGGGTGTGCGGTCCAAACCACAGCGGTGCACTTATCAGTTTAAACTCAGTTGTCTTTTGGGCGATTTTTGTTGCATTTCTTCATCTTCATCCTACGATTTTGGAACCAAATTTTGACTTGTCTCTCCGTGAGATTTAGAAGTCTTGCCACTTCGTATCTACGGTCACGGGACAGGTACATATTAAAAAGAAATTCCTTTTCCAGCTCAAGAGTTTGATGCTTAGTGTAAGGGCAGCGTTTTTTTCTGGTGGACTTCGCGTGTAGCCAGTTGGACGCAGGGTTATCTGAAAGAAGGGTCGAAAAGTGAAAGACAGAGCTAGTCATATTGCCCTCAGGATTATACTGCGGCCATTTTATGACCTATGGATGGTGGGTCTGCGACTAGCCTGCGAAGGAAAAAAAAATGTGCAGCCTGAAAATGTCTGGTCAAAGTAACCAAAATTCGTACATTATTTTTTTTTAGAATTAAATAGTTTTCAGATGGTCAATTTAACATGACATTTTGCCAGTGCTGTAATTTGCTTTCAGCAAGATGTGAAAACAAGGGCTTTACTATCAGAGCAAGTCATTTTGTTAGATAGTCCAGTGAGACCATGGATTTCTTATGGCAACAATTAACGTTTTTACATTTAATCCCTTTTGCGCCATAAGATGATGTGTTACGGTTGGTAGACTTTACACGAAAACAGGGAACATTTGAACTCTGCGGTCACTGCGTAGCACTGCTGCAGTTGCCAAACTGTCCCATGCAGCGCACCAATTAGTTTTATTAAGTTTCTTAATTAAATGTATGTTAACCGAACCAAACCAGTGCAACAACCAAAGGAGGAATGATGATGATGCATATTCTAACTCATAATTTCCAAGCGAGACATCAAAATTTTCGATAATTTTTGGTTACGAAGGTAGAATGCAGATGCTGGAACTTTTAAGGACAGGGACACTGTGCTGTCTGCAGGCCCAGCGCTAGCTTTATTCAGTTTGACGTACTTTCACCTCCGCATAAGTAATTCCTTAAACATTAAAATTACGTTTAGCGCTTAAATTACGCAGTTGGCAATATACAATATCCAGGATATTCGATTAAGGCAGAATAAGCCGAGATGTACTTACTGGGGTCCAGATCTGGCTTGGTCTCTGTTGACGTCTTGTCGTCTTTTGGATGAGTCAAATCCGCATCGCCGGACACCTTTTTCGCCGCGGGGCCCGTGTCGTTTTCAGCATCAGGCGCGATCAGTGTATGCGCATGAAGCGTTGTACACTCACCATTCCCGACCAGTGGCTCAAGTTTGATGTCGTGGTGCATATCCGTTGATAATCCCGTGAAAGGCACGGATGCAGAAAGCGGCTCCAACGCCCAAGAACGCATGGACGCTCCATCGGGTTCCCCAGTTGGACATGGGTGATGTATATAAGAATGGTATGCGATAGGTGTGCTACCAGGCGGCTGCACAGGCACGGGGCTCCATGACGCACCAAAAATAGCTGACTTGGCCTGGAAAGGGTACGACTCCTGCTCGCCATATTCAGATAGCGTTAGCTCTCGGGGCTGGGGGAGCGACGGTCCAGTGGCGAACCGTGGTGCCATATGATCGTCATCCTCGTGCGGAATGTGTGAGTCAGCGTAGTAACCAAGAGTCCCCAATGTCGACATAACAAAAACACGCACAGCCTCAACTGGGCGTATACACTCCCTCTACGGAATAGACACAAAAGCAGAATCTGTGGAAATCTAGTAACTACTTGACTTCACTGTGAACTATACAGACCTCTGATAAGTTGAACCATGGCAGAAACTGGATTGGAGGACAAAGACACGTGACCATGGGAGAGAACAATAATGGGGTGGCCTAAACCAGTGCTCGCAGATACATAGCCTCCATTTTGCTTTAAAATTGTTACTGGCAGAACCATATGCTTCTGTGAAATTCTGCGGATTTCATTTTCATTCATGCATTTAAGATTATTCGTGATTGCGTCTTGTAAAGCATAATAGCATATATTTAATATTCATAGACGAATGCTTACTGCATGTATTTGTAGATAAACATTGTCATTCATTAATACTTGGATTATCAAACATGAAAAGTTTATTTCACAAGTTTATTACACAGGCTATTACAAAAACAAAGCTGAAAGAGAAATTAGGGCAAGGGTGTGCTAATGCCGCAGAACAAAAACAATACAAAATGTTCCAAGCTTCTTACAATGTATTTGGCTAGCGTGTAATGTTTATAGTAACACAAGGTGACATAAATATTACAGGCATGTTTAGGAAATAAAGACAATCGTTATGCGAGTCATATGTAAGCTTTATACGGCAATAAGTGCCATCGAATATTTGAGATATGATGTACTAGCCAGTGACTGGTTATTCAACAACCTTGTTCCAAAGGTGCGTACTATTGCAGTGCATAAATAATTCAATATAAACGTTTCATATGTCATTTTAAGGTTTATTCTTTTATGGTAGATTAATACAAAGTTGTTTGCACTAGTTTATGTTTATGGAACAATTTTTAAGTGAACCATCACAGTATGAAGCTCTTTTAAGGCGTATATTAATAAGCATATTAGTGTGACTTTAGGCAATGCGGTAACTCGCATCTAAACCTTATAAAGCACAGAAACTGGAGCTTGGGTTGTGCACCACAAATCCTCGATAAACACGTACTGAAGAAAATGATCTTTTCTTGATGATTTCTATATACATAATCCATCTATTTCCTCTCCCTCTCTCTTTTTCTCTCTGTCTGTTTTCAAACATGTCTTGAGTATAGTTCCTTCGATGGAAGAGGGAGTTATATTTTTTTAGTGAATCTCCTGAAAGGTCCACAGATCGATTAGACAGATTAGATACACAATTAGATCGAGCGAACACTATCTGTACATTGTAAGATGATGTTAATATTTTATTATTCAAAAATAAGTTGAACGAAAATTAAATGTAGCCTAATGGCATATTATGCTATTTTGAAGGTAATCCGCGACATTAATGTCTGACAGTAAAAGTTTACAAACTTAAAAATGGTATATTGGTTATCATAATAAAGGACGAAACAACATAAGGACTGTATATAATAAGGAATGTACAATATCTACGATTCTATCGTAGTATCAGTGTCCTTTAGGCAACGCGCGTTTTTCCCTTTTAATCTTGCCTTGCTGGGGGAACGGAATGCTTGGCGCTATAACAGGCTGCGTTTATAATAGGGCTATTACGCTGTTTTCCTTCAGGTTATTGCTTGGCTGTCTGGACTGAATATCACCAATAAAGCTTTTGTTTTGCTGTTTCAGCGCAGCAGAAGCATCCGGCGATGTGGGCGTATCCCGAGCCTCTACTGTGCACACGGCTTTGGCCAAAGTGCATTGATCGTAACCGAGGCCTTGCTGTGGCTTACCGCAATGCACTAAACAAAATTAGCATTATTCCAATAATTCCCATTGCCAAATTACACAAGACAGTGATCTGCGTTCACATAGATCTCTGGCATATTTTTGGGTATAATGCTGATGAATGTACCAACGTATGCCTAAATCAACAATAGGTCTCTTGGTGGGGAGGTAGATGGCGAGCCGAAATTCACTGCAAGGCAATTAAGACAGTTTCGTGTTGTGGGGGTACGAAACAGAGCCCAACAACATAAAACTACCTAAATCACTCAGCAGTCCTCTCTCTCCCGCGAGAACTAAAAAAAAACCACCACATCAAACATCAAATTTGTATCCTATTTATTTCTCTCCATTTCACAGGCAACTGAAAGCTCGTTTGTTATGATCACGGTGTAAACGGAGATTTATATGCTTTCAGTCTTACTACTTTCAGCAGAAATCACAAAATATACATACAGCAGAATATTTCTAAAATACCACAAGTCCGAGATAATACGCCGTCCAGATATTCGAAGTGTAGCCATTCTGCAGAGTGAGAGGTAGGCTATTTAAGATTAGCACAAAATGGACTGGATAACAAGTCTTTGGCAGCAAATTATAAACCGATCGGCTGTCCCGTAATCTGGAGATCACAATATTGCACCTCCGTGAGCTATAGGCTACTGTTCGTGATAACTGGCTCGTCCAGTTATGTTGTTTCTTTGAACATGCGTGATATCTTGCAAAATCTGGAACACACCGTCCAAGCGATAAGAAAGTATTTAAACTGCTGGACTTGTTAAAGGTATAGGCTTGCGACGTTTCGTGTTTATTTAGGCAAGTTCTGAAACATATTAATTATTTCACAGTTCGATCCAGCGTTTGCCAATGCCACATGACCTATC
The DNA here is from genome assembly GCF_052324685.1 of Brachyhypopomus gauderio. Lineage (NCBI taxonomy): Eukaryota > Metazoa > Chordata > Actinopteri > Gymnotiformes > Hypopomidae > Brachyhypopomus > Brachyhypopomus gauderio. The sequence goes on from NC_135223.1 coordinate 9,475,751, forward strand.
TGTCTCTCCGGAGTGTTACTTTAAAATGCTGTGGAAACATGAAGAGGGATTGTCTCGACGTGCTTAGAATGCAAACGCCTAACAAACCGACAACACTCAGTTTTGTAGGAGTTCCCTTACATGTTTACCAAAAAAGATTGAACGAAGCAACCAATTAAGTATTTTTTGAATAATGACTGAAATTGCAATTAATGTTACATCATGCAAATATTGCAATACTATGTACAGTTAATTTATACTATTATCTGCCTATTTACAGCTGTCAGTTAGACATCTTTATTTTCTACGCTTTATGTAGTAAGTAAAAGTCCACTTGACAGATTATAAATAATCACGATCTGTTACCACGACAAAAATGTGAAATAAAACTGATACACTGACAGATAAAATCCCGAACAGTATACCGCACAATAAGTTATCAATAGTATCCTGCACAACTTGAATATGCACAATTTTGAGAGTCGATTTGTAATTGGTGCACTTTTAACGGGTGGAGGGCGCCAAAGATCTCCAAGGGGCCTTAGGAAAAACTGAAATTTGCCGACAGCTCGCGAATGCGGTTTTCTCGAGTCATTTTCTTTAGCTTCATGCGGCGGTTTTGAAACCAGATTTTGACTTGTCTGTCCGTGAGGTGAACACTGCGACTGATCTCGAGACGCCGCTCGCGAGTCAAGTACATGTTGAAGAGGAACTCCTTCTCCAGCTCCAGGGTCTGGTGCTTGGTGTAAGGACAGCGCTTCTTCCGGCCGCTCTTTGCGGTTAACCAGTTGGATGTATTCTCACTTTTGGATTCCCCTGCTGGAAATGGAGAAAGTATAAACAAACACTAATTTACTATTTTGAAAGAAAACCCTCGGAGGATGTTTCACTTCACAAGATCTATGTGGAATAAAAGCAGTTTACGTTGTCCTCGTATATATTAAGACGATATTAATATTTAAGTTTAATGCAATTTCTTTTTTTAGACACAGATGTCTAAAAACAGATTTCATTTTCATCACAGGGTTTTTTTTAAATATATTAATAGTGCATTATGCAAAGTAACAAATAAATGGAATATTTATTGTTGGCTAACTAATTACGGGTCTTTTGAATTTCCCTATCAAGGGTACATTGCACTTTGAGCAATCTAAAGAAAAATGCATTATACATGCTATATATATATATATATATATATATATATATATATATATATATATATATATATATATATATATATATATATATATATATATATATATATATATATAGGTGTGTGAGCGTGTGTGTGTGTTATTCAGATGTGTAAAAGATCAAGGCGCCAATCGTATATAGATATATAGAGGCGCTGCATAATCTTAATCCGATCATAAATTTCGGTTAACAAATAACAATCACAAACAAATCAGGCTGTGCTGTATATCTTAAAGGCCTACAATCAAAATTACCAATTGTCCTTCAATAGAAATCTACGTAGCCTGCTGTAACATGATTTTAATAGTAATCATTTTAAATAATGTATAATTATGTATGATATTTTAGGACATTCGTAATTACTGTCCAGAACCCCGGCTACTGCATACACCTTTCTGTTGTATTTCAAAAGGAAGAGAGTAATTTCCAGATGATATATTTTTACGCAATCACTTGGTACTGTACAGCCTGAAACAAAGCAAGCTGAATGTATTACTTCTCGTCAAATAGTATTAATACAACTTCGCTCATTATCGAACAAGCATCGACCCTTCGACAGCGATAAAGTACTACGGAGAGAGCGACGTAAATCTAGTCACCACACTGATCATTCTTCTACAACTTTAGAGTTAGCCTTAGTATCTGTGTGGCTTTAGTGCTCACAACCGCTCAATGCTTCTGCTGTTCCCGCTTGCATTAAGACAAAACCAGTATTACAAATTCTCACAGAACAACAAAACTAACCTTTATTCGACTTTCCTGGGCTGTCTGCGCCACTTTCGGGAGATTCTGGGGATGAGGCGAGGTCGGCCGGTGACCTCCGGGGCTCCTTGTCTGTAACTGGGACGCACGGTGTGCAAGCGGGGTGCTCTTGGCTCTCTCCCCCGCTCGTCTCTGCAGGGATGGCTGAATGCGAGCTGTCAAACCGGGCCGGGCGTTGCGCAGCAAAATTAATCGAATTAGACTGCTCATTAGCGAAGCCTTTAGACGCCGAATATGTCTGAGATAATCGGAAGTAACCGGGCACAGGAACGCTGCCGTTACCAGCGGGACACGAGCTCGGCGTGACCCTCGAATAAGAGATGTCCTCGGTTATTGTGTCTTTTGGACACTTCTCCGACTCGTAAAAACAGTATGAGCTTTCTTCTTTTATGGCGGGGGAAAACGACCTAGGACCAGTTTGGTTGCTATGTTGCTCAATACGACAGGATCTCGACGTTTCCAGCCACGATTCCATTCCTTGTATAAATGGGCCGGATGGCGGTACCATATTTTGGTTCTCGTTTCGTTTGAGTCCGGGAAAATAGCCACAGTTAGATAGTCCATACGAATAGTCGGAGCTCGGTGGCAAGTAGACACTGCTTTGGTAGTAGTGACCACTTCCCTCGGCTCTAACATTGATCAGAGAGTCTACTAAAAATGAATTTCCAGATGGGCTATCGGAGCATGACATCTTCGTGGTATAATTTGACGGGCGAAGAAGATAACCCTTTCTGGATGTCATTTCTTGTGCAAAACATGGTGAATATAATTACTGATAACCGTACAACTCAGTGCGAGCTAACAGCCAATTAAAACGCAACAAGGCCGAAGACTCCACCCATTGTGCGTACGTAACCGCTGTGCCAGATCCATTTCTGGCTACCAGATTCTTAAAAGAAGGCGAAATAAGAATAAAATTCGCCCGTATTGAATCCTTTTCCTTACAGTATGATCACAAGTGATGAAAATATGACACGGCACCTCCGTTGTCTCTGGCATGTCAGCCAAGGAGTTTCGAAGCCTTTAAACCACACAGAAATAAGCAGCAATGTATTTATAAAGACAACTAGTGATAAAATGGTAAACCGTAATGATACAGTAGGCTGTAATTGATCCAGCAACGCACACCGACGAAGTACATTGTGTCAAATTCTAGAGGCTATAAAGAAGGGCTATTAACCGCATCCAAGTTCAAAACGAGCTTTGGGTTTATGACTCCGGCTTTTTGTAATGTAATAAATATATTGCATATTCGGCAGTATTATCCAAACATTCGAAATTACTATGCAAAAAATAAAATTAAAAACATAAAATAAAATAAAATACATGCATATTATTTCGGCCTGAATGACTTGAAAGCAGCACTGTACTAACGTATAGTTTCTAATAATACTGAAATGCTTAAAAAATCGTGTTGAGGCCTACATGGTATCCGACTAATAACACATTTTCATTTCAATAAAATATCAATGAGCGTATAGCTTACAGATGAAATATGGCACATGGAAACATCTATAGAATTTTTCTTTTACAGCACATTAGGATGTGACCTGTAGACTTTTTAATGCGGAGATTAATGCGACGTGTGCTCAAGACTGCGCTGTTTAAATGTATAAGGGACTTTTGTATTTTAAATGTAGGCTAGATGTCTGGGTATACGTTTTCCTCAGAGTAAGATGTTAAAGTCCAAGGCACTTGTGTTTTTTTCCTTTTCCCCGCCCGTAAAGAGTATTTTAGGCTCACTTGCCTATAACAAAGTAAGTTGTGATTTTTCAGAATATTATCCGATGAAATATTAACTGGGAAAACAAAACCTATGCACGATATTAGACAAATGTGTGTGTACTGTTTTATAAAGAAAAAAAAGAATATAAAGACAACTATCAAAATGTTAAATATATCATATGTACTCGACACGATAAGGTAAACATTTTTGTCTGATTATATAGGCCTATTTTAAAAGGCTGTTTTCGGGATGGGTTGTTTTTGATACATGAACGTTCACCCCCCTTTCATTTTCAGTTGAAACGACTTCATATTTATATATTTTTTCTTTCTCTTTGTACGCCAGTGATGTAAACTGTTATTTTGCACGGGCCGATGAAGAGTACGTGCAGCTTGTGGCTATTAAACATTGAACGACGTACTGTTGTGTTTAATGTACTAATAACGTAAACGAAAATGTTCCATATGAAGATTTTGCGCCTCTTTGCCCTGTTATGTATTGTAATCTAACAGGCCTTACATTTTATGCTGCAGCTAAAGACAAATTCTATTTATCTGATACCAAAGATTTTTTACTATTTTGATGAATTAAGTATGGATCCATTTAATTATAAACCATTTAAAGTGTAAACGCTCGATAAACCTCCTAGATTACATGATAAAACATAACAAGCTATGTACCTAAGGCCCTGTGTACAGGACAGATAAACCCTCATTAAAATTAGCAACAGAGATGAATATGTTGTTTTTACTTGACCCTCGTGTACTTAGTCTATTCGAGAATTAACGTAGCTCTTAATCTTTAAACAATTATTGGATATTTACCTGAAAGACTTTGCAATTTCATGAGGACATAGTCCCTCGTCGGAACACAGCATTCGGAAGTATGTTTTTAATTCCTCGGCATTGACATTGATCTGAAGGGCGCCACCCTGTGGACAAAACAGTATTTAGCAGCACAGCGAACGTCCGAGAATTCCAGCCATGATGCCATGGTGCTTGCTGCGACAAATGCCGGAAAAGTCGGTGAACACAGCCTTTCAATGATTCAAGTCGCTGTTTTCAAGCTCTTAGTCACAGTTAATAACCTTGGTTCTCAGACGGTTTATTGCACCGCTCTCCAATTCTACAAATGCTCCAGACTAAGACGGGTTTTATTGCCAAGTTACTACAGCAACAGTGGTGGGGGTGGGGTGTGTGTGCCGCAATTAGGTCGAAATTCCGCGGAGCCTCAAAGGATGCGCAAAACACGGCGTTCGCGCGAGGCAGACATTATTAGCTCGCGCTCGTCTTTATTTATTAGACCTGAGAGTGGCAGTAGTCGGTACTGGGTTGTGATCATCCAATCACGGATATTCTAAATGGTACACACTGAAACTGTAAAATAACACAAAATGTACGCTTTCCTCTGAGAGGCAGCCATTTTTGCTGCATTGTTTTCTAGATTTCAAAGTGTTGTCAGCTTACATTAAGATATCTGGGAGGTCGAAACTGGAGAAAGTAGGTTTAGGGTCGATTTGATTCACTGAGACATCTATGGCCGTGTTTTGGGCAGTTCCGTAATGGATACGAGGCATTAATGATGGCAGCTATTTGATCTCCGAATCAATTTAAAAGCACGGACGCAATAAAAAATATCAATCAAACATTTGATCCTACACAAGGAAAACAAGAAAGGGGCAGGTTGTGTTTTAAGAGGTCGATTTATACAACGATGTCAAAGTCATACAAACGATATGTTCCTGCAGCCTACTGATCACATAGGCAGTATGGAAAAATGTGAAACAGTATGACAGTTCAAAGATATATTTATATTTGCTTTATATTTTGAGTGATGTCCTCTATTGCTTTTAAGTCAAGGTGTTCTTCAGAGACGTCTTATTGTTCTTACACGTTTGTGTACATTAATACTCCAAGACACTTCCCAACATCAAATTTTAAACCTTCGTGGAAAGGCCTGATACAAAAAATTCAAGTAATAGATAATCCGATAAGTCCAACCGTTTTCTTGGTGAAACAGAAACTTTAAATTGATGAATTACATCTAGTGAATTGTGCGTGCAATATTTAAACAAATGTAGCCAATATAATGCCAAAAAAATAAAAAGCGATGTTAACAAGACTAAATGACACTTTCTGGACATATAAATCCTGCTGTTCTCCAGGAAGACTTTCCTCCGGAAATAACCTACATTATTTTTTTGACAAGTAGGCTTGTATATTGCCACATTTATAAATATGTATAAAGTACACACCTTGATCAAAAAAATAAAATTACATAATTCTAAAAGACAAAAACCCTGTAACATTTGTCTGAGACTGAGGAGTGAACGGCGACGCAGTACCAATAATAATAATAATAGTAATAATAATAATAATAATGCTGACAATAGGTTATATGGTGAAATGAGGTTCGGCGAAGTTGTTCAGGTGAATAGGACTTCAAATCCGCTCGCTCCGGGAATGTACAGCCCAACTTGAGATTAACCATGCCAGGGTCCATTTCACAGATGGACGAGGTGCAGTTTCTCTACAGCAGAGGGGTCGTGGAGTAATACTGTAAACGATCTCTGTTCAACTTCTTCTCTTTCATCCTCCTGTTTTGAAACCAGATTTTGACTTGCCGATCGGTGAGGTTGAGCATCCTGGAGAGCTGTAGCCGTTTCTCTTTGTTTATGTAAACACTGAAAAAAAATTCTCTTTCCAGTTCCCTGATTTGGTACTTGGAGTAGGGACATCTCTTTTTGCGTGTTTTCTGTCCAGCTGAAAACAAAATATGGAACAAACAATGAATAAATAATCAGCCTATAAATTAATGAAATGAACTAGGCTATTATGAAACTAAATGCGAAGTGATGGACCGATATCTGGAGACATATTTGTGGCTGACTGTTGTGAGCTATTTTCGGAGACATAACCTATAATGTGTGTCGTTTGTGAACAAAGCATTTGTCGTTGAAAATCAACAACGCGTTTGCACGTTTAGATTGGTTTTCTTATTTCACAAAAAAAATCACAAAAAATTTGAAATTGCTAAGGTGAAATTGCTAAGGTCTGTCGTTTGATTCATAATTCATTTTCAAAGCAAAACACATTTAATAATTTTAAGCACACGAGAGGGAAGCGAAATAGAACAGTGAGTGATCATTATAGCGGCGCTGTGCATGTTCTTTTATAATATTAATATTAGCCACCGAACCTTCTAAATATGACTGTAAGGAATACTTCAAAGACTTTAGAGAGGAAATGCCCTATCATTCACGGCCAATTTCAACCTTAAGCACGTGATCTCGCGTTTATAACAAAGTTTTGTTAGGGTAAATCTACGGGCCCTCCATAAACCTTATATGCTTATAAAACAGCATATAAAACATTTACCAGCGGCGCGTTAGATTAAAACTTTCTCACGTAACTGCTCTTTATACGTACTGGTGCTGGCGTATTTTTCCTCGTTGTTACCGGAAGATGATTCTGGGCTGCTGGGCTCCTCACGTCGATCCGTCTCCTCCGTCTCGCGGCACGGATCGGACCCGGACACCGACACCGCAACCGGAGGCGGCTTGGTAGTAGCAGTCCTGCTCGGTGCTGGATCGGTGCTGTGATTCTCCACGTTCCCGTAGGCGGTTTCGAAAAACTGGTCAAAGGCTTGGGGCAGCACCCCGTTCCTCCCCACGCCGCCGTACATGTTGGGCGTGTGGCGAGAGTTGGAGTGGTAAACAACCGAGTTGTTCTTCGAGAACATTTCTCCTAAAGTTCCTGGATTAGACAAGCAGTCTCTGTGCACCATGTCCTCTGCCGAGTAGCAGTGGGGCAGATTGCCCCGATGATGCCACTTGCTGGAAGTGTCAATAGCATAATCTCTAAATGTTACTTCTCTCACGGATTGAACCTGGGGGAGATTAGTTGAGGAGTAAGAGTATGTCATGGGACAAGAAGACGGGGTCTGGGACAGAAAGGGAGGAAGGCTGGAGAAGTCCGTCCCGGAGACGTAATAAGTGCAGCTAGGCAAATACATATTAGACCCAACGGGCACCCGCTCATCATAATCCATAATCTGTTGGCCACTCCACAGTACCGGTCCTGCTTCACATCGTTGTGTCGAGCTGAGCTCTAGTGGGTTTGGGGCTGAATCGCAGAGCAGAAATTTTGAGACGCGAGGTGACGTGGAGATACATCTCCATCCATTCCACAGAGCTCCAGTCATGTGACCACGGGCAGAAATTGACATCTACTTCTAAGAGTAGGCTAGTATGGCATCATGTGTGAGCGTTCAAGAGCAACGAGAGCGAATTTATAGATTTACTATGTTATACGTACGTTGGACTGTTATGTTTTATAATGACACTGAAGGAAAGGATCAGAGTAACAGAAAAAATATTCCCAATTGTTCGCCTCCGTCTCTCATTTGGGCGTATCCATCTATTTTTTAAGTATATATTTTTCACGTTGAAAAGGGTTTGAGGAACGTGCGAGATTGCTCGGTCTTTTCAAATGAGATGATGCGGTTTAGTGCGTTTTTAATTGTGCTTGTGAATGCGACACAACTTCTCTATAGCATATGATTCGCTTAAAGCATTTTTGTCATTAAATTAATTCCAGTTTGCTAACGTCCTGCTTGGGTTTATGACTTAATTAAGTTGAATAATTATTCAAGGTCAGTTTATTTTGGAACGTGATATGTGTTGGTCTACTCACAGTATATTTCAGGAGAAACCACTCAAGGATGCTAAATCTACATTAGTTGTGATGTCAGTTAGATAGCTGCTAAATCTGCATTTATGTTTACGCAGCAACATGGTTCCTTGCACGTAAACAGCATTTGTAACATACTTAGATTACAATCAATTACGCATACGCCAAACATGTATTTGCTGCACTTCGACCTGAATCTACTGGTAGCGCGTATAGCTTAAATACAGGTGAATAATGTACGTAGTAATATTTCTATATTGACTAATTTGCGAGGGCTACTGGTTTTTACCTTTCGTCGAGCACCGTTTAGTTCATTCGACTTAATCTAATGCGCTTAGAACGATAAAAAATATAGTCTAGATAGTCTGTGATGCACATTTTTATTGTATAAAATGTAAATTGTAATTTTTTAATCAACGGGTTTTAAGTAGTGGAGTAACAGCTACGAAAAAGCTGTCTTAAGTCGGCCTTAAACTATATAGTCACAAAACCGAGTGGTCTAAACATGGCTTAGGTCCATAAACTTTTAACTTGGACTGTGGCCCTATTAAAATTACATTGGCCTCCGTAGAGAAAGACGTCTGATAGTATCTCTATATACTTATGCAGGGAGGGATGTTGGCCACATAAAGACAGACCATGGAAAAGAAGTCCAATCTGACATATTGTACACAACCTATTAGAATAATATGAATTCGTTTGAATTAGTTTTATTCATATTATTATAACTGTCAGTGTGATTGTTGAGCAGTGCCCAGTGTTTTTAATACACTGAGCACACAGTGGTGCCAAATCTTGTTTGAAAGCCTGGTGCTGCCGTTTGTTTGGTGGTCTTGGTAGCTTGAGTCTTGGTCAGCAAGACCAAAACACAGTTGGCGGAGCGTGGCAATGAGACGCCACCTACGTGGAATTCGTGAACTTCAATTAGACCTGAAGTCACGGGTAGTGCAAGATTAAACAGAACCAACAGCCTTGTCTGACATATCTGGTAAGACAGTAATATGTTAAAACTAAGGCTTTATTTATTTATATGTTTGTTTTCATTATACATTTTCCAATGACATGTAAGACGTTTGATATAAAAGAGTACTAAGATAATACGCTTTACGATGTGTCAAAGCCAAAATAGTGTAAAGATTTGTTTTTTTAGAGTCGTTTATTCTTGGCGTGGTCCTTTTTGTACACGTCACTTCCTTTAGTAGAAGAGCTTACACCGCACATTTTGAGAGGGAGTGTGGCTCGGGGTTACTCTTTTAGCAGTGTGTATATGTGCTGTATGTCCTGCTGCGTTAGCCTTGGACTGGGCCTGCAATATCCCCGTCCCTGAATAGAGTACATGTTTACCCAAATCTTTCTCTCATTTTGGAAATGCTCCGTCATTGTTTTTTTGTTAGGCCTGCTTCTGCTTCTAGACCTGCTTTATACAGAGCCACGCCTCTCAAGACAAACCAGCAGTTTTGAATAGCCTTTTTGAATGTTTGCCTATGTACCAGGCCATGTATCACCACTTCACAGAAATAAAAATAAAGATATTTTCAAGTTTTTCAAAGCGATAGTATCAATACACTGCAACAGACAAGAAGAACCGCAAATACCTGATCATATTTACTTGATTTGTCAAGTTCACTGCTTGGAGTTTTTTGTTTGTTATGATAAGCTTTTTATAAAATATCTCATAACAAGCTGCTGGAATGTGCCAGGATGTTTTGTAAAATAATTTCCACGCGCGCTCGCTCACGCGCGCAACAAAAAGAACACTTGGCTATAAACCTCTCTATGCATTCTGGGTAACCTCTAGCCCCAGCACTCTGGACAACCACCCGAAACCCTCCTCAGAAAGATGAGTTTACGAAAGATACGTTTAAAATGTCTGATTAGTTGAAATACTTTAGAAGATTTTTTAAACATTTTAAAAGTTTTATCAGCCTAATTGATTATTTAATTGAATAATATTGCTTAAAATTGCGATATATTGTATTCAGTGTTTTGATTTGGACAAAAAAAAGAAATATTAGTCTGATTATAGTTATTTTGTAGCAATACTGCCAACAGCATTATTATATGTGGTCAAATGACATTTTAGACGCTTCGTACACTCCATTTGTTCAATGGTGTCACAACATTATAGTGCTCTCTGTCTGGAATAGTGCATTTGTACTTTTTTCAAAGATTGTGTATTGTAGTGAATATCTGCAACTTAAAAATGTGTATTTTTGTAATACAAAGGAATATATATGGCAATTTGGAAATATATTATGTATATAGGCCTATTAAATAATGGCCTAATGTTAACTATCCAAAGGAAAACATTTAAAATATATCCGACTGTTTTTAAAACAAAGACTGGCCTCTCGCCGCAGACTGCAGCTCTGCGACTGCTTCTCAGGAGGAGCATGTGGTGATGGGCCGAGGACAGACCGAACACAGACCGAACACAGACACCAGCGTTGACTTGCACTTGCTCGCGCGCCACGTTGGCAGACAGCCTAATGGGGAATATAACGTTAGAGTAAAAGACTTGGTAACCCAATAAATTGTTCTTTCTTTCTTTCTTTTTCTTTTTCTTTTCCTTTTCTTTTGTTGGTTTGTTCTTGTTTGTCCTTGCACTGACCACAACCACATCAGTTAATCTGCCTGTGCAGACACAAATATTAAAAGAAACCATCACTGTTCAACTTCAAGTCTGCCCCATATTTCAAGTCTGCCCCGTATCTTGTATTCATTCTCCTAAATAGATGTGCATACAAAGATCTATTGGCCGATTTTATATTTATAATTTTACAAATATAAATAATATTTTATCTAAAAATGATAAATAGCAACTAAAAGTAGCTTTCTTTAAAAATCTCTTTAGACGTAGCAAGATATGAGCAAACACTGCACATCACGTGTTTCCTCAAACGAGCAAACCAAATTTAATTATCAGAACACGTTGAAAGTGCCGTCGGTAATGATTGCTGCGTATACATGTTGAGACTACACATTGTGTCAACTATAGATATCTGTTTCCAAGGATTTCAATCACGTTCTTACAAACACACCAATAATTACACCTAACGTCTCCAAATACCTTGTAAGATTCTGGAAGCCGCACTATTTATTTAGAGAAGTTGGAAGGTATCTACGGTAGACTCTGTGAGACGCCAGTGCATGTGATGACTTCCTGTCGTGTCGTTTGTCTGAACCTGGTGATTGGAAGGCATAACATTTTCTTATTGTTTTCTGTTTTCTGTCTTTGTTGTGTTCATTAATTGTGTAAAAATTACGTGTTGATATGCGGACTTAGCTCTCCTAAATTTCTAATTAGCAACAACGAATTACATCAACCGCCACTAAAGGACCTCCAGCTAAAAGCATTCTGAGACGAACACTGGTCTTATCTATGGATGCATCTATACGGACAAGACGGCACAGAAAGTCGAAAGACACTTACTAAACAACACAAAAGTAGGACTATAATTATAAAGACAATACTTCCCTATTGTACTTCTTAGGTGTATTGTATAGTGTTTCTTTATTATATACATTAATTAGTTAATAAAGTGTATAAAGAAATATGGATGTCAGAGGATACAGCTATATAAATGTATACTATATAAAGTAGCTACTAAATAATTCCATGAACTTGAAAAAAATTAGGGAGAAAATTGGATAAATGGGCAACAGATCAGATATAAGTGTTGATAAAAAACGTTTTGAAATGCACTACTTGTGTTTATTGACTAATACAATCCCAGTTTTCCATACCATTTTAGTAGGAGTGATATTATAGAGGAAAATTTGCAAGTAATTTACAGTCAATTGAACTTAGCACAATAGGTCTTTTCACTGGTTATAGGAGGTTGTATATGTTACAGTCTTAGTGCCCGATGGTGTTCAGTATGTGGTAGACGCCTAAATGCGCCGGTGCAGATCTAGGAAACTCGCTCATTTAGTTAGCCCTCTACAATTGCCATACCGTGATGTCATTGCTATAAACGATGTGTATTATGTAACAATAATATATTCTCATAATACTGGAATAGACCAAGTCTTCGTGCAAATTGTGTGACTGCTTAATATAAAGTCGCCTTCTCCTTTTTAACAGAAAAAAGTACCAACGAAGCATTCTTAGATTACATAAGGACTTTCTTATTAAGTGTGCAACAATGGAACAATTCTATGTGCAAGCGACGCGTTTTACAAAAATATAATGTCGTTTCTAATTTCGCCTTTGGGTGGCAGCAAATACCATATTTCCTTTCTATCCGGGTACTTCATTCTGAGATCTGCTGGAACCCACTTTTCATGGATGAGGACACATTTCAGGGGCCAGTGAGGGTAGAAGACTGGTGTGGTTTCAATTAGACCCCGTGCTCTGTACGATAAAATAAAGGATATGATGTGATAGGATAGGATATAATTAAATTGTAATATATATATATATGTATATTCTTTCAAAAGAGCCGGTAATCAGTGTCACTTAACAAATGGAGGATATTTCACTTGATGGCCTATCATACAACCTGTAGTTTGTTCCAATCTAAACTAAGCACTTTAATTCACAGTTGCAAATCTTGAAACAGTAAGCCTATTTGACAAACGAGGCACTTGGCAAATTAGGATGATTATGAACTTTTGGGGGAATTGTATGTCTGGAAAAAAGAGGAACGGAAAGAAAACATATTGATGCATACATACAAACATACATACATACATACATACATACATAAATCAATAAATAAGTAAATGTCGCTATCTTTTTAAGTCTTTATCGTCATTTGTCGAACTATTCATCAATCATCTGAGCAGAATTATACCATATATTTGTCGAATATCTGGGATATTTTCTATGAACTTCATCTTCACCAAGGTTTGTATCTTAATCACAAAGCTGCTCTAAAACCCAGTGTTGTTTTCTGATAATTAAGTTTTCCGGAACGAAGGCGCCTTTTTGTTTGACAACTCCGTATCCGGATGCCTCTGATATTTCTATGATGTAGATAAAGTTGTATGATATTTATACATTATTGTAACATGAACAACAACACATTTTGGAGGTATTTGATGCTTAAAAAAATGTATGACCTCCATCCACATATGCTTCTCCGTTTCTGGGTCAGGACATTGAAAATATAAGATCTCAGAGAAGGCGCAGCACATGGAATTACGAGGATGTATTTTCTAATTAAATAAGATGCTAATCAAATTCGAAATAAAAGCGGTCGAAATAATCCGTTGCGGCTCAATCAACGGAAGATGCCATATGTGAGCATATGTATAACAAATTCTAAGTGCATAAATATTTACCTTTATATACATCTATAAATTCCCTTTTTTTTCTGAAAACGTTTGTAGAAAATAATTTTTTAACATGATCCATAGAGGTTTTGTAGATCAAATGAGACAAAAAGCCAGCTTTACTTTAAGTTGAGACAGTTGAATGATAAATTACATAGTTAAAATTTCGGGTGTCTAAAATCCGACTTTTTCTTCTCGATGTAAATTTCAGGCACTGGTAAACGCTGTGAACCTTAATGGAAAATTATGGAAAAAAAATGACGTTGCTTCTGTCTTGTTGTTTTGCGGGAAACATTAACGCGAATGCGCTTTGTAATAATACTAATAATAATACCACAATTATTATTATTAATTTGGCAGGCTATTAAACTTAAGATTCAATCTTATCACCAATAGCTCGATTTCTTGTTTTCCTTATTGACACGCAATCCTTGCATAAACATATGATTTATATATATTTTTTTTAACTATGCGACCAAATATTTTCATCGCTATTAAAAAGTCGACCAACTATCTATCACCAAATAAAACGGGGTTATAATGTTTACATGCATTCAAAAGTCCTATCGATTTGCATTAAGTATCACGTCGAATTAAATATTTTAGGCTGTACTCTTTCTATTATAGGCTAATATATCTGTGAATGTATCAAGATGATCGTGTTCTTTGCGTATATGTATTTGCTTTCATTTCCGGTTAGGCTACATTTGGACATTTTGGACCAAAGATGAAATATTAAAAGAATTACAGGCTATAACTGCATCGACTAAGGTTCACCGCTAGATGGCGACTTTGTGGCGTTTATTGAAGGAGGAGTTTTCTTCGGTCTAGGCTGAACCAAGTCGCATACACATTGTTTCTTCAATGTATGAAAAGAAACGACATAGTACACATTAAGCATATTATTCGGATAAAAGCCAGTTTTATTTATTTAGTCTTTTGTCTGGTTTCCTCTATGCAGATTCTTATTTGATTCAGTGAACCCCGAGTAGGCCTATGGGCCTATGTCAACAAAACACTAGGAAAATACAACCCAGGTTTAGTGATGAGAATGTTTCTTTCGGTGGAGAAACCCAAAATGGATTTGTATCACAAAACAAACAAGCAAACAAAAAAAAACTCCCATGGAATTACTATTATTACTGTTATTAATTGTTTGCGGTAACAAATGTAGCCTCGGCTACACCCGTAGCAGTGTACAAAACTGTAGGCTACAAAGTGTACAAAAATGTACAAAGTGTGAATATGGATATTTCTACCTTAAAACGTTTAAGATACCATATAGTTATTTCTAAGAGGTGATGAATATATTTACATAGTCTGTTAATGTAATGAGGATTCACCCTCGACTTGAAACAGGTAAAAATGACTCGTTTGCTTCCTTCGCAATCACATTAGCCAAAATGTCTCGCGTTTCAGTGCGAAACGGTTTGGGGTTTATATACGTTATAGTGGGCAAAAAATATAACAAAAAAAAAACAAAGCAAGACAAACCAAGTGAAAGAAAGAAAGAAGGAAAGAAAGAAATAAAGAAAATATGTAAGAAAGAAATTAAAGATACTGGCGGAGAAGCATCCAAATATTTGGGTTTATTCGCCCAGTATCACGCCACGCGTGTACGTAGTAATGTAACTAAACACGTCCTTGTATGATGGGCTACAGAACTCCGCAGTCACTCCAAGCGGAATTGTTGATAATGTAGGTTACAATAAATAACGATGTGAGTCCATATACATCTCTTTACTGTGTCCGTGCTAAATACGTTTACCCTCTAACTGATACTCTTGAATTTGTTGACCACTTTCTTCTCTTTCACCCGCCTGTTTTGAAACCAGATGGTGACTTGTCGCTCGGTCAGATTTGTGTGAGCAGATATCCTTCTCCGTTTGTCCTTAGTGATGAATTTATTGGCGGCATATTCTCGTTCTAGTTCCTTCAACTGGACCTTGGTATATGGGACTCGCTTCTTCCGTCCACGACGAATAGATGTTCCATCACTTCCCGGTACACTGTCTGAGTCCAAACGAAGAGCAGAGTAATTCGTTCATATAAGTCCTCACCGACATACATTCGTTAAATGGCTAAACGAAAACAGCAGGCCTATGCTCAAACATCTAAATTATGAGCAAATAACTTACGTTTACTGGGTATTACTAAAACAGTAGGTTAATCTTTAATGTGTGCTGCAAATAATAATGTAAATACGACCTATTTACGTGCGTGTATACATACATACATATATATATATATATATATATATATATATATATATATATATATATATATATATATATATATATATGTGTGTGTGTGTGTGTGTGTGTGTGTGTGTGTGTGTGTGTGTGTATATATATATATATATATATATATATATATATATATATATATAGTGTATATAATGTATACACACTATCTCTCTCTCTCTCACACACACACACATCTATATTTATACACTACACACACACATATATCTATATCTATACACTACACACACACACACAAATATATATATATATATATATATATATATATATATATATATATATATATATATATATATATATATATATATATATATAAAATCATAGTGTAAATAAAACAAACGTGATATACAATAGCCTACCTTGTAGGGACGACTTCCAGAGATGGCTGGACTGTGTTTGGTCTTTTGGGCAGTACACGGGACTGTTCCACCCGTTTGTGATGGCCCAAGGTTGGTAAGTTTCCACGGGTAAAATAGACTCGTGTCTTGGTTCTGCTGGTGTGCTCAGCGCAGGCACGACCGGCACGTCCAGATACCCGGGGACGGGCTGGTACGGGCCGTGTGAGTAGCCTTGGTAGAAGGCGAACTCCTTGGCTCGCGACGAGAACTCCTCTCCAGAACCGGACGTGTCCATGTATTTCTCCCCGTACGGCGAGGGCTGCGCGCAGGACTTCACGCTCCCGTGGTGTGACATTCTGCAGGGGTAGTAGCTGCTGCTGAAGTATCCATAGGGCAGAGAGGCACCGGGCGAGCTCTGCGCGGCCGAACACGGGCTGCACTGTTTGACAGGTTCGCCCATGCCGGACCCTGGCACCTCGCTCGACGTGTAGGTCGAACTCGGAGCCAGGGAAGTCGGGTGGGCCATGAGATTCCTGCATTGGTTCGCAGAAAAATTAGCTCCCACGAATCCGTCCATGTTCTTGTTCATATCATCCGAGCCGTTGTCATAGAGAAACATCACCGGGTCAATCCAGCGTGAATGAAGGAGTAGAGACGCTGTCATAGCACGCCCAGCATCGAACCTCCCAACTCTGTTAGAAACCCCCACGACTGGGAACTGGACCTGCGAGAGTAAGCGATACCCAAGCGCCCGTGTGCACCCAGGGCGAGCGATGATTGGTCGAGGCGAGGCACGTGATATGCAAAGTGGACGACAACCGTACGCACGGCGGATAACGCACAACACGAAGCACGAATTTAAAGCGCTGAAACGCGACAAAGAGGCGATTGAGCGGTATGGTTTCATAAAGTTGTTTGAAGAACCGTGCGATCTTCTACTGCAATTTTAAACTGGAGAGTCAGAAGGAGAAAGAGCTAATTAATCGGATTCCTCGAGTAGTCGTTGTATTTTTGTCTGTGAGGGTGTTTTGTGGAAATACATAGTGAGATAAATTAAAACCACCTCAGGATGGTGTGCGATATGTCGGAGGATTCCGATAGCTTCTTCATAGTTGTCCCCATTGACATTAATCTTTAGAATATTTTCGAAACTGTCTTTGCCTTTTGTGCATGCTATTTAATCTTACAGTATATATTCTGATACACTACTATTTACAGTAGCCTACTGTCAGCTCGCTTCTCTTATTCCACTAGGTTTAGAAGTTGAGACAATTGTTTATTTTAAAAGAAAGGAGATATCCCAACAAATATGTAAATAGCACAAACATCTCTCGAATTATTTTAACAGTGATGTTACAAGCAAAATAGCTGTTCGCAGGTACAAAATGATATCCACCCACCATGGATTAAAGAAGACCATGAAGCTCAAGATACCTTGAAATACAACACATCACACATTGTGAACTGACCAGCATAATAGTCTTTTTAGTATCCGGCGACAGATGCCAGAATTTGCCAGGGTTTGTTTACATATGAGTTAGGCACGACTGGAGGCCAAGGTCAAGTTGAAAGTTGCAGTCTAGCCAACCGTTGGCACCGTCTGGCAGGAAACGACCACGCATCTCTTTCTGCGTTGTCCAGAAAGTGGACGTTGAGGTATTTCATTGTTAGTTTTAATTCACTAGAAGATGTTTGATGTTTAGCGTCATGAGACGTTAATGGGACTACCTTCCGTAATTGGCGAGGTCTCGAAATTACGTAATTACAGTGGTCTTCACGATAAAGAGGACGGGTGAGTCTGCTCTGATATGAAACGAGAGGGATTTTAATATGTGTAGTCGCTTGGAACAAAATGTAGGCTACAAAAATGACAATGATTGTTATTATTTTTAATTCAGTCCGATTCATGCTAATTTTCTTCAGAATTTCGAAAACACTGTTAAAAAGACTCCTGTATGTTATCAAAAGTGTTAAAATAAACTGTTCTCCTTTCTCTGTTAGACTACCAAATACTACTTCAAACAAATCTGCAAATAAAAGCCACGAGCACTTTCATCAATGCTACTTTGTAATATTTGTAAAATGATGTCTTTAAACAGGCGTAACGAGGCAATAATTGCAATAAGAAGATGCAAATAGTTTCTGGCGTGAAGAGTCAAATCAACGTTTTATTTAACTGTTAAAATAGTAAGAACGTCGATTTCAGGTCTATCTTTAACAAACTATCAATGAGCCGCAATAGCTACTACTACTAATAGTCTACTATAACAGATGACAACAATAACCATGCTAATATTTTTAATTACCCATATTATTATTCATATTAAAGTTCAGATTCATTACTTTCTCTGAGATTCCATGTGCGCCAGTGCAGTAAAAATAAGACACGTCTCTCTGAATTTCACTGCTGCTCTAATTGTTCCAGTGCCACGTGAAAAGGTAAAGAGAGAGATTAACTATAACAAGCGAACTTCGCACGTTTTTGGAATACGCCGAGGGGTTCCTGTTTTTGGCAAAGCTTCGTCTTACTCTCCAGGCCAGCACAGAACAGGAAATATCTCACGTGGAACAACACGCTATATATCTGCTCAGTTTCTAAGTTCCCTTAAGGTAACGGCAGATATATTTGTCTGCCAGTGTCGTGGAATATAACAGAAGGCGCATAAGGAGTTTTTCTAGATCAAAAACACCCAATGTCTGATGTTTTTGTTAGTGCTCGTCAACAGATTTAGATTGCGATTAATAATTGCATGAAATTCTGATCGACTGTTTAGCTTCAGATGCAGTTCAACAGGCCAATTATTTCCCTTTGGCTTCTGGCTGGTTGTTTCAAGGCTGTGGTGGGTCTATAGGGGTGGGCAATGGGAGCCAAACCAATACACTAATAGTATTCCAGTGGTAGTAAAATAGTTGCGGTATCGGTTACTATACTATTCTACTATTTATCATAACCATTTATGGCAGTCAATTTTATGGACCAGTTAGGATAGAACGACAGTCTCTGCAGGACACTATAATGAAATCAAGAAAGGCGCGTGAATCGCAATTAAACATAACTGGATTAGTTTAGGACTTATTGTACAGCAAAGCAAAAATCTATCATGCAGATAGATAAACGTCTACAGGATGAATTCCGCCACAATGTTGAAGGTAGGACAGATGGACGCGCGTTTTGTCCTTACGTTTAAAATGTCAAGATGGTAGACTATATAATGATGATTAATCAAAATACCGGGAAAATATACATCACACCAGACTATTCCTTGATATGATGCATTAAATGGATAGGCCTATATAAACACAACACGAACATGCGAAGTATTTGCATACTTTAAAGTATTTACACTGCGGTTTCGCCGGGGCCTGTGCAGTCAGTCAAACTTAAATGTAGCTAGCTATTAGACTGGCAGTGCTTGCAATTAACATCCAGTTAACATATGAAGAAATGTATTCCACATAGGTTTTATTTCAAACTTATAGCATTGTCTTACAGATTTCCCTCTGTATGAAATTTTATATTTGGGAACATGGTCTAAAACAACAAAGATATAATTCACAAAGTAATACACAAATGAAAAAAAACTTATTCAGAATTCATCAATAAGTTGCAAATGACATGACAGTGTTTTCGACATTGTCTTCAGTATTTCTACAATAGCAAAGATGCTGTTGGCACTCATGTTGTCACGCGATTAGTATGCGTACCAGTGCAAACGTATTTGAAGTCCTATACTGAATTAATCTACTGAAAGATGTGGTTTTAGAGGCTTCGTTGCAAGTGACTATTTTTGTGAATAATATAATGGATATCTGAAACAAGAACGGATAGTCTTCAGACGATAATCAATAATTTTTCATGAACTTATATGCGTTCTCCTTTAAAAACCTTCTGTATTTGTTTTGATAAAAACTTCCTGTAAGTAATCAACTTTATAAACTTTTACTTAATTCTAAATTAACTATAAAAAACAATAATTGATGATCAAAGTTTATAATTTTTTTAATAGTGTGACGTGGCCAAGTTAACACGAAATTGCAAACTTAGAAAATTTCCAGGAATTTTGATATTTTAAAATAAGCCGTACTGCCGTTCAATCTGATGTACATCGCTTGGTGTGTTTTTAAACATGTTTTATGTTGTTACATACACAAATATTAGTTCCATGTTCTAATTGGTAAATGTTAGACGTATAGTTTAGTACCTATTTTTTTATTTCAATCGAATCTACTGCACATTAAATCCTGTCTTTAAAATGAAAAATGTACATTACATTACACCTCATAGGCTACATTTTATAACGTTATAATATCAACTATTTTTAAAATTCACTATTTTAAATAATTTCCTAAGTGTTCGATGAAAACTTGAATTGATGGGTATTTATCAATAAACCCCTGAACATGAGTGTTAGTGTTAGAAAGGATTTGTGCGTGGTTGTGTTCGTGTATGTACAGTAAACGAATGAAGAATTCTTAAGCTTTCGCTTTGCATTTTGAAATTATATAAAAACCTATCACTATTAAAATAAAACATTATCTTGTCTTTCTGACTGCTGCACTTTCCCCAGACGCACTATTACCATGCATGAGCATTAACTGTTAAAAGCTAGGTGTCGCATCTCATTACGTTTTCCACTTAGAAATCTACATATATATCTTATAACAGACTAGGTTGTCAGTCAGTCCTAATGTAACGACTTTATGCAGGCTAGAATGAGTGATGTGTGTGAGAAGGATACACACGCAGTCCTGTGCCAGCTCATACAACTGGAACCGAATTGTTTGATAGACATTCTGATATAAATCGTCTTTTTCTACCTCTGGAGTACACTGGGTGGACGTCTTCAAATAGTGACCCGATAGTGCAATATGAGACAATGGCAAGACATTAGCCCAAAAACACATGAATCCCTTTTTTAAAAGTCCACTTTACACTCTGAGTAGGCCACGAAGAGCACTAAAATGTTTCAATGACGCAACATATTAGGTTTATTCCAGTCCAGTTTAACCCAACAAACCTAATCAGCATTTAGAATAAAAATTTACATTATAATTAATTAATCGATTTGTCTACTTTTCCCCCTTTTATGAATAGCCTATAGGTATTTTGGCTTATGGTGTGCAGGCTAAGTAAATTGTCTTTATAACCTTTAAACGTCAAAAGCAAATGCATAAGTTGCATGACTTCCTGCTTTATAGCAATTCCGACGTAAAGGATATAATAGAGAAATGTCTCTACATTACTAGCATACATTACCGTAGTCTGTTATGCAGATAAATGTTTGCTTCTACTTCAAATGAAGAATTCTGAGCCTGCAAACCATACTTAGATATAATCTTAATCCTACGCCTAAACAGAGAGCCTACAGAATCAAGCTAACTTCTGCAGAAAAATGTAGTATGTCTCCGACCACGTGTAGGCTAACCACGCCACGGTGCTCTGTTTGTAAGACCTGTCAGCTAGATAACGCAACACTTGGGTCTCCTTGCTTAATGGACTTTTTATAGCTTTGTCTTGTGATCATGTGACATCTAGCGTTATAGACACTGTGTAGTTCAGATCTTAAACATACCGCCACTTCGATTCCTCTTCCTTTTCCTGAGTGAGTGAGAGAGAGAGAGAGAGAGTGTGTGTGTGTGTGAGTTCAAGGTGTGTTGTAATTGATTTAGTGGAGACTAGATTGCCTAGATACACTAATTAGTATAAACACATGCTAATAAACACAGTATTCACTATAATTATTGGAATCGTTTAAAATTAATGAGTTAAA
Organism: Brachyhypopomus gauderio; assembly: GCF_052324685.1. NCBI lineage: Eukaryota > Metazoa > Chordata > Actinopteri > Gymnotiformes > Hypopomidae > Brachyhypopomus > Brachyhypopomus gauderio. Next base: position 9,497,756 of record NC_135223.1, read on the forward strand.
TTAAACATTTAAAATGTTCATTTTAAATTAAAAGTGAAAAGACCATAAATTGATTAGTTCAATTCACTATTATCGTATTTATTGTGGGTGATATCAAATCGAATAAAAGCACTTTTGTAACGACTGATTACGTTGCGGACCGATCGTTCAGTGTGCACGCAGTTACTGTCCGTGGACATAATCACACTTCTGTCTTCAGTGTGTGGAAAAGTTGGAGACTTGATAGATGCGTTTTGGAAGGAAATGATACCTGCACAGAAAAATCAACCCAACTGCAAAATCAATCATTTGGATCAACGACGTCAAACTAAAACAACAACAATAAAGACAAAGTCTTAAAACTGCTGTGATTTATTTGAACTTCTTACTAACTTCACATTAGATAGTGAAGGGGTCTACCTCCTCCTTTAAATCCCCCTTCAAAGCCCCTCCCACCAAAAACATGCAGACTTAATTCTTGGCCTATACCCTTGTGCATATAAAATAACTGACGGTCAGGGTGTACCACCTCCCTGTAAAGACGTTTCCTGATTGGGTCAGCAGGACCATGTTTAAAATTTCAGGTGCAGATTACCCAGCACAGGGCAGATGGTATGTTTAGTCATAGCTGCTAAATTAGCGTTAGCCAGCAGTTCTTTACTATCGGCGCTGTGACAACAAAGCGAGGAAAGATACTGTGGATGTGGACAGTACTGTGAAGAAAAGAAATCAAAATTGACTGTTAATTTGTCATTGACTGATATAATACAAGTATAAACTTCTGTTCTGTTAGCAGCAGAGACCGATGATAAATGTAAACGTTCCCTCATTTATTTGTTTATCTGGTATTACCCTTAGCCTGGTCACTAAGATGTGCTCGATGGCGGCGAGCAGAGGTGATGCTGAATGGACATCAGGGTTTGATCCAAGTTCTGGGAGCTTGTTTGGCAATGGAAGCAAGATGCTCAAACTATAACCTTAAATGTTGGGACAAATTATGAAGGACAACATTTAGGAGAACACTGAACAGGAAAATAAGATTAATTTCCACCAATGTAATGGGAAGGTCAAATGTGGCATAAAAATAAATATGGGGTTTTGGAAGCATGCAGAAACGTTTCACGGTTCGTAGAGTCACACACATTGGGTGAGGGGCTGACAAGGCAATGACCCAAGAGCAACCAAAGAGTTCACGAAGCAAAAGATTGTAAGGCTTGGATGGTGTATATAAACATATCCCAGTTTATTTTCAAGCATGAATTTCACTGGCTAATCTCAAAGAGTTTTTCAACAAGATGGTGTCTGCTGGAGTATTAGCCTTCACAGTCATGGCCAAGTTTAACATTTGGTGCCCTTTCTGTCTCATTATCAAGTTCATTTGTTCCAACATGCATCTAGATTCCCTGGGGTCACATAATTCAGCATTTTAATATTTCTTTTCATTTCTGTGCTGATGCTAGTTGCATTTATCTATAGAGCATAATTTCGGTAGACTGGTCAATCTAACAACTTTTTATAAATAAGGCAAAAACTGGTGTCATTGTTTTGAAGACATTTCTAGGAATGTATAGCTAGTCCTTGCTTCTTTGGAGTCAAGTATTAAACCTGTTTCTAGAAAATTGGGTGTTTTCTTTGACTCCTGTGTGAATCCTTCGCTTCTTGTTAAGAAACATGTTCAGTCGTGTTTCTTCCAAGTTAGAAATATTGCTACAGTAAGAAATGGCCTACTTTTTCATGATACTGTTCTGACTGGATAATTGTAATGTGCTGTTTACCAGTGTTAGAGAGACATTTCTCACCTTCAACTTCAAGATGCAGCAGTCTGTCTTCTCCGTAGAACTAAATAAGGGACATATTACTCAGTGCCTGCTTCTTTTCAATGTTTACAAGTGAGTCTTAGATTTTGTTTAAGATTTTTGCTGCCTACCTATCAAACACTTCATGTGGAAGCCCCGAGGTATATTTCATACTAATTATCCACATGTAACAGTATGGACACTCTTAAATCAGCAAATGAGACGTTAGTTTTCCCTAGAACTAACTTAAAACCAAAGAGTGACATTTGTGGTGTACACACCTACATTTTGGAACATGCTTTGTACGTCTGTTATGCAATCAGTCCCTGTACACATTTTTTTTTAGAAAACACCTTAAAGACATATTTTTATTATCTTGCTTATTGTGTGATTCCCAACTGCTGATGGTTTATAATTGCAGTGATTTCCAGAAAACTGCCCTAAAATAATTTGCGCCATAAAATAATTTATTTTTAAAATAAGGATGAAACAATTTGAAAACAATAAAGGAAAGAATTCGCAACTAGAAACGCACGTCCTCCTCTCACGTCCAGTCTTCCCCCAACTCCACCACCACACTGCAGGGAAGACATGTTCACCAGACACCCAGAGCCAAACGACGATGCTTCATGTCAGCACTGCTCACGCTCAATCTAACGTTTCATTCTTTTATTTATACGTTTGGCAGTAACAGCAATAATGTATGTAGCATGTGGCATTATATAAAGCCGAACTAGGCGTGTGTGAGGAGTCGAGAGACGTGGAAGGCGTGTGAAGGTGTAGACAGGAGGGCGGGAGTTCCTGTTAAGCCTGTCAGGTTCGTCATTCAGACTGTGAATCTACACTGACAGTGCACTTGTGCTATGGAACACTTCCAAACCAGTGTAATTACTGACACCACACATAAAGGAGCAGAAAGCGTGTCAAATATACACCAGAAAATGAATCTGACAGGATGCTGTCATGCCTACACATTCATTTTTAGTGGCCAATGTGTTCGATCATCGTAATTCAAGCTTCAAGGACCGTACCACTTGATGGATTGTCTTTTTCATTCAGTGACTTTAAACCCCAGTGGAAATATAATTATTATGATTATTCCGGCACTGAGTTTCAAATGCTGGAAATACTGGTCTTAAAGTGATCAAAGAAGGTCACGTGAGACTTCAGCTGAGCGTTTTGAGCCTCACGCTTATTGGTTTGATGTAAAAGTAGATTTGATGTAAAAGTAAAGCTTCTTGCTTCTCAGAAAACATTCTTGCATAAGATAGAAATATACTGAAATGCAAATAAATAAAAAAAACTGCATAGGAACCATCCAATTTAGCTTTCAATGTAATTTTTCATAACAAGCATTATTCTTATGTAGTTTTTGTCAGTTTTTTCTGTGACTCATTAATAACTGAAAGAACTTCATTTTTTGTAACTGTCCTGAGATTCTTTCCAAACTCTTACCCAGCAGCCGCAGATGTAACTGCACACAGCTTTTGGCCTTTGGCACAAACACCTCCTCCAGAGCTTTGTCATCATTAATTATACAAACCTCTCGGTTGTGAAGTTTCTCATGACTTCATTGTTCAACCTTGACTAACTGGATCGTTTTTAAATATATCTATTTTAAAGATGTTACGTTACTAATAATCTGTAACAACCTAAAGTGTGATGGCCAAGTTTTTTGAAAGAACATAATCCATAATATCAAAATCCATCATTAAAGGAAATTGCGTGGGTGATTGAGTTTGTCCACACTGCTACAACTATAAGTAGTCTTGAAATACCCTCATGATCCACATCGAACCTCCATGTATCTGTCTGGGGGCTGAAGGCAGGCCAGAGCGGCCTATGTCCACAGCACTAGTGGAGCCTATTTTGATACTGAACATGCACCCAACAGGTGACCCTATAAAACACTCCCGTTGGCATATTGTCATAGACAATACAGGCTCCTGACTGGGGGCACTTATATACTGGCTGACTTCATACCCCTTACTGTGAATGATTTAAAGTCACAGAGCTTTGGTTAGAAATGAATAGGTCCTTCCCTCGTGTGGTCATAAAATCTTACGTTTCTGTAAAGGTAAATGATGATTCCCCTTTCACCACCTGTGCCATAAAGCTCATCCCCCACCTTTTTCCTCCTGTGGAAATAAAGTGTGTTGCAGTGTGATCTCAGTGAGTTTCGGTGTTTTACTGTTGAACTGGTGCAAGAATATTATGATCCTCGTAAACATTTACCTGTTGCTAATAATTGGGTAGATTCTAGAGTGGGCCGTGCCTCTGTCCTAGATGAAGTGTGTCAGGGTGTGTGCTCTTGGCCCGGCTACACTGGCTGAGGTCTTCATTCATTTTACAACTCTGGCAACAGTGGAAGTTCATCTGAAGGCAGACTTCTGATCATTTGTTTCACAAGCTTTTTATCAGAAGCTAGCAAAAACCTTTCAAATCTTTTAAGCTGAAAAGAAGGCGCAAAACTACCAACATTTGGGGGGGGGGGTCAGCTAGGCTTAACCGTGGTACGACTGAAAGAACATCGACGTCAATAAAAATTCTGTAGTAGCGTGAAAGACGTGTGGGCCGTGGTAGTCGCTTCTCCTGCAAGTGGGTGACCGCAGCTGTTGCAGACGCAACACGCGAAAGTACAAACCCAGTATAAACACGGTTACATCACGCATCATGTGACATTTTAACTCGGGCATTAGTGGTATCGGGAAACAGGGATGGTGCCCCTCGGTGGGAGGCGATGCCACTGAATACCAACTCCCCTGTGGAGAAAACATGCAACCTCCAACCAGGGCGTGGTCAGCCGGCGCTGGCGTACACCACCAGGCTCAGTCTTTCATTGCTGTATCAATTTTATTTTCACTGAAGACCTTGGCCGTTTAGATATTTCAGTTCCAATACAGCAACACTTGACTTGGACATATGACATTACTCAACATTTATTAGCCTTCACATTTTAGGGCTGGAGGCCCTGCTTCAAATATAAGGTCAGGGGAATTAAACCGAGCTGTGACCTGTTGTTATGTCTTCAGAATGACCGATCAATCAGGAAAAATTGGCTGGATCAAGGTGTTCCAGCAGCAGGAATCTTGTTTCACATTTCCTGAAAATATAAACTGTAAAAACATAAAAGGATCATTCAAGTCCATTAGATTGTACATGTTGAGGAACCAGAGTGCCACATATAATGAAAAGCACTTTGGCCTCTCAGTTCTGTAACAGGTTTTCTGTTTTAATTTCAAATGGTTCAGAGGTACACTGATATAGTATGTAGATACTTGCCAGACTCCAAGATGAATAATGAGGAAAAAACAAAACTAAGAACAAATGAAAATGAAAATAAGAAACAGTGATGTTTTCACAGGTAAAGGTGTGCAGTGGCTAAGCTGGACAGTGCGGTGTTTATATTTAGTTAGGTCTAAACATGTCACTTCCTCATTTGACTCCTCATTTCAGTCAGTTCCTTCAGCAAAAACCATGACAACAGTTCCGAACAGTCCACACTGACCAAGCTCAATTGTATGTTAGTCTACAGAACATCTGAAAATCTGAAAAACAAAAACAAAACCACTGACTCGGACTGAGTGTGTAGTGTCTAATGTTGGGAGTGTTTTTTTTACACAGGTCAGACAAAAAAAAAAAACTCCAACACGAACATCAAGTTGAAAACTTAATTTTCGCTTTAAACATTCTCTCTTCCTGCTCTCCTCCCTCACTGATAAAACGGATCTTCGAGAACACGCGCGACAATGCCGCAAAAACATGCCGTGAGCGTCATTCTCGTCGAGCTGTGACGAGCCAGTCTTTGTGGGACGAGGCTATGTGCAGGATGAGAACTGATGCCCCCTACTGGCCCTCCTCCTCACGCAGGAACTGGAAGACGGAGGAGAAGTCTTTGCTTGCATAGCCGCGGGCGGACATCATACGGTATATCTGATGGGCCAGTGAGCCCAGTGGCACAGGAGTCTTTGTGTTTGTCGCCGTATACTGCGCAAGGCCCAGGTCCTGTAGGGAATGTGGTCAAAGATACTGTAAACAAACTCACCTCGAAGCACTCATCGGTTTGACACAACATTTAAGTGTACCGAGTAATCCAAAATACTTATTATGCAAGTAAATAATAAATGAAAATGCGAGAGGGTGTCAGCCAAAATTAGACCCAAGGATAAATTAAAAGGGGGGGAGGTTCTCCAACCTTGGCCATTAATGTAGTTCCAAACCCTCCCTGGTAGTTGTTGGCTGAAGGCACGCCTTCCATCACCCCCGGGACTGGATTATAGGTATCACTGGACCAGCAGCGACCAGAACTCATGTTGAGGATCTTTGCCAGCAGCTTGGGGTCAAGCCCCAGTCTGCCAGAGAAGATCAGAACAGAGGTTACGGTCATTAAACTGAACTGCACAAGAAACCCGAGTTAATAAACACATCTGGTTATACAATCACATCTACAAAAATAAAGTATTCCCAATATTAACAATATTATATTATACTGGGAACAATATTCCAGTTTGATTATCAAACATTATTCATCGGTCAATAATATTCCGAGTGAAACTCTACCTGATGCCCAAGTTCATGGTTTCAGCTGTCCCGATCATTCCTATTGCCAACAGCATGTTGTTGCAGATCTTTGCAGCCTATGAAGTGGTTGCAAGAAACACGGGAGTCCACAGAGAGAACTGCTCGTTCCTGACAGAGGCAGCCCAACACACGTTCTGTCTGCTGCGCACGGTACCAGAGGCCTACCTGCCCTGTGCCAACCTGACCGCAGTACACCACGTTGGCCCCCATGCAGCTCAACAGCTCCTTGGCTGCCGTGAACTCCTCCTCTACGCCGCCCACCATGAAGGTCAGCTTCCCAGAAGTGGCAGCACCCACTCCTGCACAATAAAGGCAAATGGTGACACCTTACAGAAGTGACCCTCGTGCCTTCGGGAAGGCCAGAGTGCCAAACCTTCGTTTTTGCCATGTAATAATCCCCGACCCTGAATTAGGAAAATACATCTGTGCACTACTGTGGCCCACAGAAACCTGATTAACAGGAATATGGACGTTAAAATGCATAATCATTACAAGCATTATGTAGATTATATTACTCAAGCTGTGAGTGACCAGTGTGCGATTTCAACTAAATTTAGCTTCAGGAAATGAGAGAGAGGATTCTCTGCTCTAGTTAGTGACAAAGTTGACCTAAAATCAAGTGTCAGCAGAAGGCAACTGTTGGTAAGATCATGATGCATGTTTACACGTAAAACATACACACAAAAATATGGGGTTTTTTTTGTACAGCTCTGATACCTACAATTCAGTTCTTTAGATGTGACTGCATGTCCAATTAACTTAAAGTTGAGCTACGCAGCAACAATTAAACAAAACCAAACCAAAAAGAAAAAAAAAAGAAGAACCCAAGAACCCAACAACCATGAAATGTCCAAAATGGAGACGCCAAGTGCCGCTGTGGTGCCCCTGGGCCTCGGCTGCAGGGCCGGCCCTTAATTACACGAGCGGAGGAAAGTTCTGGAACTGCCGCCGTGCCGTCCCGCTCTCATTCCCACGCGCACGGCAGTGACGTCAGGCCCTGTTCTGTTGTGGCTTGCCTTCTGGTGGCCGGCCCGCTGGCGGGGCGCGGGCGGGACCGAGAGCGGCGCCTGGCGGAGGAAGCGAGGACACGGGGCGGGCGGCTCTGTGGAATTCTTACGAGCGCGTCGCAACGCCAGGAGCCATTTCGGCAGCGCTAGCGTCAAACCGTGCTGACGCAGGCTAGTCGGGAGAGGTAACAATTTAAAGAAAGAAAACTGGTAGCACGTTGCTTTTTGCGTGGCCAAAAAGCCGGAGGCAACAAGTTCCTGATTAAAAGGGAACATAGGCCATTACGCTCCCAGCAGGTGCTGACTGAGTAGAATACACCCAGCTCCCTCAGAACATGAGGTATCCGTTACACCTCTGCCAAGCGTATATTAAAGGACTGTTGTGTTTTCACGTTGACATAACGGGGACAGGCTGAACACAAAGCCCTCCTCTCATAATCAGGAGTCACAAATACGATCGCATTAAAATAAACTGTCTACGCGCATTACTTATGCCACGGATTCTGCTGCACCACACCGTACATCCTTTTCGTTTACTTTTTGCCTTGCGCGCACAGAACCCCTTCGCTGCGGACCTTCGAGCCGCTGCTGCTGTGGGTGGACGGGACCTGCGGCCACACTGACCCTGGCGAGAAAGAAGGGGCCGGACACGGACATGATTTACTGCTCCGATTGAGCTCACAGACCCATCCCGTCCCAATGTGGAGCTGAAGTTCTCCAGTAAGCGGGCCTGGTAGACGTCGAAGGCGGTGCTCCAGATTAAGAGCTAACGGAGAGCGGGAGAGTGCCGGCAGTGTTCGGGGATCACAGCAGTGCCCTGTAGCTCTGACCCACCCCCAGTCTGGTTTAGCATTAGGAGCTGGACAGTCTTAATCCTAGCGCGGTGGAAGAGGGAAGCGAAGGCATAAATCTCCATTAATCTGTTGCGACTGGATCGTAAAAGAGGGCTGAGGAGCTCAAAGGAAGTGGGTCATACTGGAGAGGTAGAGAGCAAACAGAAAGTGTGTATGATGGATGTGTGTATTTACTGTATGTGTGTGTGTGTGTGTGTGTGTGCGCGCGCTCAGACTCCAGGAGTCAGTCTGTGTGTGGGAAATGCCATGAGCCGCTCTCTTCCCTGCTTCTCACCACCACCCCCCTCTCCCCACACACACACACACACACACACACACACACACTCATACATAAAACAAACATGGGCGCAGTGGAGACAGACCGGGCCTCCCTCTCTTTATGGGTCTCTGTCTCTCCATGAGCAGTAAACGCAGGGGGTGAAACATTACATTGCACATGAAAGGTAATGGTTTAAAGTCTGCTGTTCTGAAGGACAGTGAAGTTGCGCTGATATCTGAGACCGCATCCCTGTACAGCTTCAGTGGCATTCTGCTTCTCCTCACTTCGCTGCTGTATGTCAACTACACACCGCTCACAAGAACCTGGCAGAAGAACAGAAGACTGACAGATACTTTGTTTAGAAACTATGGTTCAAGTGCTCAGCCAACATCATGTGCCTCCATCGGTGAATCATCTATAGAAAGAGAGGAAATCCGCCAAAAAAAAAGAGAGAGAGAGAGGCCAGGATACAAGCAAAGGTGTGTTGTGAGAACTTGAATCTCCATGTGTGGGTCATAGGATCAGTTCCCAGATGCCGTGTGGTGGTGTGAATCATAACTCAAGCGGTCAACGCAGAGGGCTCGCTAAACCAAACGGACAGGAAGAAGACGAGGAAAACCTCTGGACCACTGCACATCAGTCACCATGGAGGGAGGAGCACGGAGAGAACAGAGCAAGAGCAATGTCTTCACACACCGTGATCTGTAAAGGAGCTCGGGCAAGCTACGCAAGGTCAATGACAAAAATCCACCTTTACACAGCCTGCAAGAACTCTAATGCCTGACCGCATTCGAGCTTATTAACACACTGAAACAGAAAAGGAAACGTTTTCTTTAAGCAAACAACATTAACAACTGCAGTGCAATAATCTGAATGAAGCCCGTCCCCCTCTTTTTGAGTGACGGCTTGGAGGCCTCACGGTCCTTGAAGCTTGAACGTTAAATGCCTGATTATTCATGGTCATCTATGTAGATGCCTGACTGCACAGTGTCAGAGGAGAAAAAGGACCCCACTGTGCTTTCCTCCCAATCAGAACACAGTTTTTGGGTTTTTTTTTTTTTTTGCTCATACTATGATACTACTGACGGTAACAGATGACTCAGAGTCAAATCATTCTTTTCCCATACGGAGTGTAAGTTTAAGCAAAGGGTGCCCAAGTGAATCAGTGCAGTTTGCGCATGTGTGAAAGCAATAAACGTTACCACCTAACAAACAGTCCTGTCTGGTTTTGGTTAGAAAGCCAATGCCGGCGCGACGTGGGTCTTTACCTCCCGACACCGGGGCATCCATAAACACAGCGCCCATTTTTTCAGCAGCCAAGGCCGTCTCCTTGGAAACGGCAGGATCGATGGTGCTAGAATCAATGAGGAGGGAGCCTTTCTTCACCTTCCTGTTCAGGAACAGCAAAGACGTGAACATGTGTGAGCACCTACAGATGTGAATGACCGGCAACACACCAACACTCCTAGTACTGTTCCAGTTCAAGACATTTTCTCATTTACCTCAACTCCTTCCACACAGTCATTTCAGACAGATTTTGACTTAAATTTAACGAGCTTGGCTATTTGGTGAGCTTTGCGTTAGGCCAACAAATGAGTATGAACAGTATCAAGACAAAGTAATAAGAACGAGGGGAAAGAAGCCTACTTCAGAATGCCGTTAGGGCCCATGTACACGTCAATGACATTAGGGCTGGAAGGCAACATGGTGATGATGCGGTCTGCCTTCTCAGCCACGTCTGCCGGGGTGTCCAAGATCTAAAAGGGTGTGCAGGGTGGCAGGGTGAGGCCGTGCACCAGTATTCACACGCAGTCACGAGTCACTCCTGCTTTTGGTACTACATGTGATTTGTCCCACCTGAGCACCCAGTTCCTGTAGCTCTTTGCAAGACTCAGGAAAAACATCCGAGGCGATCACAGGATAACCGTGTTTGATGAGATTCTTGGCCATTGGATTTCCCATATTTCCCAGGCCAATGAACCCCACTTGGGTTTTGGAGGCCATAAACCTGGAACCTGTTTTTAATCAGTGAAAAAAAGTGAACTTGGGGCAGCAGCGGTGTCCTTCTCCTAATCTCAAGGTGAACAAGCTAAAGTATTATTTATTCAAGGTTTCCAGTAGATAAAAATAAGCAGACATATTCTACATTTTGCATACTCCGACACCATGCTTCACCATACAACTCTGAACATACGTTTATTAAGATTGCTTATAATGTTGTTTGCTCATATTTCTGACAAATACAAGATCTGGCTATAGCATGTAGCATGCGGCTACATTTATCAGGACCTGACAATGACACATTTGTTATATTAGCGTCCTTAATAGCGAGCAGGCTAACACGCTAACGTAACGTTAACTAGCAGGATTTAGCGTATTTGTATGGTTACAACTGGCTATAAACTGCACTTGAAAACAACCATAATTAATTGTGGAGAGTTTTAGATATTGTGTGAGTACACAGAGCGAATAGTAAAGAGCAGAGAACACTGCGGGTTTACATAAATACGACGGAGCATACCCTGCGACCAGACGACATGGTTGTGCCACTTTCTCAACAGACTCCGCGACCTCCTTAACAGCGCGGCCATGCTGCTTCGCTGCTGACCTCCGAGTTACAGAACCAGCATTGGGTGGGAAGTGAATGACAGCACTTCTGCCCATACACTGGTGGTTTTGCTCAATCCGTTCTCCAATGAAAATCAAGCACAGGCGGGCTATCACTGTAAGTCGTAGTCTGATTGGCTAAACACAATAAAACGATGACGGCTATTGTCAATACTTTACAAAGATGTTGACACAATTTGATATTCTTCAACTCCTTGGTTATGTCAGGTTGTAAAAGGTTCTTATTGTCGAAATGTTCTAGATTATCTGTAAATCACTCTCTGTTTTGGTTACTGAATCTGATTCAAGAAACGTATAAAGATGATACAGCTGATTATCAAGTCTCGATTATCATCTCAGATGTTACAAAATTGCTAGATGGGAATGTTGTTGCAGTTACTCTTTCTTTCAAAGTCTATGTCTGTACACAGCTGAAAGTAGTCAATAAATCCATCTGCTATAAGAACATAGATCATATGCCATATAATCCTAATTGCGTTTCTAAACAGCTTCACTGACTTTCTTGTCATCCTAATTAGTTAAACTGAGATGTCTTTCCAACAGTGAGTGAGCAGATACCCATACACGATTGCCACGAAAAAATATACAGCTGCATCTCAATAAATTTGAATATCATCAAAAAGTTCATTTATTTCAGTAATTCAATACAAAAAGTGAAACGCATATATTATACAGATTCATGACAAACAGAGTAGTCTCTTTCAAGTGTGTATTTCTGTTAATATTGATGATTATGGCGTACAGCCAATGAAAACCCAAAATCATTATATCAGAAATCTCAGAACCCTACTGAAAAGTATGTACAGTAAATGTACTCAGTACTTGGTCAGGGCTCTTTTTGCACGGATTACTGCATCAATGAGGCGTGGCATGAAGGTGATCAGCCTGTGGCACTGCTGGAAGCTTGTACTTGTCCTACAGACTCTGGGACCTTGATTTCCAAATGAAATTCAAATTTTACTTTCATCTGAAAAAAGCACCTTGTACCTACACCTGCTAGTGGGGCCAAAAGTCAGCGCAGCCGTCTACCAAGAAATTGTAGAGCACTTCATCCCTCTGCCGACGAGCTTTCTAGAGATGGAAATGTAATTTTTCAGCAGGACTTGGCACCTGTCTACACTGCCAAAAGTAACAATACCTGGTTTAATAACTACAGTATCACTGTGCTTGATTGGCCTGCAAACTCACCTGACCTAAACCCCATAGAGAATCTATGGGTATTGTCAAGAGGAAGATGAGAGCTACCTGAGCTTCCATTCCATGCTTTTGATTTGTGCAAAAGGAGCCCAACCAAGTATTGAGTGCATTTACTGTACATATTTTTCAGAAGGGCAACATTTCTGAAAAAAAAAAAAAATCTTCATTTTTTTCAGTTGGTCTTATATAATCTAATTTTCTGAGATAACGATTTGGGGTTTTGATTGGCTGTAAGCCATAATCATCAACATTAACAGAAATAAACACTTGAAATAGACTACTCTGTTTGTCATGGATCTATATAATATATGCGCTTCACTTTTTGTATTGAATTTCTGAAATAAATAAACGTTTTGATGATATTGTAATTTATTGAGATGCACAAATTGAGAAAGAGAGAGAGTAAAATTGTAGTGTGTGTATGTGTGTTTGTTACTTATGAATATATACAAAGAGGAAAAAATGAAAACAGTTTGCATATAGAAGAGCTGTTCTGTAAACATCTCATAACATTGTAAACGTTTGAAATCGGAGCCTCGATTTTATACTAAAACATAAGTTTTGAGTGGGTTTTTCTGAATGTACGTCGAGTGAAAGATCAGCGTTCCAACGCGTGCGGAAGTGACATCATGTTGTTGTTGAGTTCCAGGAAGCCAAGCGGGGAATGTACTGAGTCTGGAAAGTGCGTCAATAACATTATCGAGGATTATTTTCGTTGTTGTTGAACAATGAGGTACGTCGACCTTTATTCGTTTTACTCCTGATACGATGTTAATTCTTTGAATAGCAAAATAATTATCTAATGTCAAATATATATCAGGTAAGTTGTTTCACTTCGAGTAGGCTGAAATGCTAGCAAGCAACGAACATAAATAATAGATCGCTAGCCAGCCAGCTAACATTTGAGATATAATGTTGTCCCATAACTAGCCAGCTAACATTTGAGATATAATGTTGTCCCATAACTAGCCAGCTAACATTTGAGATATAATGTTGTCCCATAACTAGCCAGCTAACATTTGAGATGTAATGTCCCAAAACTAGCCAGCTAACATTTGAGGTATAATGTTGTTCCATAACTAGCCAGCTAATATTTGAGGTATAATGTTGTCCCATAACTAGCCAGCTAACATTTGAGGTATAATGTTGTCCCATAATTAGCCAGCTAACATTTGAGATATAATGTTGTTCCAAAACTAGCCAGCTAACATTTGAGGTATAATGTTGTCCCATAACTAGCCAGCTAACATTTGAGGTATAACCTGGTCCCATAACTAGCCAGCTAACATTTGAGATATAATGTTGTCCCATAACTAGCCAGCTAACATTTGAGATATAATGTTGTCCCATAATTAGCCAGCTAACATTTGAGATATAATGTTGTCCCATAACTAGCCAGCTAACATTTGAGATATAATGTTGTCCCATAACTAGCCAGCTAACATTTGAGATATAATGTTGTCCCATAACTAGCCAGCTAACATTTGAGATATAATGTCCCAAAACTAGCCAGCTAACATTTGAGGTATAATGTTGTTCCATAACTAGCCAGCTAATATTTGAGGTATAATGTTGTCCCATAACTAGCCAGCTAACATTTGAGATATAATGTTGTCCCATAATTACCCAGCTAACATTTGAGATATAATGTTGTCCCATAACTAGCCAGCTAACATTTGAGGTATAACCTGGTCCCATAACTAGCCAGCTAGCATTTGAGGTATAATGTCACATAACTAGCCAGCTAACATTTGAGGTATAATCTGGTCCCATAACTAGCCAGCTAATATTTGAGATATAATGTTGTCCCATAACTAGCCAGCTAACATTTGAGGTATAATTTTGTCCCATAACTAGCCAGCTAACATTTGAGGTATAATGTTGTCCCATAACTAGCCAGCTAACATTTGAGATATAATGTTGTCCCAAAACTAGCCAGCTAACATTTGAGGTATAATGTCCCATAACTAGCCAGCTAGTTATCTTAATTAGATCGGCCTGTTTTAAGCACAAACAGAAGGACATCTTCCAATTGAGACGGTTGGCTAGTTAGCATGTGTAGGAGAACTTTAATAACGTGTTACTTTAATAACTAATATTCATTGCTGTTTAAATAGGTAGCAAGTAAGTTAGTTGGTTGATGTTATTCGATAGCGACCAACTTTGTGCTTAATCCTTAGATAGCCTATTTAGCTGTAAAGATATCAGTCTCTCATTTTAAATAATTACGGTTGAAATCGAGAACCGACAGTAGGCACATTTTGCTAAAAATGTAGGCTGTTTAGACCAGTTATAGCAGCAGTTAAACGTTATCTAGACAGATTGGCCATGTTCATGTTAGTCAGCTTGTCTAAGTCGCAGGGTGCTCAAGCCGTGGTTGCTGATAGCCTGTGTAATCTATAAGATAACTGAACCTTTATTTAAAAGTGGAAGAAGGTTCTCACCGGTTGTGAGTCAGTGTCATTTTGAGTTGACAAGAAAACAATAATAATAGTTATATGGCGCCTTGGAGTGTGTATGTATGTACATGTGTGTGTATATACACATGTGACCTCATGCCATAATTTAGGAATTTACTTGCACATGTATGTAACTTTATGGTTTCGCCTTTGAATCATATTAATGTGTCTGAGGGTAGTAACCAATGGGAATTTCCTGCTTCATGATAGGATGATCCCAACATGCTGTCCACAGACACTTAACATTCATACTTTTCTTTAGACTTCAAGTGCTGTGATGATTAGAAATGTTCTTATTTGTCTGTATGTTAAATGATTGAGCAATCATAAAGTGGTTATTAAACAGCAACTTTTTTTCTTTTAAAAATGGTTTAAAATGTCATTTAATTTTTGACAGTCCAATTTTCTATTTGTTTTTTGACACATAACAATACTCTGCATAGTGTAGATTGACAGTAATACTCATTGTTGAAGATAAGATTTCTGTCTCACTTGTCCGTGGTTCCGGATTTCTGCTTATGCAACAGATTTCATTAGATCAAGAGGCTAAAAATTCTTTCAGCAAATTATGTAATGGCAGTCTGTCTTCACATAGGCAATGTAAGAGAATGAAATCGAACAACTGTTTTACATTAATGAGTATGCAGATATAGACAATCAGAAATGTCAGGGATATTATGTGATGGGGCTTAGTCATACTTTCATAATTTATATGCCAGAAGCCTACTGTATGCCACAAGACTACTGTTTTGAATGTGGTGTCTCGAAATAGTTGTTTTCATGCCTTCTTCCGGGCATGATAACAAGCTTTAAATGTGATTATATGACCTTCCGTAAAGCTGTTTGGTGACATCATCTGTTGTAAAAGGTGCCATACATGTAAAAATGCATTAAATTAATCTGATCTGCAATCAATGCATTTTGTGTAGTCTAGTTAGGGGAAATACTAGACGTTAGAGTCAGATTCCTGTCTGCTCTTTCATTTCTCCTGTTTCTACCTCAGCTGCTGACTGACAGATGGCCTTATTCCAAGAAGGGATATTAGCAAGCAACGCCATGGAAACATCAAACTTTGCTCATGTCATCTTCCAGAATGTGGGGAAGAGCTATCTCCCCCACGCTGCTCTGGAGTGCCACTACACACTCACACAGTTCATCAAGCCTCACCCCAAGGATTGGGTCGGAATATTCAAGGTGAATTTTTGTTTTTAAAAAGTCTTTCTGTGCATGTGATCTACATGCTGATAACAACGATAATTAACCATAATAATTAACTTTAGCCTGCATTAACTTTGCTTCACACTGCAGTCAACAATCGATTTAAAAATTGTACAAGTTATTTCATCTCACCAGTTTCAAACACATCATCAATTTGCTGATGGGAAAATGAACATAAACTCCAAATGTTTAAAACCAGAAAGTGTTCACTCAAGCGAAAATCTAGTTTGTCGTGGTTATTTGAGCCGACCGAGTTTTTCATGGACATTAGTTTCCACAGTCACTCTTGATGCATTTTCTGATATCTGTCATTTGGGTTTAGTCAAAGAAAATGTCTCCATAAAAGCTACAGTCTTCTAAGAACCATGGAATTAAAGTTTGGCTGTCCAGATCCGGTTCTTTTGTGTCGGCTCATGTAGACCACACTTTTTCAAGAGCACAGTAATCATAGAGGTGCAAATAGGCCTCTGACACTTGAAAAAACGTTTTATAACACAGAGACTCCTCTAAGCATGTGGCAATGTGTTCAAAACATTCTGAAGGTTGTGTTGATGGTCCAATGCTGGAGATAATTTAGAGGCAGCCCTTTGATCTTAATGTTATGTTAAATGGTTTAGAACTGTTATGCTCTACATTCAGATAAGCATTCTTTGATCAAGTAGGGATATACTGACAAAGTGAGATTATTTTATAATCCTGCTTTTTAGCAATATTACAAGTTTTTTTTATTGAATGCCGTTGTTTCCAGAATTTCTAATTAGATAATCAGCATAAAAAGGCTTGAAACATAAAAGATAGAAATATGCCTTAAACCAAGTGTCTTGAGCCACTTTTGAATTCAGTGAAATGTGCACATGCAATAGTTTTAGAACAAGAAATTTAAATAAATGTTAATGTCGAGACACATTTTAGGATATCTCTGACTGACCTCTTGTTCAATATATTGTCGATTAAATGGGGATATGCCGTTGCTGGTTTAGATTACAAAGTTACAAGTTTCACTTATTTAGAGACTCATAGACCAGAAAATAGAAACCTCTGTTTCGTTGAGGACCAGACCACCTTTGGCCTCGATGACAGACACTGACTATATATCCTGACTATATAACAGGCAGTGGTAGGCAGACAACAGCCAGTGACTTAACAAAGGTCCTGCTGTTAAAGCTGACCAAGCAGACATCATTGCTTCATGCAAATGCACAAGGTCGATGTTTTCCACAGATCTTGTGTTCACACCAAAGGTGATCAGAGGGATTGATATCAGTAGGTTGTGGTTGCTGGGTCATCAACGACTTTTTTGCCCACATGTACCTCGAACAATCGCAGGACGAGTCTTGTATTATTAATCAAAGCGTCATCATTCTGAAGGTATCCATCCCCATGCTTGCTCATGGTGGCCCTCGGTGACTGAACCTGTTCTCCTGCAAGGTTATGGTGTGCCTGGGCATTAAGGCTTTGATCAGATATTAACGCACCTAGAGGAACTACGTTCACCCATTCACTAGGGCTGCCACGATTAGTGGACTAGTCACGATTATGTCGACTATTAAAATAGTCGACGACTAATTTAATAGTCGATTAGTCGATACGTCATTTTTTTTTTACTTTTTTCTCTCCAAACTGCTCCACTGCTGCATCTGCCTTTCTGTCCTTGACGCACATGCGCAGTAGTGGAAACCTTGGTAGGCAGTGGACGACATCCCAGGACGTTATACAGACAGGTTCTGGTATCATGTCTACCCGGCTACGGATCTCAAAAGTGTGGGATCACTAAGAAAATGAAAGAGAAACGCGTGCAATGCAATATCTGCAAGGCAGATTCTACGGCAGCACAACCGCGATGTACAAGCTCCTGAAAAGGTTGTGACTGATTGTGACAATGTCTCAAATTTAGTTAGCTGCTAAAATGAGCGTAAAACGAGCGTTAACTTAGTACTTGCTCATCGTGGTAGCTATAAAAGTTAACATTAGCGATGGCGATTTGTTTCATTATCCTTAGCACGCATTCATGTGTTTTCTGTAACGTCAGTGAGACCAAAACTTTATTTTTGTGAATAATTCCTTAGTTTCAGGTACCTACCTAATTTGATTTAAATGTAGTTAAGTTTGATGCCAGAGACGAATGAAAGAAAGAAAAGAATTTCTTTATTAATGTATTTATATTTGTGTTGTATAAGCCACTGCCTTATCCTTATTTTAATCAGTTTGTTGCAACAAGCTGCATATTTCATTAAAGGTTTAATGAACTATGATATTAATTGTTTTTAGTTTTAGTTAACATATAGCTGAAATCTAATGATGGTTATATAATAGCAGCTGCATTCTAGTGCGATAAGCTGTATGTTTTATATTCAATTAACATTTGATCTGATTAGTCGACTAATCATAAAAATTAGTCGTTGATTAGTCGACTATAAAAATAATCGTTTGTGGCAGCCCTACCATTCACCCCACATTATATCTTCCGACGGGCCCAGGCAGTCAAGACCGTGCATGATGGGGGCATTGCCTTATGTTTGTGCCACACCCTTGATCTCTGTGGTGCTGTTCATCAGACCAGACCACCATTTTTCCAGCACACCTGGATGATGTGACTCACACCACTGCAAACTGCATCTGGGCTTTATTATTGATACGTAAAGCACCCTGTGGGGTTCACATTTATGGCTTGTATACTGCCTACAGGTAAGTGTATGTGTGCAGAAATTGGTTGTAGTACATCAAAATCGTTTTGTGAAGTTAATTGCTGTACTGTGGGCCACTGCACAAAAAAGATAATTAAAAGGCTAATTAAATTGGGAATAGCGTTCTTATATTGCGGTCTTTTAGAATACTTTGATGTGACATGTTTTTGTATGATGTGTGTTTTATGTTTCGTGGAAGAAATCGGTTAGATTTTGGAGTTGGAAGCACCAGAGCCAGCCGGTACCAGAGCCAGCCGGTACCAGAGCCAGCCGGTACCAGAGCCAGCCGGTACCAGAGCCAGCCGGTACCAGGGTTACACTTTGGTGCTTTTGATTAATCTATCGTACATGGTGGCTTGATACTGGCACTGCAACATATCACCTTGACATGTATGTGAACATTTTAAGTGTTGTGATGTGCGTGAGTTATTGTACCTTGGCTGTGGGAGCGTGCAGAGATGAATTATGAGCGCTGGCAGGGTGAGTTTAGAGTTTTGGCTTGTTCTGTCTGCCGGAGTTTCCACACAGCTGCTGCCATGTGAGAACAAATGAAAACCCTGCATTTTTAATACTGAGACGACTGCTGCTAGATATGCTGGGGGAGGGAAATGGCTGAGGTGGTTGTGGAGCTGGAAGGAAGAATGGTGACGGTCACGATTCTGTGTCTGGGCTGGTCTAATGAGATCAAGGAGGCTGTTTAGAGCTTGTGAGTGTGTGTTTCTGTGTGCTGGAGTTGATGAAACGCTTTTACAATGAGCAGTGGAGGGCTTCTGGTTCTCCGCAACCGTGCTGGGTCGTGGGCAGCGTTTATTAGGGGACTTTGGATTAGCACACGGGGAAAAAACGGTGTGAGATCCAGCCTGGTGTTCTGATTCATAAAATGACCTGAAAGCAACTGTCACTGGTTCTTCACAAGCGGGGGTGGTTCATGAAGAAGCCCAGGGCGGGGTGACTCGGCGCACAGAGTTCCTGCAGAATAATCGATCAGCCGCAGCCCCTCTGGCTTGTTTGAGCTTATTGGTCTCTGTGAGGAATCCTGACTGGAGATTGAAGCCTGTTCACCAGGCTCTTGTTTCATGGCACACAGTACATGACAGTACCCTGGAGGGAGATATGTTTTTGTGTTGTTCTGCAGTAAGCGCAGGTCTCCTGACGCAGGAGCAGGGGAAGAAGACCGCACAGTCCATAAATCCTTCACACCACCACGACTCCACTGACAGACGAGCGGGTGTCGTGCCAAACTCTCGACAGTGGCATGATGGATACCTGCTACGTGAGTCACTAGCCCGGAGCGGTGTTGTGGCTGGGGGTTGCCGGTAGGATGTTAATGCCACCTGGTGTTCAGGGGAGGAGTTGACACTATCTGGGCTTCAGTGGGAACACTGCTGTTCTGCCTGTGTTTTGTATGGCTGGTCTTGTGCTGATAATTGTTTCCTGAAGAGGAAGTATTTTCTGGAAACCTGCCCATCTTCTCCCTATATTCCACCCAAATCATTGAAGCCATTGTTCCATTTAAGGATTTTGCTGTTGTCATCAGAGCTGATTGTGATCAAAGTCTTTCTCGATATCTTTCTCGATATCACCACATGTCAAACGGGGCTCTTCACTCCTTCCCTCTCGCTCTGAGTAAATAAACCATCGGTTTATGGTCTTGCACAACGCAGCCTGTAGCTTTTTGAAATTGGACTGCTCGCAAAAGGCCTAATTTGAAAATTTCTGAATGTCATATTTGGAGTGTTGGGACACGCCATCAGGGTGGAGAAGGTGTGCAGCACTTTATAATTATCCTGTCAGAGAGGGAGCAGCGGTCGTCGGTGTGGCCTGATATATGTTCCCACTGATGCAGGTAGACTCAAGTCTGAGGTTCTCTGTGAGAGAACTTCACTTCTGCTCTTCCTATGTGATTACCCACACAATACTTTTTTCCATTTTCCTTTTACCGCGGTTGGCTGGTAAATAAAGTTTACCTCAAGAATCAAAGCAACAATGGCTTCTTTCTGGGGTTTTCTTTTGCATATATTTAGTTCCCTAATGTTGTTACCCTAGAGCGCTTGCAAAATAACGGATATATATATATAGATAGCAAATTTTTCAGAAAACCAGGTCATTAAACATGTATGTATGTATGTATGTATGTATACCTGATGCTTAACGCATGACAGAGGCTAGGATATATGTATGCCAAGAGTTTATTTACACGTTATATGTGTTTTTAGACATCGTGTCTAAAGCAGGAGACGAGTCCAACATGTAAGACGGGACGAACGAGATGGTTCTTGCTGCAGGATCTGTACATATATCTGATATGCATCTGTTCACAGGCTAATTAGCATGTTTATGAACCGCCAGACGTCTGTGCTTCTTTAAACAAGAGAGAGCAGATAAATCATTCATTTTTGATGCATACCAATAAAACCCAGGTCCGTAGTGTTGAGCCATGGAGAGTCTGCGCACTGTTTAGACGCATCTTTGTCCCTGTAATCCAGTCCACGCGTCCCGTCCCGAAACGCCGTCCCCCTCCGTGTGGCGTCCCCTCCGTTCCCGCCTGCCCGGCCTCCGCTCTGCCCCCTGGCTGAGAGGAGCTCCCTGGGCCTGCGGGACTGGCATGCGGAGGCCGGGGCTTGGGCCCCCGTAACCCCGAGCAGGCCTAATGAATGTGCTGTGTCCTGCGCTCGGTAATGACACTGCTTTTAATGGCTTCCTGCTCTTTATGGCTGCAGCACCTAGGGCTACTCCACTTTGGTACGGTCTGGGGATTCCAGCGGCATTAACGACGTTCTGATGTGCAGCGCGGCGAGGGCCGCCCCTTAAACGTGGCCGTTCGGCGGCGACCGCGTAGTCTGTGCGCGCGTGTGTAGATGTGTTACCTCCCCGATGCTATAGGTTTCCTATGTGGACGGTACCGGCGGGGAGCGGGCCTGTTTTGTGCGTACGTGCGTGTGTGCGCGCACGCGTGTGTGTTTGAAAACGCAGCCAGTCAGACGTGAGGCTGATTTTGTTTGACAGCTTTATGGCAAAGGGCTGAAGTTATGGATGTATTCTCTGTACACCCCCTCATCAGCCATCAGTTAACAACACATAAAATCCATATAATTACATTTCGGTTTCCATTTTGAAGTATGTGTAAAATTTTCACCTATTTTCCTCTTCCTGTTCAGGCTGAGTTGTAGCCGCGCCTCCTCGACCGAACATGTTCACGAGGCCATGGCTCTCGTGGAACACGCGCACGTGGAATTCTCGCGAGTGTGTTTGTGTGTTTGTGTGTGTGTGTGTGTGTGTTGTGGCCGGCATAGACACTTGAACCACTTGGACTTTCTGGTAGTGGAGGGCAAGAGTCGATAGTCATAAGGTATTTCAGTGATTGGGAAGTCTCTCGAGGCATCAAGGCATGACATGCAGTACTGCACAGGCCAGTATTGCGAGACATATATCAAGGAGTACTTGTCTGTTCCCAATTAGCATATGATTAGCATATTAACCTTTTTTTGTCTTTTACAGGTTGGCTGGAGCACAGCTCGTGACTACTACACCTTCTTGTGGTCTCCTCTACCAGAGAACTACTCACAAGGCACTGCGGTCAACAGATCAGTGGTCTTTCAAGGTAGCAATAGTCTTCCATGCTTTTCTGTAAGTTGGATAAATGCAGCACTGTGGTGTTGAGGCCACCAGATTCTAACATCTAAATGACAGATGAAAAACTGGGTCTCATTATTGGAGTGTTGATGGGTCAGTTTTACTAGTGGTTTACGTTGGTCATGTACTAGAATTATAAAAGGCACAATCACTGGTATGTTTAAAATTGAGGTAGCTTAGTTTGTTAGTACATGTGCGTTATAAACCATATGCTGGTTGAGTGGTTGAATTTAGGATGCTAAGTGTTTAATACTCATTAAACACAGCTGTGAATTAATTTCCTTCTCTAGGGACAGAGTAATGGTGTCTGTGGGGGGTTGTCTATTGGCCTTTGGTGAAGTCATCCTCTGAACTCTTCATGTAACTTCTTGATGGCTTGTATTTGTCCAGGTTACTACGTCCCAAACGATGATGGGGAGTTCTACCAGTTCTGTTATGTCACTCATAAAGGGGAGATCCGAGGAGCCAGCACTCCCTTTCAGTTCCGGGCCAACAGTCCCACTGAGGAGGAACTGCTCACTGTGGAAGATGAAGGTGGATCAGACATCCTAGTCGTCACCACTAAGGCCAGCTACCTGGAGGTGAGTAGCCCTCTCCTCCACCTCCGGAGCTGTCGGTGTTATCAGTACGAAACC
The DNA here is from genome assembly GCF_052324685.1 of Brachyhypopomus gauderio. Classification (NCBI taxonomy): domain Eukaryota; kingdom Metazoa; phylum Chordata; class Actinopteri; order Gymnotiformes; family Hypopomidae; genus Brachyhypopomus; species Brachyhypopomus gauderio. Next base: position 9,520,686 of record NC_135223.1, read on the forward strand.
CGCTCGGCTGTCCTGCTCTGGGTCGCACTAGCGTTCCCGCTCCCTGGGCTGCAGCTGGAGAGAAACACGGTGTTCCTCTAGCCCGAGGAGACGTTACTCAGCTGGCCGCACGCGCTCACCGGTCTCGCGTTTGTCCACCGTCTGTTCTCTGTCAGCAAAAGATGGAGGAGGTGCGGGTGGAGAAGGAGGAACTGCTGAAGAACATGGAGCTCCTGCAGAAGGAGAAGGGCGAGCTGCTGGAGGAGAGGGACAGACTGCAGCAGGCGTGTGAGCAGGAGCAGGAGAATGGCGCCCAGCTCCGGAGGGAGGTGCAGGTGAGCCAGCAGGCCCAAAGATGGTGGACGCCTAACACTGTACGAACATCTGCAAAGAGTCATGGAATAAGTAATGCAGAGGAGGAGGGCCCTTTTCATAGCACTGCACCATGCTAAATCTGATCACATCAAGAAGTGTACTGGCCCATTTGCACCAATTATTCTTTATATTTTTCACTCTTGTGGAGTTCATGGTTGAGTGTTGAGTGCAAATCTGGTGCAGTATGTCAGCACCCCCTGGTGTGAGCCTTTCCACAATCTGTAGGGTCTCCACGTCATTAAAAAACATAATTCATGAATGACATGACTTGCATTAGCATCGCAGCCATTGGGTGGCTCTCCCAGAAGAGAGGGATATATATGAGCTCCAGTGGGACGCTCCGTTAGGACGACTGCTCTGCCCACTCTTTTGTGGCTGCTAATTTTATGACCACACATTTATGTGTCGTTTTATGTGCTGCTAGAATAATTCCAAAAAATGTTACTAGTGAAAAATCATACTGTACTGGGGACCTCGGTGGTAATGCATCCGAAAGAGATCTGGCCGGTATATTTATGCCCAGTCAGCTAGAGCTTGTGGCAGGTTTGCACAATTACAATTGGTTGAGCGTGATATTTAAAAAGACCTCTCACCTTAATCTCAGTGTTTAAAAAGTGATCTAGTGGATGACAAGTATTTTCAAAATCCCTTGTCTACCTTTTGATGCCACTTTGATCTGTTTGCTTGATGTCTGCTAGTTACTGTAGGGTCTAACATTAAGTCTGTCAAAAAATATTGAATCTGTACATTAATAATAACAAAGTGATAATACTACTCCTTACATGGCATAATAACAGTACTACTCCTAAAGTGGCATAATAACAATAGTACTACTATGGTGTAATAATACTCCTTCGAGGCATAATGACAGTAGTACTACCGTGGTGTAATAATACTACTCCTAACATGGCGTAATAACAGTACTACTACTAAAGTGGCGTTATAACAGTGCTAATCCTGTTATTACGTGGTGTAATAACAATAGTACTACTATGGTGTAATACTATGCCTAATGTGTAATAACAATAGTACAGTACTACCATGGTATATAATACTACTGCTAACATGGCATAATAGTGCTGCTCCTAACATGGTGTAATAACAATAGTTCTACTATGGTGTAATAATACTACTCCTAATGTGGCGTAGTAACAGTAGTACTACCGTGGTGTAATACTACTCCTAATGTAGTGTAGTAACAATAGTACTGCCGTGGTATAATAATACTACTCCTAATGTGGTGTAGTAAAAATAGTACTTCTGTGGTGTAATAATACTACTCCTAATATGGCGTAGTAACAATAGTACTACCATGGAATAATATTACAACTCCTAATGTGGTGTAGTAACAATAGTACTACCGTGGTGTAATAATACTACTCCTAATGTAGTGTAGTAACAATAGTACTACCGTGGTGTAATAACACTACTCCTAACATGGCGTAATAACAATAATACTACTGTGGTATAATAGTACTACTCCTAATGTGGTGTAGTAACAATAGTACTGCCGTGGTATAATAATACTACTCCTAATGTGGTGTAGTAACAATAGTCCTTCCGTGCTGTAATAACCTGCGTGTGCCTGTATACCAGGAGCTGCAGCAGTCTGCCCAGAGCCTGCAGGAGGAGAGGGAGGAGGTGAAGAGCAGGCTGGAGGAGAGCACGGCGCGGCTGTTGCAGCTGGAGGAGGACCTGATCGGGGTCACGCAGAAGGGCCTGCAGAAGGAGACGGAGCTGGACTGGTGCGTCCGCGTTGGCCTTTCCACTCGCTATGGGGCACCATCCTCTGCTGTGCACGAACCTCTGCATTCCTCCTGCCGGAGAAAGCCACAACCTCAGGGCTCTGGTTTTACCTTCTGCAAGCTGGAGAGAAGCTAAACCCAAATTGCTAGGAGTTTTCGTTTGCTGGTGTGAGCATGTATGGTTAGGAATTTCGGGTGTAATTGCTCTAATTATCTGCACTCTGGCTCTTAGCCTGAAAGATCGTGTGAAGAAACTCACTGTGGAGAAGGAGGCACTGGAGTCTCAGCTGAAGAACGAGAAGGACGAGAAGGAGCTCTACAAGGTAGCGCCGCCCTTGAGGTTAACATGGGAAGTGTCGAGCTTCCAGTCAGACCATACCTGTCAAGTTTTGGATTTAAAAATAAGGGAAAATTTCCACTGGTTGCTGCTAGCTTTCCCACCACCCTTATATTTTACACGAAGTCTTCAAGTTTTTGGTAGGAACGCCTTCTCTTTAGCTACATTCATCCATCTCTGATTTGTTTTTTGGGTTTGTTGTACCCGTTGTCAGCACTAACCTCACGAGAACTGACACTCAGGAGCTACTGCAGGTTGCCATTCTCGCGAGGCTAGCGACATAATTCATTTTGGAGAGGCACTTGAATGCTTTTAAAAAAATATTATTAATACGGGAAATTTACGGGAAAATATTAATTCGGGAGGACGATGGGGAACGGGGGTAAAATATGGTAGTTTCCCGACCAAAACGGGAGACTTGACAGGTATGTCAGACCAGTGTCTGCATTTTATTTACTGTATTCACTGTTCGCCCTGATTTCTTTTGTCGGGTGTTTGGGGAGGGGGGGATGAACAAAGGTGGCTTATTTTGACCAGACATAATAAATCCAACCCTGATATTCTCGGTGCAGACCTTAATTAGCTTCGAGCTGTATTCGAACAGGCCAGCCTCTGTTCACACAGGAAGCACTGCCTTTTTTTGAGTGGTGGGCACCAGGATCTAGACACGACATGGAGCTGTACCTGCAGAAACACAGGCTGCCCCCCACACCTCATGGCTGTTACCCCTGGTGGTGTTGGTTAGCCCCATTCCAGCCAGTGTCCTATTGCTGTTATATAATTAAGAGTTTGGAGGTACGCTTCCCGGCAAAGCATGAATGCTGCCTGTTGATAATTACTGAGGTCTTGCGTTCGTACTCCAGCACAGTGGAGACTTGGAGTCGTATTGAGACCTTAGTGGAAGTCTTCTAACAATTGGCCTGTGTGCGCGAGTACATTCACGCATGTGCGCGTGTGCCCCAGATTCACCTGAAGAACCGGGAGCTGGAGAACACCAAGCTGAGCGCAGAGCTCCAGATGTTGAGATCGGTGGACGTGAACAAAGAGAACACCATCGCCCAGCTGAAGGAGGAGCTCAACCGCACCAAAGCCTGCCTGGCGGAGAAAGACAAGCAGCACCGCCAGTTACTGGCCAACAGCTCGCCCTCGGTAAATCCCCCCCCCCCGTCGCTTCAGCCGAGCTCGAGCCTTCCTCCCGTAAAGCTGTTGTAGTGGGGGAGGGGTGAGGAGGCGGAGTCCGAGTGCCTGTTGCACTAATTAGTTTGTTGGGGTAGAAAACACGGTGTTTTGTTGTAGTTACGGGGCCGAGGTAGTGCTCCCAGATGTGGGGCCGTTTCGCTCGGTGTGCTTGTTTCGCGCTAACGCTCTCGTCGTCTGCGCGCTCGCGCCCGTTCGCAGGGGGAGAGCAAAGCCCTCCGCGAGCAGCTGCGTCAGAAGGAGGAGCAGCTCCAGGCCACCCAGCAGCAGGCCGCCATGCTGTCGGCCGAGCTGCGCGACTCCTCCAGCGCTCGGGACCGCGGCATCGCCGACCTCTACCGCGCCCGCCTGGAGGCCGACGCCCTCAGGCAGGGCCAGGCGGAGGCGCGCGACGAATGCGGCCGCCTGCAGAAACAGCTGGAGGACCTGAGGAGCTCCGCCAAGCAGGAGGCGGTGAGCGAGGGCCCCCGGCCGCCACCGTCGCTCCGACCCGGCTCGAGGGCCGCGTACTACTGACGGCGCCTGTGTCTCTCTGCAGTGTCGGGAGCTGGAGGGGTCGGCCGTGGCCGAGCTGCAGAGAGAGGTGGAGGACCTGAAGCTCAGACTACAGATGGCTGCAGAACATTACAAGGAGAAGTATAAGGAGTGCCAGAGGTTGCAGAAGCAGGTGGTCAAGCTCTCTGAGCAGCAAGGGGTGAGCTAATGCCAGCCAACGCAGCTAATCAAGACTTCAGTGCACGTGAAGATTCAGTGTTTGAGTATTAGAGCTGAGTATGTAAAATCAGGGTCACAGTTCAACCCAGCAGCAAGGCCTGCTCGAAACTCAAATAAAGGTTAGGAACATTATACACAACGAATCCCAGACCCAAATCGAGCCTAAAACTAGACTTCTAATTGTGGTTTTTCATTGGCACGGCAGTTTGGCACAAGCCTAAGCCTAAGCTTGATAAACTGGCCCAATGTTTACATTTCCCCTTAAAACATTTATGAAGGACCCTCCAGTCCCATTTAATGATCATCAGGCTGAGATAATACACCAGCTCACACTTCCAGCAGCTAATGAAGTGCTAACAGGACAGCCTTTCTTTAACTGTATTCTCTCAGGTGAAGAGAAGTCCAGGTTTAGAGACAGCAGCTGGTCCTCTGTCTGCCAGCCCAGAGGCGTCTGTGCCAGGTAAACACTCATTTGCTCTAAACACGTCACTCGATCACAGCACGGCCATTACAGCTTGGCTCGCACCCCGTCGTGGCCTCGGGTCGTGTGTTTATCTGCACCTCTGTGTAATCAACATCTGATTCCTGCTCTTGGGTAAGCGGGCGATGGGCAGCCTTCCTCAGGAGGAGGAGGATGAGGCCCGGATGCTGCAGTTAACCAGAGCTCCTCGTGTGCGTGTGCGTGTGTGTGTGCGTGTGTGTGTGTGTGTGTGTGTGTGTGTGTGTGTGTGTGTGTGTGTGTGTGTGTGTGTGTGTGTGTGTGTGTGTGTGTGTGTGTGTGTGTGTGACAGGAAGTCCCGGCTCATCCGACAACGTCCTGGACGCCATCATCCAAGGCAAGCTGAAGGGCTTCGGCAAGGAGGTGTCGGAGAAGAGCGAGAAGTACAGGAAGTGCAAGCAGATGTTGAGTGTGAGTCGTCGGTCTCATTTGGGTTTGGGTCGGCTCCGGCGGTCTTCTGTCGAGTCTCCTCGCCCGCGTTCACCCCCCCCTTCACCCGCAGGAGGAGAAGGAGCGCAGCGGCATGCTGATGGACGAGCTGGCCAAGCTGGAGCTGAAGTGGAAGGAGCAGGTGAAGGCCAACGAGAACCTGAAGCTGCAACTGGCCACCGAGGAGGATCGCTACAAGGTCAGCGCCCCCTACTGGTCTATCGTCTCATCTGCCCACTGGGGGAACGAAATCCTTAGACACACTGAAATGACTTTTCCCTTCTGTTGTAATCAATAAGTTTTGGGTTTTTGTCTTTTATGGAGTCCTTTTAACATTTGAAAATAGTCTTTACTGAGAGCCTTGTGCCTTCAGCATGGCTTGTTTCACAGAGGTTCAGCTTGAATGACGTTTTTACAGTGTTTACATATAGACCTTCCACAGTGTAAAGTTTACAGTGCTTTAGACGTGTTCTAGAGCGTGTACATAACAGCATAACTTTGCAGGCCAAGGAACACAGCAGGGTGAATTCAGATGAGCATCGTTTATTCCAGTAACCTAGTGTGACTCTTGGAATATACTATTCCCCTAGAGTGACTCTGTTAGATTATACTATTCCCCTAGAGTGACTCTGTTAGAATATACTATTCCTCTAGTGTGACTCTGTTAGAATATACTATTCCCCTAGTGTGACTCTGTTAGAATATACTATTCCCCTAGTGTGACTCTGTTAGAATATACTATTCCCCTAGTGTGACTCTGTTAGAATATACTATTCCCCTAGTGTGACTCTGTTAGAATATACTATTCCCCTAGTGTGACTCTGTTAGAATATACTATTCCCCTGGTGTGACTGTTAGAATATACTATTCCCCTGGTGTGACTCTGTTAGAATATACTATTCCCCTAGTGTGACTCTGTTAGAATATACTATTCCCCTGGTGTGACTCTGTTAGAATATACTATTCCCCTGGTGTGACTCTGTTAGAATATACTATTCCCCTAGTGTGACTCTGTTAGAATATACTATTCCCCTAGTGTGACTCTGTTAGAATATACTATTCCCCTGGTGTGACTGTTAGAATATACTATTCCCCTGGTGTGACTCTGTTAGAATATACTATTCCCCTGGTGTGACTCTGTTAGAATATACTATTCCCCTGGTGTGACTCTGTTAGAATATACTATTCCCCTGGTGTGACTCTGTTAGAATATACTATTCCCCTAGTGTGACTCTGTTAGAATATACTATTCCCCTGGTGTGACTCTGTTAGAATATACTATTCCCCTGGTGTGACTCTGTTAGAATATACTATTCCCCTGGTGTGACTCTGTTAGAATATACTATTCCCCTGGTGTGACTCTGTTAGAATATACTATTCCCCTGGTGTGACTCTGTTAGAATATACTATTCCCCTGGTGTGACTCTGTTAGAATATACTATTCCCCTAGTGTGACTCTGTTAGAATATACTATTTCCCTGGTGTGACTCTGTTAGAATATACTATTCCCCTGGTGTGACTCTGTTAGAACATACTATGCAGCCAGACGTGCTGCACGTTTAAACAGGACCTCATGGGTTAATAAGCGAGATGCGTCTGTAATTCGTGCAGTTCAGATGATGTTGATGCAAAGCACTTTTATAATTCTGCAAAGATAAACACTAGGTCATTTTTTCTTAGACCACCTAAGACATCATTATGTAAATGCCTTCACGTTTCAGTTTACTGAAATATTCATTTAGTTTCACGTCTGCAGCAAGTGACGGTCAGTCAGAAGGGCTGTCCGGAGCCGAGCTCGGGTCGGGTCGGCTCGACGATTCCGCTGCACCGCTCGCCTCTGCCCGGCCTCCCTGCCAGCTGTTTACAGCTGCTCTGACTCCAAGCGCTTCCTCCACGGAGTGGTGTCGCATCACTATCCCCACTGCACAGACGGGTTTATGAGCGCGCCGAGCAGGAGACAGTTTTTTACTGCTGTTTACACGAGAGACCGAGATGGCCGGAGCAAGACGGGGCGAGATCCTGGAGGCAGGGCGGCCCATAGCGTCTGCTGGCCCAGGGCGCTCTCCACTGGCCATCGTGAGGACGGACGCCCCGTCTGGGGGACGGTGGCGTGGGTCAGTTAGGTTGAAGTGACCATTCGTGCCAAGTTTGTTTTACTCACAAATGCCAAAATCCAGCAGATACACCCTCAGTCCCTTAGAAAACTAATGTTCACTGTCTCCCTCCTGATATTTCCACCTTCTAAACGAACCGAGTCTTAACGGCGCTTCGATCGCCTCTTCGCTAACATCGGGCCGCCCTTCCTCCTCTTCCTCACACAGAGCCAGGTGGCAGCCAAAGGCCGGGAGCTGAAGGAACTGAAGGACAACCTCGCCGCCTTGTCCAAAGACAAGGAGAAGCTGGAGGAGGTGCGCGCTCTCCGTTCTCACTTTTATAGACTTGTGCCAATCTAAAAATGCCCGTGGAACAGTGCGGCCATGGCGAGCCTCCCTCCCAGGGTCTGGTTTGGGTTTAACGTATCTCTCTAATTGGGGCAACGGTGCCAGCGAAGCCGTATTTTCCGTTCACTGACTCCGGACCACAGTGGAGGATGCACAGCGGCACGAGGGGGGGGGGGGGATTGGTGGAGGTGGGTGGAGGGAGCCTGAAGTCTGACTGCTGAGAGGCAGCTCGAGCACAGAGCCTGGCGCTTCGGCGAGCAAAATCACCCAATTTGAGGTTGAGACTGTAAATGAAATTGGCGCCTGCTGAAAACTTCAATAAAAGGCAGAGGCCTGTGTCCCTTTGAACAAACCGAGGAGGTTTTAATTAAGGGGCTAATTAAACTGTTTGTGTGTGAGGGTGGCTAGTGCGTCCAGGGTGCTGCAGCTAAAATGCTGTGGTGAGTGATGTATTGTCTGGAGCTAAAGATGGAGAGAGTGGGGGAAACTGATGGAAATCTGAACGACCGTCAATTAAAAAAAAAAAGAACAAAAAAACGATCTGAAGTCTTCAACTTCGCTTTGGGTTTGCTCCCTTTCGAGCGCTTTGCCTGCCGGCCGTACTGAAACGCAGTAAAACTTTAACTGACGCTTAAATTCGAAGCGTTTGAATTTAAACGATGTGTTAAAAAGCGTAGCGATTAATTTGGTGTTTTTTTTTTTTTTTTTTTTTTTTACTTTTACTTATGTGGCAATTCTAAGACGTTGAATAAACATGTCTGGTATCAGGAGTTGCAGCGAAGCACTAGTCGGGAGGAAGAGGATGACGAGGGCAGCCTGGACGTCCAGCCGGTTTTCCTGCAGTACCCGCTGCCGTATTCACAGGATGCTCCCTCTCCTCTCCTGGTGGGCCAGCGTCCCGCTGAGCTGATGTTTGGCAACCCCTACTTGTCTGAAACCAGGGGTCGGTGTGCTTTCCCTCATACTTCACTACCTGCTACCAAAACGTGCATGTGTTGAGCCCTGGTGTGGAAGGCATCGCAGCCTCTCATGTGCACGGGTGTCTCGGTTTAGACAGTGCAGATGGGGAGTTCTCCGACGAGCAGTTGCCCAGACTGCCCCCGGCCGGACCTCCGTCCTGGGACAGCAACGTGGTGTGCAGCCAGCCCGCACGCAACCTCAGCCGCCCCGACGGCCTGGAGGAGCCAGAGGAGCAGGCGAGCGCCGTGAGTGCCCACACCACATGACGGTCCTCCCCGTAACGCATGGCGGTCCTCCCCGTAACGCATGGCGGCCCTCCCCGTAACGCATGGCGGCCCTCCCCGTAACGCATGGCGGCCCTCCCCGTAACGCATGGCGGCCCTCCCCGTAACGCATGGCGGTCCTCCCCGTAACGCATGGCGGTCCTCCCCGTAACGCATTGCGGTCCTCCCCGTAACGCAACACGATCCTCCCTGTAACACTAACCCTGCCTGAGCAATATGAGCACCAGTGCCCCATGGCCACCTATTCATCCACGTCATGGCTTCATTTAGGCAATTGCCATGATTACTAGGGAAGTGTGGTTAGGGCTTTCTGACACCGTTAGGCTGAACCTTTTTAGTCTGTTGACAGTTTTGTTCTGCCTAACACCTCTTCTGTGTAGTGTTGTGCTCTGTGTAGCGCCCTCTTTGTTGAACTAACCAGCCATTATTAGCGGCCAACTGATTCACTGATCACGTGGAGGTTGCAACTGAAGGCCGTGATTATAAAGAACAGGTGTGTTGGTCCATGTGCTGAGTAATGAGGTTTGTGTGTGTTCTCTCCACAGCAAGCCAATGACCAGCCCACAGTCAACGACCCACCCACCCACTTCCTAAACGACACGCCCTTCTGCTTCGACTCCAGGTAAGCGTTCCCGTGCCGTGACCCCAGATAAAAAGCCCCGCTCCCTCGCCGACTGCGCTTGGGGAAGTGGCCTTATCTCTCCTTCTGCGGACCTCTGCGGGAGACGTCTTTTGTGGCTGGATTTGCTAGACAGGCCACCCACATCGCCTCACACACACATGCTGTTTTACTGCTGTCGCTCGCCTGCTGCTCCGGCATCATCAAAACGGCTCGCAACACACACACACACACACACACACATACACACACACACCGTCTTCTCTCCCCCCCACTGCTCCCCTCTGCCTTCCTGCTTTGTTCTCATCACATGACTCCTCCTCCTCTGGCCCCGCCCCCTTCTTCCCCGCAGCGCGGAGCTGCAGAAGCGGTGTCCGCTGTGCGAGGTCATCTTCCCGCCGCACTACGACCAGTCCAAGTTCGAGGAGCACGTGGAGAGCCACTGGAAGGTGTGCCCCATGTGCAGCGAGCAGTTCCCCCTCGACTGCGACCAGCAGCTCTTCGAGAAGCACGTGCTCACCCACTTCGATGGCAACGCGCTCAACTTTGAGTAGCCGCGGCGGCCCAGAGAGGGAAGAAACACCACCCCCGTCCCGTTTTACACGCAGTCGCATCGCCTCATAACTGCTGCCGTTAACTCTTAACCACACGTTATGCAGGGATCATCCTCTTCTAGGTAGTCACTTTTTTAGCACCTTTTCATTCTGTTTTGCTAAGAGCTACATTTAGACCTGCGTCACCCATAAGCAATGATGAAGAGATGAAGCAGAATGAATGAGGTGAGGGTTGCTATTTATTAGTAGTGAGATTTGATTCTGTAGTCAGGGCTGCACTGACTCGGCCCGTCACTTCCCCAAACTCATAACCTAGAGGGCCGAGTCACCTTAACATTGGGGAAACATTGTTTTAACGTTTGAAGTAGTGTTCAGGCTTTATGGAATATGTCAGGTATTGTCTACCTTCTCCCGTGCCGATCTCACAGTTCTGTACTGTCAGGGCAGAAATGGTAGTTTATACGGTATGAACGAATTAGCTGATTATATCATAAAATAATCTATTTTAAAATAACCTTTTAAGATCACTGAAGAAGTACTAAAACAGGCTTTAACTATTTGAGAGGGTTGTTTTAGTTTCTCTATTTAAATCAGTTATTATACCTTAGTTGCATGCTTTTCCTCTGTTACTGTGCACTGACTGATCACCTGGTGTGGTTTCCTTGCCACAGATTAAGCCTAGTCTCTGACTGTAAAGACGTGAGGAAGTCTCACCTCAAAGGTTTGTGATTTAGCCCAGGGCTACGTTCAGGAGGGCTTTAGGCCAAAAACACTGACAGGGCAGTGTTATGATTATCATTTTAAATACAAGTGCATTGGATAACCTTTGCTATGTTAATGACACCTGTCTGAAGCATTACAATACTGAATACATCCCGGTGTCAGACTTGATCTGTATCAGTCAACCAACCTATCGCCTGTTTTCTTTGGTTTAAGTTAATGATATATGGTCCTCTAGGTACCTTTTCCTTGTATGTTTGTCTTCTATATCTGATCTACACCAATAAAGATTTTGTTTGGAGGAATAGCTAATGTGAAGCAAACTGTGAATTTCTTCTTTACACAACTGTCAGTAAGTTTTACTGTTATTTTTTGCTCTATTTCTGTTCTAAGCTCTAGTCTAATAGTATTAGTCTAGTCTAATACTTGGAAGACCAAGTTCACAAACATCTGGCATGCAAAGATCACAAAGTTTAAATATTATCTTTAAACTGTCTCAGACAATCAGACAAAACAAATGCACAGAGTTCTCCAAACACATCAGAGGCCATTTAATATTTAAACTGTAACCAGGTTTACAATTATGAAGCAGCTTTTTTTGTCGGTTTTTTTTTTTGTTTTGTTTTTTTTAAACTTTTGTTGAAGAAAGTCACCAGTTTCAAAACCCTTGGTGTTAACTTCATTACATGTGGGAACATTTTTTTCCCCAGAAACATATGAAAATATAATTTAATGCACTTTCACAGAGACATAATACATAAACTATGCACAACATGTCAAATACTTCCCTTCAGACTGGCAGTTTAATACTGTCACAATGTTCATCTAAACAGATAATGCAGTTCCATTGCAACACCGATGTCCATGCAGTGATGATGTCATGATGAATGATTGGCAGGCCTAGGAACCAGCAACTTAAATGCAAAATTTCCCACAATTTCTCAGAAAGATCAGTGGCTTTCACGCATCACAGCTGTCTCTAGAACCTAATTCTTTACTCTGAAAAGCCGTTACTGATCCCTGATCAGCGTTCGGGTAAATGTATTTGTACGGGAGCATGCAGCTGGTCTCCCTGGCGCAGGAAGAGGCGTGAAGTTCCACCGCCAGACTCTCACGTGCCACACCTGTCCCACTCGACTGAACTCTGCAGCAGAAGCGAAAGCAACACGCTGACGAAAGCATAGCAGCCATCAAACACTGCAATAGGCACCTGCTTTGGGAACAGTTTTACTGTGGAGCTCTGGAAGAACCGTCGTTGGTCCACCTCGGTAACGCCAGAGTTCAGCCAGGGTCGAGGGATAAACACTAACTGAGCTAGTTATACCACTGCCTGGCAACACGCGTATACTGTACTGGAATGCTGTCGTTTAGCATCTTTCAAGGCAACCGGTCTCGCTAACCCCACACTTTGGAGGTTTTGTGTGTGTGTGTGTGTGTATAAAGAAAATGAATTCCTTTATTTGGAAACAAAAAGCAGAGAGGGTGCAGTAGAGTTACCGCCAGGGCGGTGTGTTCGATTCCTTAGAATTTAAAATCAGTGACTCACGAGTAGGACCTCGTAGCCACTGACATATTGGCAACGAAACCATCTAACTAGGTTGGCAACTAGTCACTACAAAGTGCTTCAGGTACTTCACCAGGCGATGAACAGCTACGGTGTTCTAGAATGCTCCAGAGGTTCTAGAACGCACCAGCCATAGCTGTGACCCGGGACCGGTGTAACCTCTGTGTTAAAAAAAAAATATCTATATAAGATCAGGGCAGGATTACAGTTCTGAAATGCTGGCAATTTGTCACCTGAGATTGTTATTTTAGGTGCAAAAATGGGATCGGTCCAAAAATGGGCTAAAACGTTTAAATGAATCTGAATTGTGTCTCTGGCTTAGTATAGCTTTTGAATTGAAAAAGAAAAAAACATCTCGGGAATAAAGCATAGATTAAATACTTGATTAAGAAAGTCTCTGCATATAGTTATTTACAATCTATAACTAAGAATGTTGCTTATATACGTTTTGGGTAGTTGAACCATTAACATTCAGACTTTCTTTTTGAGGATCTCAGAACTTTGGACTACGCCAGAAGCCAGGGTCGTGGCCAGGTTGGCCGGATTCGAGATGTTCTGGCTTCAGTTCATCTCAACATGCTGCTGCAGTACACACGGCCCAGCCCCCCCCACACCCCGTGGTGACGGCAGCGTCCGACAGATCCTGCCACAATGTCTTAGTTCACAACAAGCACCTTATATCAACAGTAATACAAGACAGAAAATAAAAGAACGACTGAATGTGCAAAAGTACAAAACTGCAAACTCCAAGCTACATCATCTCAAATAGGCAGAAAAGAGATAATAGGATACAAATAATGGAAAAAAAAAAGCATGCAACTGTAGTGTAACGGGAGCGCGGGAGCTCCTTTAATATGGTTGGAATAAAAAAAAAAGGATTAAAAGCCTCTTTGTGAAGAGACGGAATGAACAGGGGATAAAGAGCCTCCTAATGGAGGTGTGGAATGATGGGGAGACAGACGAAGAGCGAGGGGGGAAGAGCACCCTTATAGTGAGGCAGGAGGCGAGGCAGGCAGCCTTCCTCGAGGAAGAATGAGAGCAAAAGAGGGGAGGGTGGGATTATTCGAGGCAGCAAGAGCGTCTGCCGACGGCACACGCCAGTACGAGAACGTGTGTGTGTGTGTGTGTGAGAGAGTGATTTGGTTGGCACTCTGGCCCACTCTACTGCTGCATCTTGCGGATGACGTCGGCGGAGACGGGCGGGTGGAAGTTGATGGTGTGGTGGCGAAGGCCCTGTGAACTCTTGTAGCTCTTCCCACAGCGGCACTTGAAGGGCTTGCGCACGCGGATCTGCGTGCGGTGGCCGTTCTTGGCGTGGTACTTGATACCGTTCACATTCTGCAAAACAATTCGTCCACACGGCGTCACGCAGATTCCCCACATTCTGTACAACAGCAGATGACAGGTTTGTTCTTTGGTACGATGATATACAGGACTACCGGAACTTGCAGTCTCCCACGTGTAGTACAAAGCTAAATCTCACACTACGCCGTTTGTCAAGTTCTTCTGGTTTGCTAAATGTGATGTCAAAGAACAGATTGCGAGCTAATTTGTAGGCCGCTCTACAAACCTTTAACCGACAGCCACATTCTTCTCTATGCACGCCATACCTTCCTACCAGACAGGAGGACACACTGGGTCCAACACAGTCACCAATATGGAGACAAAAGCAGGTTTGGATCGATCCACCCCAACCCAAATTATAAGCAGCTGCTTCTCATGTTTTTCGTTGTTTTTTTTAGGTTGCTGTCGTCTGAAAGGCCAAAGGTCGCTGCCTTTCCGCCACTGCTTCCACACCCCCAGCGAGGAGAGAGAGAGAGGCCTGCCTCGTTTGGCCCCTTACCTTGTATCTCTTTTTGCAGCCGGGCACGGGGCAGGCGAAGGGCTTCTCGTCGCCTCCGTTCATGCACATGGAGCTGAGGATGGACTCTGAGCTAATGGCACTTTCGGTGGTCCAGGACTCGTCGCTGTCAGACTCCTCGTAGTCCGCTTCCTCCTCGTCGTACTCGCTACCTGCATGCGCGCACGCAGACGAAGAACTACGTTTCCCATGGGCCTCCACGATACGCAGAAGAAAGGGTTTTGAATTCCGCTGTGATCTTTCCCCACAGACCTTTATTGTCCCTTTGTCAAAGCCACCGAAACACCGCAATTGTATTTTTACGGGAAAGTACCGGAAGGTCCCGTGAAGGGCTGCAGTGTAATGAACTGTAATAGCATGATGCTAACTACGCCACTACTTGGGCGGCAATTCAAACCCACACCAATAAAATGTCCTGAAAACATCTAATGGGTGGAAGAGATGACATGGCACAATTAGGACCGGCCATGGGAAACACACAGCCGTGGTTTCAGTGAATGAAGAGTAAGCATAACTCACTGTTTAATTACCTCACAGGCCACTTCAATATTAAATAAGCCCCAAATTCCCAATGGAGTTAAATTTGATCTACATAGGAGGAAACGTATCGGAGAGGGGTATGGCCATAACGCCCAGGTGTGTGCTGCTGCGTCACCTGTGGGGGTACTGCTTCTGAACGAAGACGAGGGTGTGATGGGCGGAGTCACGGGCGGAGTCAGGTTGCCGCTGCTGTGCCGCGGGGGCGTGGACAGGCTGTTCCGCGACAGGCTGCCGGTCAGCGAGAGAGACAACTTCGGCTGCACCTTCTTCTTCAGAGACTCGTGCTCTCTTCTAGCCGCGTCCGTCATGAACCTACGCAGACATGGGGCGGAGACGAAGCAATCAAGAGCGCGTCGTCGTGAACTTGAGGTGAAGGAGATGAAGGCTGCGATCTCTCCCACACCAAGCTCCTCCAGTTCAACCAGAGGCATTTCGCAGAACTGTGAATGCTTTAATAAATAAAATGTTCATAAAAGTAAAATGTTTGCACAGACACTGTTAAAACGGGCGTGGGATTAACGGATTACAGTTACAGGAAACCACACGAAGCCGAGACAGCGTAATTCTCTCACCAGCAGCTAGAGAGCAAACCAGGGCTTGTTTCCTACGCAGCCCAGATGACCCAGACTAAACCTCTCGACATGCACAGAACCATCATACGGGGCACTCCACCATAGTGGTGGAGGGAAGCTCCATCACCAAGCACACATGAGCACTGACCCCAAACAAAGTCATAAAGTGACTGGAGACATTCGGGAGGAGAGGTAAAACTACCATGTACTGACCAGTACTGCAGTCGGGACAGGGCTGTACAATATATTTGTAATTTGCCATCATGATCTCGGCCTTTGCAATACCGATATACAAAGTGTAAAGTACTACAGCACAATTTTTTTTAATTACGTGCTGCAAGAATGCATTTTGAGGAATCATAACATTCAAATGATATCAAACATTGGTTTTTACAGAAAAAAATATAACATTACAAAATATTCTACAAAACGGCAAAGGTATCAAAACATGGACAGGTGATTTTATTAAACACATCGTTATACAAGTAACATCCCCTCACTGTGATGGCAGCTCTGTGCTCTTGGTGGTCTCTGAACCAACTTCATGAGGAAGCCATTCAGGCTTTTCCATCAGTCTTGCAGAAAATGCACATGTGAGAATATGCCGTTATGATACAAAATGGTGTTTTCATAAAATCGAACACTTCACTGTATTTTAATACAAGACACATCGCAATTGTAATATATCACAATACACATTGGTCTGTACTTCAAAAGTTCAAAAACCTACTACTGAATAACAGTGTACAGTATGCAGCCACCAGACTGGCATACGTTAACACTATTCCATGTTTGACCCCAAACCAAGAAACCCCCATATCACCACGCTGCTCACGCCATTATAGTTCTCAGACAACTGGACTTCATCACTAAAGGACGCCTCACACGGGTCTGTGTGACCATGTACTGTGATGTGTCACTCTGTGGTATTTTCACCTGTTGATGTAACTGAGGGCGACATATGTTGGCTGCTGCAACTCTTGTTTCTCCAGCACACGAGGGTCTGTGTCTGAAAGGAGAAAGGGGGGGGGGGGGGGAGGCAAGAATGAAAAAGATTGAAAAAGAGAAACAGAAGCGAGTGAGGGTGGTGTAAAATGTGCAAACTTTGTGTGCGAGTGTGAAGAGATAATTATCTAGTAATGACTTTTTCCATGGAGGAAGCCATTTTGAGCGTCTACCATCCCCGAAGTGAACATAAAGCAAACATATTACTCATTTCTCACCCAGAGGTTCTCCAAAACTACAGTGGATTCCCACCACTCACCCACCCCCCAATCACTCCCAGATGGCAGTTAACTCCATTAATAAAGCTTCTGTCATTAAATGAAAATTAACAGCAGAATCAGTCAGATGCCTTAACTAAATGTGGAAAAGGCTAGTTTTTCCACCATTTTGTTTAATTTTGACTTAATTATGAAAGAAAAAAGTCATTTTGGTCAATGTTGGACCACATCAGACGGCCTTTCTGCTGTGCGCTCCAGACATCTGGTCTGCTACACTGCCGCGCTGGTCTACATGAACACCCTCGGCTTCCAGAAGTTGACTGGTTTCACCATTTCCCAAATCCAGCCCATTGCTTTGGCATGACCAACGCATGCCTGAGAATGTTGGGATGCAGTCAGCCCCACCTCCCCACACCTTCCACAGAAACACAACAGAGGAAACCTTGGTGAAAATGTGGCATTACTAACATTACAAGGTGGAATAAATTGTTCTGGGCCACGTCATGCAGGACTGCTGCCCCCTAGTGTGAAGGAAGTTAAAATCATTCACCCATGGGGTTCTGCTCTGACCCCGAAACGCTGTGGAGCGTCACAAGGGCCCGAGCGCAGCAAGGACTGGCCAGTCCGGCCGTTTGGAGAGACTTTTTCCAGAGGCTGTGAAGGCTTCTGCATCAGATCCTCATGGCCCCCGTGCTTGGCTTTGCCCACGTTCGCACTGTCCCGTCAGGGTAATGGCTTTCAGATGGCCACCTCTCAGGGTATTCTCCAGTCAACAACACTAATGCAGTAAAAAAGGACTTCATCTAATAAGACTTTGCCTCTGCCCAACCAACCCCCAACACACACACACACACACACACACACACACACACACACACACACACACACAGTGCCTCTCCATGTTGCTCCTACGAGTAAACACATTTCTTTCTGCCCTGTTTAAACTAAACCATATTTGCCCCCCCCCCCCCCCCCCCCCCCCATGCGTGTGTGTATCTGCAGCACAGTTCCGGCCAGCGTGGCATCACACTCCTGCACCTCATAATTATGCAGGCATGCAGACGCTGCCACCTGGTAGTTGCCTGGGAAACGCAGCCGAACAACAGAGGACTCCTCACACCTACCAAACTGTAAGTTTGTGTAGCTGTACACATCTGTCTATATAACTGTGTGTCTACCTTGTGTGCATGTCTTACAACCTGTCTGCCTCCATGCCCGTCTGTCTGCGTAGGCAAGGCAGTGCCGGTTGCTGTTGTGAGGCTCCAGCGTCACGCTGCACTCCTATAAGTGTTTCATTAGTCCTGACTACACAACTCCACGAGACATCAGGCCCTCTGCAGCTCCACAGACACACAGGCGTTAAGATCAGCCCTGCTCTTCTGTTCACGTCCAGAGGGATTAAGAGCGTGTGTGAATAAGGTTGTTTGTGTGAGTAAAAAAGACCCCAGGTATAGATGGGAAAATCCCTAGTTCTTCTAACCTCTAACTAGAAGAAATGAGTAGGGCTTTACACACACACACACACACACACACACACACACACACACACACACACACAATTAGCCATGGATCAATCCCCCCACACACTCCGTAAATCACACACTAGTATCCGGAGGCCCTGCAGGGCAACCTCCACCCCGCCCCCTCCTGAGCTAGCTGCCAATCAGGAGCGTGGAGATGCAGCCTGCCAGATCCCAGGCCGGGAGGGAAGGCGTCCAGCACGCAGACAGGTGGTCCACCACGGTGGTCTCTTCTCTTTCTTCTTCACAGATATATACGTGCACACAACTCTGCACGTCAAAGCAGAGCCTCTGTTCACACCACTCATGTAGGTGTGTGTGTGTAATGAGGGGAAAGGACAGAGAGGAGGAGGACGTTGGAGAGGCAGACCCAAGTCTCCACTCAGGTCCTGTACAGCTGCCACTCATTTGCATGGTCATAATAGTGTCACTATAAACCTTGAACCAATTGCATCACTCTCCTTCTCCGTCTCTCCCACCGATGTCTTTCTCTGCTGGCCAGACATGAGGACCCCCCCCCCCCCTCCTCCTCCTCCTCTCCCAGTGCTCAACAGGATGCCTCCGTGTGGCCCTCGGAAGGGGGTCACGTTTACAGCGGGGCCCCGCACGTGAGAACAAGCGCTTGTGCTGAGGGTGCGGCCCGTGCGGAAGCTTCCCGTCCCCCACCGCGCCGAGCAACACCAGCACATTTGTCCCTCAAAGCTTCTTCAGCACACGTCACACCACATCAAATCAACACGCGCACGCTCCTCCCGTTTCGGCCAATCGCTACCACCTAAACCGGACGGAACCGCCCACCACGACCCGGCCGAGGTGACGCTGAGGCCCTCCTGTCATTAGCTGGGGCGCACCAGGGCTGGGCGAGGCCTGCACACGCACCCCCTTACCCCTACCGGAGAAGACCGGCGCTGGCTGAGGGACAGAGGCTGAAGGTAATTAGCTTCACCAGGTGCAGCTATGGGAGCTCCACTAACTGCTCCTCAAATTTATTATTTCCGCCGCGATTTTGCGGAGGGGGGGTTTGGTGGAGGGGATGCATTCCAGGTGCCCTAAATGAGCGCCGGGTGCAGAGAGGCCCAGAAAGACGCAATTGTTCGGGAGGACGATGTGGTTTTTGACGAGGGACGCCATCGTTAGCCTCAAGCGGAGCCAGAGTGGCACAACGCTGACCGGCAGCGGCGATCCCGGACCGAACCTCGAGGACTCTGATCTCGAGGCATGAAGGGCGGGCTTGCATATGTTAACCGTGAACAAAGGTTCCTTCACAAACCACGTCCGAGCAGCTCTAAATTAGGTTTTTGTTGCTGTGATGGTGTTCAAGACTCCCAAAGCAAGTTCTTTTTTTCGTCGAGGGATTAACTACAGTGCCACTTTATTTAATGACAAGGTGTCCGCCTTCAGTCCTAGAGTCACGAAGCTGTACACCACCCTGATTATACTAACCAGGTCATCACTCACAACAGACGGAACTCCGACTCATACCGCACCCCTCCTGGAGTGTGACGGTACTGACAGCAAAAGCAGACGACTGCAGACGCCTAACCGTTATCACACTGAACCGCCTAGAAGCAGAATTCACCAAAAGCCACTGTGGCTTTACTGGTACAATATGTTTGATGTTACTGCTACAATGCTTTTGCATTACCAGGATGTGAATCTGAGGGCCCCTGAGGAACCAATCCAGATCTGATCATGAAAATAAAGAAAAAGAGGACCCGGGGACAATTGTTTCTGTAGTCCAAAATCATTGTATGGCCCATTACAACTTTCGATTACTCCAAGGGTTCCTACATCAGGAAAAAAAAATAAATACAGAACTAGAATATTCTCTGTTAGGAGGTCGACCTGTTGCTTCATCAGCTCCTGACTGGATCTTTAAGTGTTCCAAATGTTTAAAAATCTCCGTGTCATAACACTTATAACCGGAAACACCTTAGAGGAGAGCTCATCTCATGAAGTCATCCACAGTCACCTCACGGGGGCCTGCGGGAGCCGAGGCCGTCAGTCTTTGTCCCCTGGTCACGCCCCCCCCCCCCCCCCCCCCAAGCATGATTCATACTGAGAAAGTGAGTCAAAACGGGAGCACGTCTGCTCATCTACAGCTTTCTATTTGTTTACGTCACACTTCGGTTTCTTTACAGGAACCAATCCGTTTTAGCTCAAAAAACTAAACTGTCACAATAACTACTTCAGTTGAAACCTTCAGGAGCTCATTTGCGCAGTAAAGAACCGCTCGTGGCCCACTGGAGGCAAGAACACGACGAGCTCCTTCAAAGGCCTGACGGCGCCCCCTGCTGGACAGGCACCCCCACAGCACCAGAGCTGAAGAACGCTCACGGCTAGAATGCAGGCCTTGTTTAGCCTGGCACTAATTAAAGCATGAGAATGTGTTTGAGCAGCGGGCCCCCAGATGAGGAGGAAGAGAGTGCAGAATCTGCCAACGCGCTCTGTAATTAGGCTTCCCCGGTGCTACGCAGCCTGTGCCAGAGTTCTCACTTCAGGGGGAGCGACACAGAAGGAAGGAGTGAGGTTCTCCCTCCACACTCCTGGGCCCTCTAATTACCTCGTTACTGGCCAATAAGACCGACTGCTCCTTCAGCTCACACCTCAGATCCATACAAGACACATCATATGCGAGAAAGCAGCTAATAGGCAAAAAAAAAAAAAAGTAGAAAAGGGGAGTGTTGGAGAGAGAGAGAGAGAGACCTATGCAGCTTCTATCACACAGCACTGTCATATTGGATTTGTACAGACAAAAGACACTTAGACAATGCAATCAGAGCATAAAGTGAAGCTGTGAGCTGAACACATTTAGCCCAACAGCTGACAGCAGAAGACCGGGGTGGGCGGAGTCATGTGGGACATCAGTCATCTCTCCTGTAGCGCATCCCAAACCACCACAGCGATGTTCTTGTAAGAGGAGACAGGCGTTTGTTCCCAGGTCTCTTCTCACCACCTCGCAACAGTGAAAACATCTGTTTCTCCAGAGCACCACAGCCACTGAATTATGACAAACAGATCATAAACCAAGCCAATTCATCCCCCCCAATGGAAACATTTGTTTACACTTTGAAAGGTTGGACGAGGGAGGCATAAACCCAAGTGTGGATCTCCCCCTACTGGCCAAAAGCGGGAGTGCAGCCGCGCTGTGATTCTCGCCCCTCAGACTAACGCTAATGCTGAAGATAGAGTCTCGGGCAGCTCTCAGGCGGACGTGCAACTGCGAGATCGATTTCCTAACAGCATCAGACAGCGTGGCAGTCTAAGGCTGGCACTAATGCCCGGCAGGCAGGGTGCTGGCCCGCTGCAGTGAGTACCAACTCGCACCATCACTCCTCCATGACACCGCGGCACAAGCCTTCAATTTGAGGCACGGCTGCAGATGGCAGACATCTCGTTAAAAGCACTCCATCAACACGTGACTCATGGTCTCGCTATGTGTGGCCAAGAACAAGATTGTCAGAAGAGCACATTAAACTGAAGCAGCAGCAGGCAAGAGAAGAGCTTCCTGAAGCATCTTCTGGGAAGTGCTGGAAAATCCTGAATTCATCTGTAAATTATGAAATATATCAGCATTTCACAATGCATATAACCCAGGATCAGGTTGGCAGCCGTGAAAGGTGAGAGAGGAAATTCGTGTTTTCACTCATAAGCCCAGCAGCCAGTACCAGTGAGTATCTGCACTGGGCCCGAGCAAAGGGAGCACAAGTAAACACCTCAAGAATTTCAAGCTGAAGCTCTCTAGCTGCCTGGCTCTCACTAGGATCACTGATTGGCTGAGGGACATGCCAGTCAGACACAAAGGAGTTAGTCCCCTCCCCACAGGTGGGTTTCTCATTACAAAGTCTTTCACGCTCAGCCAGCAGCCAAACTCTCCGGGACATGGGCTGTTGCGGTGTCTCATTACCACTGCCGAGATTAGGGAATCAGACCTCTCGGCTCACCCATCAAATCAAGACAGCATGGAATCAGTTAATGTTAATGAAATACTGAAGTGTTATATCTGGTGAAGACCTGTCACTATTTGGAAAAGTGGTGAGACATGGTTAGGAATCAGTTTCATACCACTGGAGGCCATTTAGTTGTATAATTGTGAAGTGATTTCATATTGTTGGACTGGATGCACATGGAGGACTTACTGTACAACTTTAAGGATTATGCAACACTCTCTCTCTCTCTCACACACACACACACACACACCCCAATATAAGTGTGTTAAGAACTCCAGCTGTATTGTCAAGACCCAACATTGACTCTGGGTGTCTGATTTGTATTTTGTTTGTTTGTACTTTAAAACGGAAGTTGCTTGCAGGATGACCCCAATGCGACCTCACCCACAGAGAGCAACAATATGATTCAGTGTTTACATATCTCCAGGGGAGAGTCGTGTCCTTACGAGCCCCGTCAAAGGCTTAAGTGCCACCGAGAACTCCAGTTAGCAGATCTTACTGGAACATGACCCATAAAACAATCAGACAATGTGCGCAGGGAACTGGGAGGAGATGTAGGAAAAACACCCAGCAGAAAGGCCTGGTCATTTTGATGCGATGCAAACAGATCAAATGTGATGTGATATCGCAGTGAATTCAGTTCGTCAGAGAAAACGTTCAGTTTTCCTGAAACGTTCGCACTAAAAATGCGCAATATTCGCATTAGATGCGCAGAAATTATGTTTCACTTGTTGGACCTAACGCGCCTGAGCGAGTTGGAGCAGCACCACGGCCTGCTCGAAGCGACCCGGTCGGGTTAACCGGTATAAAACACGATGTAGCGACCACGGCACCACCGTGTGGGTCCTGTGGACCGAGTTCCGATACGTTCAGTTCGACCCGGTGTGAAATAACGAGCGTGTCACGAGTTTATACCTGACGGGACCCGTTAACTTCCAGCTAGCGTGTACGCCCCGCTATAAACGTTAGCTAACGGGACACGTAGCTAGCCGGACCGCCGCTCCGCTAGCGGGTAGCCGCCCCTCCGTTCACCGACGTTTTACAGTGTCCCGGTGACCGGTGAACGTGGCCAACCCGCCGGCCCGACCAGCCTAATCCGCGCCGGCTGAAGCGCCTCAGTCTCCGGTCAGCGCGGGCGGCCGCGGTGCGCCAACGCGGGCCTAGCGTAGCAATAACAAACCGCGCAAAAAAATAAACCCGGAGGACCCAGACGAATGTGCGTGCACGTCAGACCCGTCCGGACCGTCCCGGCGGATCGAATTCGGTCAAGTGACGTTAGTTTTACTCGTCGTTAACCGCGCACGTCGTACGAAGGCCGAGAAATGGGACTAAAAAACCGAGAACATCCGCGCCTTCGACGCCACACCTAGCAACAGCGCCGCGGGGACGCAGGAAGTGGAGCCGCCGCCGCCACCGCCGCGCTTCGGCCGCCGTACAGGACCGCGTCTCCCCCCCCTCCGCCACTCACCGATGTGGCTGTCCTCGATGTGCACGATCAGCTCGGCCAGGGACTCGAAGTGGAGCCCGCAGCCTCCGAAGCGGCAGGTGTTGGAGAAGAAGGAGGCGGCGGCGATGCCCGTCATGGTCGCTGCGCTGCGCTACATCGAGCGCTGGAGGAGAGCGGAAAGGGGGACGGCACGTACGCACCGGCGGCCAGACAGCGGCGGCAGAGCGGCGGCTGGAGGAGAGCAGCGGGGAGAGAGGGAGGGATAGAGAGAGAGAGAGAGAGAGAGAGAGGGAGGGAGGGAGGACCCGGCATCAAGGGCAGCTGACGTCACGTTACCTGAATAGTGATAATGTGCAGGATTAAAAGACCAATCAAAGAATTCTGGCTCTCGGTGTCAGTCACTGACCACAGTCATTTCTTGCACTTTAATTGTATTCTTTTTTACCAGGTGCTGTAGCTTAGTAGTGAAAGAGTGCCAGTACATTATTACTAATTACTAATTAGACTCAGACTGATTACTAATTAGACTCAGTTTACTCAGATTGGCATTACAAAAACACTCGGATTTGAGATTGTGCATTAGGTCACATTTGCATTTTGTGTCTTGCATGGATTGTGCACGTTTTAGCTTGTGCTAACGTATGAGGGTCACGAACAATGTCTTATGCCACATACTATTTTCTCAGTATGTGGCATTGATATGATCAAGGTAGGTCCATGGAGCAAACGTAGGATTACAAGTGGGTTTATTCTACCATTCGGCCGTCTCAAATCTAACTTCAAATGCAAAAGGATACATGGTGCAGCTCTACATGGTAGCCACATGGAGGCAGCATGTGATATAAAACAACACTGTAAATCGCCCATTAAATAAGCAGGTATTTCCAAAGTCTGTAGCTCATTTAAATCCCTCACATATAGCTCTTCAAATTTCAGTATAAAACGTGTCCATCAGTAAGTACGTTTCTGGAGTTTCAACACGTGGCCTAGCAGTACCAAC
Source organism: Brachyhypopomus gauderio (assembly GCF_052324685.1). Taxonomy (NCBI): domain Eukaryota; kingdom Metazoa; phylum Chordata; class Actinopteri; order Gymnotiformes; family Hypopomidae; genus Brachyhypopomus; species Brachyhypopomus gauderio. The sequence continues at coordinate 9,545,216 of NC_135223.1, forward strand.
ATCTATAAGTCTGTAGATTACAGATGTTCCAATTCACAGGGACTGAAGTCCAGTCGTGATTTTAGATAGGCAGCAGAGGGTTACCAAACAATGACATTTCATGACACCAACCAGAGCCGGAGTGGCTAATCGGGAGATTCGGGAGGATTCCCGATGGGCCGGCTCATGTCAATCTCTAGTTTGGGCCGATTGGAAGGGAAAAATAAGATTTGGGCCGGATTTGGGCATGAAACTCCCGGGCTGAAAAAGGGGCCCACTCCGGCCCTGACACCAACTCGTACCTAAGAAAATCAATATTTGTCTGCAAAGTTTAATTCCTAAGAATATATATTTAAAATTTAATATTCACCAAACATTTAAGCCAGACAAAGACTCTGATACAGAGTCTAATCTGTAATTAGTTAGCCCAAGTGAATCAATTTAAAGTTTGGAGATTTCCAAAGTGTCATGCGTATGAAGTCTTTGGACATCAGAGTTGATGTCAGAGTTGGTTTGAATGACACAGCTTGTCTTAGCTATCTTATGTAGGCTCTGTCCTCATTTGACAAGCATAGCTTTGGTAGTGACTCAGAAATTCTACTACAGCCTCAAAAATAGACCTTATCTGACAGAGGAGCCACGGTGTCGGATAACTTCAGGATTTTTCTCCCCAGTTGAAAGCTCATGTCTAGAAAACCTCACTGTCTTTTCACATCCATACAACCCCCAACCGCTACAACCTCCACACATACACTCCTCTGTTTTTCCACGGTTTCCTGTTCAGGTTTGTTGGTGGAGCTTGTCAGTGCTGGTGTCGAGCGCAACAGGGACCTTGATGGGCCGGGCCTAATTCAGCAGGCCCGAGCACGGTGCGGTGTGGCGTACGCCCAGCCACCCCGCGCGGCCCCTCCCTCCGCCGACCCATTTTTTCCAGCAGCTTTGGAGCACGCAGTGGGACATGCCTGTGAAAGCATTACCTCACCCGCTCGCTCCTGGCTTTCCTCCACGCCTCTGGGGCTGCCTCCTCCGGCTGGGCCCGCGCTCTCCGGGCCTACAGATCCATCCCTCCGCTGTGTCTTGCCTCACCTTGGTAATCCAAAAAAGCTGCATCGACTCTAGTCAGATGTGCTCCTTTAGTTCATTCGTGCTTTCGCAATTAACATGAGGTAATAGCCTGAGACATTTACTATGCGAGTCTCCGAGTGTGTGTGTCCGTGGGAAGCCTCTTTGTAGGTCCGCGAGTCCGTTTCAGTACCGTTAATTTGGTAAAGGGTTTTACAAGGGCGCCTAGGCAGTATTTCTAGATGTAAAATTGGTTAATTGATTGGGATGGACAATGCTGATAATGAAGGTCTAATTTGTAACAGAGCCAATTAGATTCTTTTAGTGCTCAATGTGCTCCTGCTTTCACAAGCACATTTATGATTCACTGGGAGTAAAAAGATGTAGTTACACACATGTAATGCTGTTTTCCCAGAAGAGCTTTTCAACAGTCACATTTACACGAGAAAAGAATGTGTCACCACCCACCACCCTCCCATCCAATCAAATCTTCCAAAAAATGCAAATGCAAATAATTGCAAAATTGTTTTTTCCCAAAAATACACAAGGCAGACCAAATGCAAAAGCTTTTTTCAAACAAATTATGCCATTGTCCATGTAGGCTAGAGGATGAAATGTACATGAATCACCGGTTAAGACTTAGTTTTGAAGACCTTTAAAGTAAAATATTGAATATTATAAATGTGCAATTTATATTGACTGTATTCATAGTGAATGGATGTGTTCATAAATAACATTAATTTTGCACAGACTGTGTTGTGGCAGACTGCAAGTTTTCTTATTTACCTGCTCATTTGTAAAAGAAATAAATAAATAATCCAAACATTTCAATTTTTAGGTGATTCCTTCTATGCTTTCCAATAGCCAGTGCTACGTATTTCACCTTCTTCATGCTACACAACTCACTACAGGGTAAACGTTAGTGAGGTGAGGAAGAAGAGGGAGGCTAATAAAATCCCTGAGTAATGACCGTTCTCGTTTGTCTCTGGACTCTCTTTAGTGTATCGGCACTAATCTGCCCCACGGCTGCCCTGGGGGCTGTGCTGAGCTGAGTGATCGCACAAAGACATGGGCTTTAAATCCTGGACATGTTAGAGAGGTCCGCTGGTAGAACCTGATACTTCGAAGTGGCCAAACGCAAAAACCCTCAGACCCCATTAAGGACTTAAATGACATCATAATGGTGGCGCGCACGGCCGTTACGCTCCCCACATCTCCTAGTCTGGCAGCGCCCCACGTCCCCCACCACAGCAAAGACTCATAGCTCAGACGTGTTTGCCCAAAAATGCTGTCACTCTCTTTTTTTTGGGTCATTTTAAGCCCATGTGTGTAATAATTGTTCCACGCCTCACAATTTTTCATTGGAGTAACAACTTGGTGGGATGTGAACCTTTAGGTATGGAGTTAATGTTCTTATATGTTGTCTTATATAATGTTCTTATATATCTTCACGTTTCTATTTAGAATCATACACACATATACTATATTTCAAGGTCATGTTTACTTTGGACAAACTATTTACTTTGGATGTTTTGCCAAAGAATTGGCTTTTAATGAAGTTTGAACTTGTTCACATATAGCAGATGGCTACCCTTAAACCCATGTGACAAGATGTGAATAGGTTTTGCTTAATTTCAGGATTTTTGTGATGTTTCTTATAGCGTTTTATTTATGGAAAACCAGAACTGATGTATGCACTACCTGGAAAACGCTGTATGCTGCACATTGAAGTGAACCTCGATTTTCTCTAAACTTTCCTAGCCGGGTTAACCAGCCCATATGATTTGCTTTTGGCAAAAGTGCAGGCAATATTGCATAAAGTGTAGCACTTCAACGTTTCCATCCCTGCAGGCATTTGAAGACATGGAAATAAGCAGAGAGAGGGGAACATTCCATTAACAAGATCAAACAGACAGCGAGGCTATCAGCAGCTCTACCTGCCCTCACGCTCGAGCTGGAAACGTTCAGGTATTACACACCTTAAACCCAGCGTACACTTCATTTGCACTAGCCTTTTGGTTCATTATTGCAACTTGCAAACACCTCGTGCTAACACACCTCGGCAGGGTGGCTGAGCCTGACGAACGAGATCGTGGCCCACGGATCAGTCAGAAGATCACCCAGGTAGGCCCGTCTGACACTGACATATTTGTCTGTGTCTTTTCAACTGGAGTCTCTGTTCTTGGCCATGAGCTGCCCAGGCCCACGTTACCCTCCCCTGTACATTAGGGAGCGTTCTCTAAAGCGCCGGGTCAGTGACCCACCACTGGACGTGCACTTACTCCACTTACGCCGCAGCTCTCCCGCGGGACGGTGTTTGGATCTGTTGGGGAAATATATAGTCCATAAAGGCACAAAAGACTGTCATAAAGCTTTGATTAAGCCGTGGGTTAAAAGACAGAGGCCAGGGAAGAGGCTGAGTTATGGCGGCGGACGGAGCGGTGTTATTGTTCCCGCGACAGGGCTCTTAGTGCGGCCGGCTCGCTGTAAACAGCCCCATCTCCGCGGGCCAGACGGTCATTAATCGCCGCCACCATCCCAGACTCCCCCAGCCAGCCGCTAGCCTCAGAAATCACCGGGCTGCCACTGGCAGAGACGCAGCGGTGCGAAGGGGCACGACTCCGTCTCCTGCCTCCTGGGTGGGCCTCTCTCTCATCCTCACCTGTAAGTGGCTGCTGGGTCAGTGTAATGGCCTGGATGAGCCTGTGCCCATCACCCCCCCCCCACACATGGGTACATCTTTCTCAAGTAAAGCAACTGTACATGGGATTAATAGCTCTCAAGCAGTTTTACTGGCACCACTGATGTATGGTTACGATGTTAAATTGTGGCATATTACTCAGTCGTAATAATATTGCCAATCAAATCCATTCTTTAACCTTGTGCATGGACACACACACACACACACGTGATAAGTGCTACAGACTGTTAGGTTTTTTTTTAACATCATCAAGTTACAACAGTATCGCTTTTGCAATGACCTTCAAGATCAGTATCAAAACTTCACCGTGATATTACATTACCTCTGTACGCTAGGGTTATTTATATCATTGTGAAATATGAATAAGTGAATGTTTTTCTTTTATCAGTGTCAACACTTGCCATATTACTCCATTAGTATCTAAATGAATGTGAAATCTACCCTCTCTTATATGCAGTTATATGTGTATGTCTTCAACATTTACATGTAACAGATGAACCAGTCCTGGTATAATGATGTGATGTATATTGCAGGTAGGAACTATTGCTTATGGTAGTAAAGATGTGGTGTAGTAAAAAAAAATGTTAGTAAAATTGTAGTTTTTTTTTGTGAAAGGTTTTGTGAAAAAGATGATGTTTTGGACAACAGAGCAAATTTACTACCAAGCATATGTATGTATCTAAACAGAATAAGCTTATGGAAGTCAAAAATTAAAGTCTTCTTCAGAAATAAGTTCTGAGTGGTGCTACAATATTACGTGCATTGTATTACATCTACTTGGCAATTATCTCAAGATAGAGCTTTGATTCTGAAACACCATCTTGTAAATCCAACACTTACAGGCAGACATAATCCTGGCAATTATTTATTTACCCTGGTACGTTCATTATTTAGTAAGAACACTGACACACTAGTGAGCCTGGTGCAATTAGTCCCACTGGCTTGCAAACCACAGATGAAACCAAAAAGTGTCCCAAGTGTATAACCGTGTGTGTGTGTGTGTGTGTGTGTGTGTGTGTGTGTGTGTGTGTGTGTGTGTGTGTGTGTGTGTGTGTATGTGTCTGTATGTGTCTGTATGTGTTTGTGTGCGTGTGTGTGTGTGTGGGTGGGTGTGTGTGTGTGTGTGTGTGTGTGTGTGTGTGTGTGTGTGTGTGTATGTGTCTGTATGTGTTTGTGTGCGTGTGTGTGTTGCGTGCAATTGAATTAATTTTTTTACTGTCATTTATATTTTTCAATGTTTCAACAGTTTGTTCAATAACTTGACATAAACATTAGGGGATTAGACTAAGTACTACATATAAAACTCTAAGACTGACCTGTTCTTAGACAGGCTCATCTCTTACAACCAAAATCGGTTCTGTTCGTTGCTGTCCTGCAATAAGCAATAACAACTTGAAACCAGACAGCTGTTAGTGTTGCCGTCTCGACAGCCACACCCACGTTACGCCCAGCCGTCTTGTACGTCCAGTCACCGGATCTGCCTTCGTCTCGCTCGCCCCGCCTCTACGGACCGCAATGATTTAGAAGTTCAGGAATCCCACGTGACGTCACCAAAGGGTGATGTAATGCTTCTCTAAATAGATCGTATTGTAATCTTTTCTCAGTCCAACGTGGTTCCTTCAGAAAGAGTGTTGCATCTTCTCTAGACTTCTGCGGTAAGTTGTTTGGACGGCACTAAACTCGGTACGGTCGTGTTGTGTTGCAAAAAGCGTGCACTTGCAGGTTGTAAACTGACTTCGTACCACTACAATGCCTATTCTCCCGAGTCTGAAGAAGTGACAACTTGCTTTGTGATTCACGGCAACAGATTTTTAAGTTCTCCCACGGAATTTGCGCGACGTGAGTTGTGGTTTTACTGATCTTCTAACGTGTATATCTCAGTATTTTTCCTCGTGTTTTATTTCTAGAAGTTAGTTGCACGGTTTCTTCTCTTTAGAATCGGGGCAGCGAGTCCTCAGTACAGTAAGGATGTGTGCTCTGTGTTTTACTACCCATTTAGACTGTACTTCTGAGGACCATGATGTGTGTTTAGTGGAGAAGTTCACGCAGAGTGCCGCGTTGTTGCTCACATAAAGCTGTCACTGAGGTGCCACTGAGGTTTGTCTTTGGCGGTTCGTGCATGGCTATAGCACCAGTCTCCTGCGTGACAAGTGTTGTGCATTGTCCCGTGAAGCAACGTGCAACCGGTAGACAGTTTTATTCAGCGGGACGTGCGCAGCCTGGTTCATTCTCGGCTAACTTTTGCCCCAATATCCTAACACGAGCTTTTGTGTTGTCCCGTCCCGGTCGCAAGGGCACTGACAGATTACCCGCCTGACTCCTTTAACGCTTTGTATAACTTTAATACGTAGGGAAACGGTTTACTGTCCCAAAGAATGCCAGTCGACGTAATAGATTTCAGTGGGGATCATGTTTGTAGTTTCTTTTCCTTCAGTAAAAACACCACGCATCTAAGCATTACGTCATTCTGCAGGCAGTCGGAGTATTTGATTAACCGCCGAGTTATTGAAGGATTCAGGGCTTGTGCTGACGAAGCATAATCGTGTTTTTAAAAACCTTACGAGCTGGAGGTTTGTATTAACCTACGGTCACAGCACATGAATGGTGATATTTAGTCTCAGCAGTAGGAATAAATTAAGTGCCTAATTAACATGGATGATAATGACCATTACTCCTAGTGTACAAAAATAACAATAACAGTGCAACTAACACCAATAATAACAACAGCAATACTACTACTACTACTACTACTACTACTACTACTACTACTACTAATAATAATAATAGTAGCATTTTATAAACCTGCTATAATAAAACGTCATTGTATTACGTTAAACCATGTTTGAAATAATAACTTGTAACTGAACAGTGACTTCTCTCGGTTTAAAATTAAGCTCAATTTTTAGAAGTACGTTGTTATAAGGAAAATTCAGTACTGTAAGTTAGTTATATAGACTAAAAGTACTGAGTTGTAAGAGTTCTATAAAATGTGTTCTATAGAGTAAAAGTAATGACATTTTGGTTAATTGACTAATGCTGAATTGTATTGCCTTTAATTCATAGCACAAATGTTTAGTTCACTAGAGTAGTATTCTCTTGGCATTCTTCCAAGCTAATAGTCTTGCAAATAGAAGAATTGAAAATAAGTTGATCAATAATTAAATGCTCTATAAAATTTACATTTAAATTAAAAGCATTATGAAATATAGACATACCTAGTTATTAAGTGGAATAAACTGTAATATATAATCATATCTCATATATATATAATCATATCTCATATATATATATATATATATATATATCTTACAATATGTGTGTGTGCATGTATACATATTTGGAGGGGAGGAGGGATGAAAGAAGTGATCATTATATCGTAAATAAATAAAGAAGTGATCATTATATCATAAATAAAGTCAAAATGTTTCCTCAAGTTACAATATATGTTACAATATTTTTTTTTCTTGAAGACTTTTTAAGGTAAGATATTAAAGATCCAAATACCACTGGTTTATGATATCATTTCTGAGCAAATCTTTTTGATTACGTAGTCATGCTCAAAATAATCTTGCTGATATTTGTGGCACTGAGTCGCAAAGTTAGTTGTGTTACTTTTGTGGAGATAGTAAGCAACATAGTAAACATTTGTGGAGATAGTAAGCAATCACACAGAGTAAATGGTCATTATTATTGTTATTCATAGCATATGTTAGCCCTAGGTATGAGCGATTGTGAGTTATCTTGCTCCAGTTTACGTTTAAGGACATGTGATTGGCTGTGACTGGAGCGACCTCAGCGGGCCCTTCGGTCCCATCGTTAGGAGGGGTTCATGACATTCAGAGCGTTGTCAGTGTGGGCTTTATTCCCTGCTTCAGGGCTTGTGCTGATCCAACCTTGAACTTGTGCTGTCAAAGGTAGTGTGTTAGTGAGTGCGTGTATGTGTTTGTGTGCTTATATGTGTGTGCGTGCGTGTGTGCGTGCTGGGGATGGATTTAATCGCAGTGCAAGTTTGTGCTTGTCATAACCTTCGCTTGCCTTCTCCATTGCCATACTGTTTGAATTCTCTCCTGAACCTTTTAGAGAGAGGGAGAAAGAGAGAGAAAGAGTACCTCTCCTAAACATAAGCAAAGAGAGGTCCTCTTCTGAAACTTGGAAGAGAGAGAGAGAGAGAGAGTTCCTCTCGTAACTGAACCTTGGGAGAGAGCGTGAGGTCCTCTCCTGAACTTTGGGAGAGAGAGAGGGAGTTCTTTTCCCGAACTCTGGGGAAGAGAGGTCCCTGTGAAATTGTGCTCTGACTCCTGAATCCTTCGCTGCTCCCACATCAGGTCTCACTTACTGTGAAATCTAACCATATTTCCTCTGCTAAGTGCAAACATATCGCCGGTAAGTCAGTGTGGTCCCTTTGCTCTGCATGACACAGGCAAGTCACCTTCAGTATGACAGGCCAATGTCGTCTGTGCGAAACTCTAAAGAGTATCTAAAAGATGTGGGTGGGGAGGCAGGGTGGTGGTGGTAGTGGTGGTGGTGGGGGAATCGTACCTGATCCTGTGGTGATGACAGGCTTTTTGAGGTGTGTATAGTACAGAGCTGGGCTGGTGGCCACTTGCGTTAGAACATGTGCACAGTGTGAGATGCCGGCATGGACCGGAGGGCTCTGATCAGGTTGCACTATGAGATCTGCTGTTTGAATTAGGCCAGCCATGACACCTTTGCACCAGAATAACCCAGCACAGGCTCCTTTACGTCACCTCTGATGATCCTGAATCTAGTGGCCGGCTGCGGGAACAGATACAAACTTGCCACAACACCCAAACACTTGCGTGTAAGTGGCCTTATACCTTTGAACACAGCCACTCACAGTAGACCCGCTTGGGTTTTAGGTGTGATTTAGCCAGATTTTAGCATAAGGCCGGTGATTAATTTATCGGACAATTTATCAAATTGTCAGGATCTAAATTACCCAGGGAATCCAAGCAGGCTGATTGGTGCCAGACTGGTCTTAATGGGCGTGCAGCTGCAAACACACTGAGTCTTGGCTTGTATTGGTGAAGAGCTTAGTAGGATTACACAGAGAGAAAGAGCCGCGCTGGCTGATGCTGTATGTACAGGTGTAAGAGCAAATGCTTAGTACACTATTAAACCGTCAGAGAGGCCATTTCAAAGGAAGAGTGGACAGAAAGAGAGAGACACACACACACAGAGTGAGACACAGAGAGTGAGATACACAAAGAGAGTGAGACACACACAGAGACTGAGACACACACAGAAACTGAGACACACACACAGACTGAGACAGAGAGAGAGAGTGAGAAACAGAGAGAGTGAGGGAGACATAGAGAGTGTGAGAAAGGCATTGGGGAGTGAAATGGAAAGAGAGTGTGTATGAGAGAGATGGAGAGGGAGTGAGAGACAGAGAGATGGAGAAAGTGTTTGTGTGTGTATATGTGTGTGTGTGTGAGAGAGAGAGAGAGAGAGAGAGAGACAGAGAGAGAGAGAGAGAGAGATTCTTATTGTTGGTTCTCATCACTCTAGTTCTCTGACAGAGGCACCCTGTCCAGACCAGACTATATATCCCAGAGGGCCATGCGCTGGGGCCTGGCTGGTGGGGTTATGCCCAAAGGCTTGTCAGTAGGGAAACTGCTCTGGTTAACATAACGCCAAATTTGAATGTTTTGACTGCATGAGAGGAAACAGTTGGCTAGACCGATCAGGGAAAAAAATTCCCATGCAAACTGTGTATGAAGGCGTTCAGGCAGTATAACCCCTGTGTCCCCAGAGAGGCTTCACCTGAAGACGTCTGAAGAGAGCTCTATGTGCCTCCTTTTTCATCTCCCAGAGCCCCTAACATATTTATTTTACATGTACTTTGAAGGAGAAGTGTTTCTGCGTGTCTACCCAGCGTGTCAGTACATACTGTGGTCCATGGCCATTAGTCGGACTTCACTGGTGGGTATGGAGGAGTCTGGTCAGGCTGGCCTGCCTTATTCACTGTTTCTTATTAGGCTGTTGTAGGCCACTCGTACTAACATGGAGCGTGTAGAACAGCATCATAAAGTCCAAGTTCGGTTCCGTTCGTTTTTGAAAGCACGGCTTTCGTTAGAGGCGGACAGGGCCAAGGCATCACTGCACCGTGCAGAGTCATCAGTGCATGTGGGTTTGGACTACCTCGGGTCGATCTAGCCAAGTGTGAACTTCAGCTCAGGGTCTAATCATAGACGTACAGTCACTGAGTTGCATAAGATAACCCAGGCGCTAAGAGGGCCCACTTGCACGGCGAGCTCCCCTATAGCCTCATCTCTGGAAATAGAAGTAACCTCCTGAGCCCCCCGAGGCACATGCTGACCTGGATATTCCACAGCCCAGAGGCCTGGTCCCTGGGGCCTGATCCCCGTGGAGACAACCGGGGATGGTGGAAGGCGAGTCCGTAACAGAACCGCCTGCAAAACTAGCGACCATCAGCGTGGCGTTGGAATGGCTGAAGCTACACACCGCATGTGGGAAACAGAATAGCTGACATACCATTCCATTGTCGGGCTGTCACCAATGGTATTTAGCAGCATGGTGGCACTGAACAATTGGGATCTTGCTGGGGAGAGAGAGAGAGAGAGAGGGGGGGGGGATTCTTCATCACTGATGGAGAGAAATATATAGACTACTTGTAAGATGAACACTAAAAATTGCTGAAAGTTTTGCCAGTGTTTTGAGACATAGTTCCTCGCCATGCCTCTGTTTATAAATGACATTCCTGTCTATTTGATGCTGTCACACTCATTATCACCCTAATGAATAGAGACTCTGACATTTACTGTTATTAGCAGTCAGTTTAGAAGATTACCTCATCATCGGAGCTAAAGACATGATTGGCCGGATACCGAGAAGAGAGCCGTGATGAAGAGTCGAGACTGTGACCGGGGAACGGTAGTTTTGTTGTTTTCCGGTCCTTGTTGATAACTGTACCGAGTAGCGGATAATTTACACCTGTGTGGCGGGCTGTGTGACACCTCAGGCCAGAAAAATAGGCTCTCGAGCATCCCTCCTCCTCCTAACTGTCCTCCCACACGAACACGACTGCGACAACTCACGAAAGTCGCAACTAAACCCCCACCGAGACTCCAGCGAGGTGCCCGCGGGTCGCCCGGAATACCACGGGCACACAATACGGCCGTCACACAATGCGAACGGCTACATCTGCCACGGTGTCCCGTAGGCGGCTGGGACGTTGATTTCTTTGCTTCTTTGTGTGAAGGTTTATGAGGAGCCGGTGACAGTGATGAACTCCGAGCAGGAAAGGCCGTTCGTGTGCAGCGCCCCCGGCTGCTCCCAGGTGAGTCCGCAGTAACAATAACGGGGAGGATCGCACCTGTAACCCGAGACATCGTGACTCAAAGAGAACCGCTGTTGCACAGAAAACAGTGAAACGCTACCCTGCTAAGAAAACTGTTAACCCTCCGGTCTTCTGATGTGAAGCCACCGTGTTTCTGTAGATGTCTGGTTCACTACATGGTTCATGTTGCTAAAACGTAGCCCGAAGTAGCACATGTTATTTAAAGTGTTTTTCTGATGAGTTTTATGTGTACTCATTTTTATGTTAGGCCTGTTAAAATGTCCCATTATTTGTAAAATCCAATTTAAGAATTGTAGTGAGGAATAAATTATTTTTGATCTAATGAGATTGTGAGATTAAAAGACGAGCGTCATCTGATGCGGTTAACAGGACGCACCTCATCTTTGTACATTCTCGTAAAAACACTTGCACAGTAAGATATATTTGCACAGTACTATTTGTACATGCTTACTGCATGCTCTATGAATCATGAGTACCATCATGAATAAACCTTCACAAGAATCCATACCGTTTCGAGCTTTTCTGGTGACTTCTGCTAAACTAGAAACGGAAACAAGTGCTACTGTCTGTTTTTAATCACGACTCTAAACCACAATTGTTTTGGGCCGCCTGTTTCTGCACCCGGCAGCGTTTTCCCACAGAAGACCATCTAATGATTCACCGCCACAAACATGAGATGACCCTCAAATTCCCCTCTATCAAAAATGACAACATGCTATCAGGTGAGAGGGGCACAAGCACACATGGACATACACACACACACACACACACACACACACACACACACACACACACACACACACACACACACACACACACACAAATGTATGAATACACACACTATTGTGTACGCACACATGCACATACATACAAACGCTTGCATGCTTGCACGAACACACACACACACACACACACATGCATGCATGCACGCACAAACGCACGCACATACACACACACACACAAGCGCGTGTGCCCCCAGACACACACACACAGAAAGACCAATGAGCTCTGCGGACCATCTGAGACTTCACTTGACGTCTGTCTTTGATTATAGTGCATTAGTCTGCCCATTATGTGCTGGATGAAGTCTTAAACGCGGAACTATGTGCTTAAAATAATATTTGCACTGCCCCCTAGCTCAGTCCTCTAATCCCCCCTATCACTTGTGCATCCACGGCCCCGTGGCAATTAGAGGGCTGGCCGCCTCAAGATGAAACCAAACAAACCCCATGACCACAATCGCCGTGATGAAAACAGGGCAAAACCCAGAGTGCGGGTTTAGAGACAGATTCCACAGCCGAGTGCAGCCATTCACACTATTTTGAGTATAAAAGTGCAGGCACCTGTGACAAACGCCTCTCGGCGCTTACCTTAGATAACATTCGGGAAGGTTTAAAACTACATAAACTAAAACGTTTGCCATGCGACCTCACAAAAAAAAACAAAACAAAACAAAATCTCTGTATTGCTTTGATGTGCCAGTCGATATATAAAACGCTGGGCTGTTCTAATTGCCCCTTTAAGAGGCATTACACGTACATGGTTGAGAGGCGCGTATGTAAGTGGAGGAGATGGCGAGGTGTTGTGGACCCCGGCTGGGCACTCTTCCTCCCCTCTTCCTCCCCAGCAGTGCTGTGATTCCTCCTCTTCATTATTTACCCTTGTCAGGGAGGCGGATTGGGTTTCGAGCCTGAGCGGCGCTACGGCGTTGGGTTTCCTTTAAGGCGCGCATTCTTTTACATTCAGTCCATCCATCTGCCCTCTTAACCCCCTTGCTCACTCGCTCACTCCTTCTCCTGACTTCTCTCGCTCACTCTCTCCCTTTCGCACGACCCTCTGCTGTCTCATCTGTTCACTCTCTAACGTCTTTTCTCGCTGGGTTAGATTTGCTCCTTTAGTCTGTGTAGTTCTGTTCTCCTCCACCCCCCCACCCCCCCAACTCAGCTCAGATAAATAAATAATCCAAGATAAATAATCTAAATAATCTAAGGTTAAGCATGCACCTCACTGGGCATGTCATAGATGGCAATGTCTAGCCACAATTAAAACCACACAGCGTATTATCATATACTTTATCTAACCCACAATGAAAATTACAGTCTAGACTTAACCGCGCGTTAAGTGCTCGCAGAGTTTGATAATGGGTTTGATTCTATGAACACTGTTGACCGAGCGCTTAACATCAACTGCTGTAAAAAAAAACAAAAAACCTTGCATTGTAAATTGTATCATTCCCACCACAATACAGAGAATATTCAGCACATTATAGTAAAGCTTGGTGGAATTAAACAAACACGCTACACTTGTATACAAAACAAATGCTTCCGTATACTGCAGCATGTACAATCTGCTTTATGTACGCTCAAAATGACTTATGGGCTTTATGTTCTGAAGAACCAAACATTTTTAGGGGATTGAAATACAATCTAGCAGATGCTCTAATAAGTCTCGTTTCAAGGTCCGCTAAACCTTCAGCTCGTACTTTGTTCTGTGTGTGCAGATCAGACGCCCACACCAACGCGGTTCTTGAAGAACTGTGAGGAGGTGGGTTTGTTCAGCGAGCTGGACTGCTCCATCGAGCAGGAGTTCTGCAAGGCTCAAGAACAGGAGGACAGCAAACAGGTGGGAAGGCAGGGCCCGTCCGCACAGACAGCACTCACACACTACAGGAACTGCACTACAAAAGGTGTGAACAGTTTCTCACACACGTACATGAATATAGACGTGAGCTAGTGGTCATATTCTTGAACTTGTTGATGGATGTTGTACTGAAAACCAAAACCTCACTTAAGAGCACACACCCACCTACACCCATGCACACTTCCACGTACACACACACACACACACACACACACACACACACACACACACACACACACACACACACACACACACACACACACACACACACACACACACTGGCAGATGTAGTGCCAGCTAACCAGCCAACTGGATCAATAAAGTCTATGTCAAGAATAGGCTACAGCAGAGAGTTTCTCCTCTTAATCAGATTTAGTGTGGCATTTAAACCACAACATGTTTCATAATTCAGCCATGTTTCAGACATGCTTCATAACTGTCTGTGTCTCACGGAGAATAATGTAATTGTGATGTCTGCACAATAATCTCTCAGGACTGTGATGTGGGCCTGTGCCTCCACAGAACTGAGGGTTATGGGTACTCACACTCACACAGCACAACCTAGGGTGGCCAATAACTACGGCATGGCTGTGAACGTTTTGAACTGAGCTGTGTTAGTGAGACAAACATGGAGAACGCTGGCTGATTCCTGGGTATTGTGAGCAGTTCACTTGTGCAGTTGAGAGTGGACCGGCCACGGTCTGGAGTTAGCAGGTTGGCACAGGTTTTTGCTTAGCTCAGTGAAGAAGTAAAGTTATAAGGTAAGAGCTATGGCTTCTGGCGGCCAGGTGAAGAGGGGCAACTCAGACATGGCCCTGGGCTAGGAATTCAGCCTGTCGTCTTAAACCTTTGAGAAGAATGAAACTTTTGAAGACTAGGCTGTGTGTTCGTGTGGAATCCGGACCGAGCCTGTCCTCCAGCCCGAGGCGGACGCACGTTGGTGAGTGGTCTAGAAGCAGAACACGGAACTTGTCTGAATCAGCATTCATATATTTCCTGGATATTTTTAGTGTAAATTAATTGGAAAAGGAAGTGATGGGTTTTCTGGATGTCTAGGCAACTATCATACATTACAGAACATGTGGTAATACAGTACATTACAGTGGATGAGCTACACGATGTACATGTTCAGTCATCACCCCCCCACTGTCTACTGACAGGGAAGTTTAGTCCCTAATTAGGACCAATTTTGGAAACGATTCCCCAGTTTTCTTGGTTGTTTTGGCCTCTAGGCTTCAGAGCCGAGGTGTGTAGAGCAGACCTTCACCAGCGAACCTCATACCGGAGTGTCCCTGAGTGGACCGCAAGTCTGCTAACTTCCTCATCACAGTTCTCACTTCTCTTATCTTATATCTACCCATGTTTCAGAGACAAAAACATCAACAAAACATTGTAGCCCCACATTTAAATGTTAATTTTTTAAACATTTTTATTTATATTGGCTGGATTCCACAATTAGACTCATAGGTTTGAAGGGGACATTCCTTTAATGTTTGCTAAAACGTTTGCAAAATCTCAGCGCTGTTACCACTGGAAACAGGAACAATTTTAATAATATGACTTAAAAAAAAGTGCATTTTGAATGGTAGAAGTGGTATTGGTTTTGGTGTGTCAAAATCTGTGTTACTTTAAGTGTTTGAAGTTTTTTAGAAGGTGGTTTGAAAACGTGCCAAGTACTTGGTAACAATTGTGAGTCTTTGAAGATATAGTATTTCAGTTCATCTTTCTTTGATCAACCACACACAGACACTTTATTTATCTATGACTTGATCTCTAACGCTTCACGAGAGACGTAGAAATTACATTTTTCTGTTCAGTTTCCAGCAGCTGTGTTGTTTTCTCACATTCTATACCATATTCACACACTGAGTCAGTTTTACACCTCACACTTGCTTCAAACCCGTACGGTACATGGGTGTACGTCTGTCACAACGTCCGGCCGCTCTACCGCCGGACGGCAGGAGTCATCGGCGGACTGACGCACGTCTCGTCTCTGTTCTCAGAATATTGCACTTCACGGGCAGGCAGTCCACACCCAGCACCAGCAGCCCCACCCCCGCATGGCCAACCACGAGAGCAGCATCGTGATCCAGCAGGCCTTGCCCTCGCCACAGTCCAGTTCCGTCATCACCCAGGCGCCCTCCACCAACAGACAGATCGGGTGAGTGGGGGCAGGGGGCCCGGGGAGAGTCGCGGCCGGCCGGCCGGCCGGCCGGCCCCCGTCGGGAGCCGCGGGCCGCGGGGGCGAGAGAGTTCTGCGTTTGCTCCACTCTCTCAGCGTCCTTCTGTGTTGGCTGAAAACCTGCATTGAATTCTGATCCATCAGCTGTGGTCTCGTGCCTGGTCCCGTGCCTCAGGTTCAGTTGGGATTGGGCCACAGATTTAGAACCGCCGCAGTTGTATTTAGTTGTTTTTTCAGCCTTCTGATTTCCCATGTGATTTTTTGCAAAATTAGGTCAATAACTTTAAAACTTTGACAGCAATCCAAAATGTTGAGCTAAAGCATCTACAGAAGCGCAAGCTAATTACATCAACTAAAATGTAAACTTTAATGTAAACTAAAATGTAAGCTTTAATGTAAACTTAAAATGTTTACACACGCAAAATCATCGACACATTTTAAACAATACGCAGGGAGCCGTGTTTCATGTCATCGACGACATGAGCGCCCTCGGGGGATTAACCTGCCATTACTTTTACTTTGTTAAAAAACAACCTCCTGACTCACAATATAAAAGCCGTGAGTTTGAGATGACACAGAAGGTAACGCTGAGGAGAATTCTATACACAACGCTGTGCAGCTGGCATCCTTCTCTACTGTTTTTGCTTTCTTTTCTTTTTCTTTACGTTGACCACCATTTTGGTGTATACATTAGTCTAGTGTTAGCTTAGGGGCCATGTTCAGACTTTTCCACGTTGATTGCTAGTAAGATTGAAAGTGTTTCTTCTGTACCCTTCGGTGAAGACAGGACTGTGTTTGTCCGTTGGCTGGTTGTCCTGGTGGAGCTGTGGATCTGTTGTTGGGTCTGTTGGGTCCATACTTCACTGCCTGGTTGCTTCAGGACTGCATGATGGTGTTGGGATGGTGTGTGTGTGTGTGTGTGTGTGTGTGTGTGTGTGTGTGTGTCTGTGGGCTGGGGAGCCTGACTTTTCTACATTGTTTTGTGTGGTGTGTGAGGTAATCAGAGTGCTGTATTATGTTGAGTGTGTGTGTGTGTGTGTGTGTGTGTGTGTGTGTGTGTGTGTGTGTGTGTGTGTGTGTGCGTGTGTGTATGTGTGTGTGTTGTGTTAGTGTGCCATTGTCACACAGAACTGAATGTTGGCATATCTCCCTGGGGATGGGATTATCTCACTGTGAAGATGTGCTGGGAGTTCAAAATGCATTCAAAATGCGCGCGCGCACACATACACACATTCACACATGCGCACACATACACACACACACACACATGCACACACACACACACACACACACACACACACACACACACACACACACACACACACACACACACACACACACACACACACAAAAACATACACACATACCCAGACTTGAATATAGCCATGTCAGCTGGCTGACTGAGAAATCACAGGACTCACTGAAAAATGGTCTTGACCATTTAAATAATTAGACTGACCAAAGGTAACAAACACAGTTGCAATTTTCAAAGAGTCAAACAATGCTGAATATTTTGTGAGCTTATGCAACTTGAAAAATATCATATTTTTCTCACTACAACTTTGGCACTTTTTAGACTTACTGCAGCTGATGTGTTAAGCTTTCTTATTAAAGGGAGTCTTGAGATTTCAGAGATTTGGTAGATTTCTGTGAGTCCTGTTCTGTGTCAGAGTCTCCAGCTGTGCTCTGTGCATGACCACATGTCTCTGTGTGCATATATGTGTGTGTGTGTGTGTGTGTGTACTTGTGGCTCTTGAAGGGCCTGTGTCATGTAGCCTGCCTGGGTGTGTCCCACACTGATGACATCAATAGCGCAGCTCTGGTGGGGATATGGACATTTTGGGGCAGACGCCCTTCTTGCGCAAACACTCCCCCCCCCCCCCCCCCCCAATGTCTCTCTCTCCCTCACTCTTGCCCCCCCCCCCCTAATGTCTCTCTCTCCCTCACTCTTGCTCCCCCCCCAATGTCTCTCTCTCCCTCACTCTTGCCCCCCCCCAATGTCTCTCTCTCCCTCACTCTTGCCCCCCCCCTAATGTCTCTCTCTCCCTCACTCTTGCTCCCCCCCCAATGTCTCTCTCTCCCTCACTCTTGCCCCCCCCCAATGTCTCTCTCTCCCTCACTCTTGCCCCCCCCCCCCCAATGTCTCTCTCTCTCCCTCACTCTTGCCCCCCCCCAATGTCTCTCTCTCCCTCACTCTTGCCCCCCCCCAATGTCTCTCTCTCTCCCTCACTCTTGCTCCCCCCCCCTAATGTCTCTCTCTCCCTCACTCTTGCCCCCCCCCCAATGTCTCTCTCTCCCTCACTCTTGCCCCCCCCCAATGTCTCTCTCTCCCTCACTCTTGCCCCCCCCCCCTAATGTCTCTCTCTCCCTCACTCTTGCCCCCCCCTAATGTCTCTCTCTCCCTCACTCTTGCTCCCCCCCCAATGTCTCTCTCTCCCTCACTCTTGCCCCCCCCAATGTCTCTCTCTCTCCCTCACTCTTGCCCCCCCCTAATGTCTCTCTCTCCCTCACTCTTGCTCCCCCCCCTAATGTCTCTCTCTCCCTCACTCTTGCTCCCCCCCCCCTAATGTCTCTCTCTCCCTCACTCTTGCCCCCCCCTAATGTCTCTCTCTCCCTCACTCTTGCCCCCCCCAATGTCTCTCTCTCCCTCACTCTTGCCCCCCCCCCCATGTCTCTCTCTCTCCCTCACTCTTGCCCCCCCCCCCCCCCCTAATGTCTCTCTCTCCCTCACTCTTGCTTCCTGCGTCAGAATACACCCTGTCTGCAACTTAATCATCACCTGAGTGTGCACGCTCGCACGCTCTTGTGCAGCAGGAGGAAGCCGATGCCGGTCCTAGCCCATCGTGCCTGGTTTGGGCAGCCCCCAGTGGTCCCGATCGTCTGGATCTCCCACTGGAGCGCTTACCCACAATGCCTCTGCCAGACGGAATACGACTAGCATCAGTGGCGGGCACTGGCGTCGATTTGCCGTGTTTATTAGCGCGGTCCCCAGAAGTGCGCGGCCCGTCCGTGTGTGTTATATGGGCCCTCCTCCTCCACACTTAGGGCTCGCTGACAATTGCTCTCAGACACACTTCGCACGGAGACGCGTGGTGTGGGCCTCGGCTGGGCGTTTCGGCCAGCGATTGTCCCTCCGGCGTGCAGCGGTGTGCCGGGCCGTGCGCGTGAGGTCAGCGGAGACAATGTGTTCTCTGTGTCAGCCCCGGAGACGGGGCGGGGGCGGGCGCCCGTCGGGACAGCTTGTGAATATTGGATGGGAGGCCTGTCAGTCAGCTTGACTGACGGTCTGACAGTGGCTTTTGTTCATTAGGAGAGATGGAATTTCACCCAGAGAAAAGCACAGAGAGAAAGAGAGAGAGAGAGATGAACAGACATTGAGCCACAGAGAGTCATATCAGCGATGAGAATATCATTTGTGAACGCGGCTTTAATGCACGACGTATATCTCCTTCCTCGCTGGCTTGGTGTTATCACGAAATACTGGTGTAACGTATTGCTGTAGTCTCACGTAATGTAGTTTAGCTGTGAGTGGTATGTAGAAACAGAATGTGCGACTGGAAAACAGTGAATGTTCTAGTGATGCATCTTGTGTCGTCCCCCCCCCCCCCTCCTCCCCATGACAGGGAACGCTCAGATATCATGAAGTGACTGCCGCTGTAAACAGGCGGTCTGATGTGTCTGATGAAGCTCTAACCACTCTGACAGGTTTATGACGGGAGTCTATCGGGCCTGCTGGTTGCTGCGTGTCGGAGAAACGTTGCGCACTTCCTCGAACCCTCCGCTGAGTGTTTGGAGGTGGCGGGGGGTGTGGTTGGGTGGGGTTGGTGCGGGAGGCGTAGCAAGGTGGAGGAATAGGCTGTGGTTTACAGCGCTCAAAGGGCGGATTGGTCAGGCCTGAACAGGAAGAGACGTGCCTCTTTCCCATCCCTGCTGCAACGTATCCAGCGAGGTCGCAGCCTGTGGTCCGCAAGTGGTCCCTAGGACTCGTTAAATAGGGTGTGCATGCTTGTGCCCGTTCTACTGGTAATGGCAGGTTTCCAGATCCTCTTCTGTGAGGAAGTGGCTGGAAGTATCTGGGTGTGTTGTGTGTGTGTGTGTGTGTGTGTGTGTGTGTGTGTGTGTGTGTGTGTGTGTGTGTGTGTGTGTGTGTGTGTCGGAGGGGGGTGGGGGTCGGTTATGGAAATGTAGAAAATCAACTTCAGCACAAAAAAGCCCTGCAGGGAACCCCCCTCCAGCACTGCTTCCTGTGGCCTGAGATGGAGCTGCTCTGCTGGATGCGGTAGAGGATCAGAGGTCTCCTCTTCCTCCTCCTCCTCTTCCTCTTCCCCCTCCTCCTCCTCTTCCTCATCTTCCTCCTCTTACTTTTCCACTCCTCCTCTTCCTCCTCTTCCTCATCCTACTCCTCCTACTCTTCCTCCTCCTCCTGTGGCCGAGCCAGGGGCCCACTCACACTGACTCCAGGGGCCACTCACATTGACTCCCTGTGCAGGTGTACAGGCACTCCAGCTGGAGTTCGCTGTGCTACAGCTGAAAGGTCTTCAGAGATGCTCACATTCAGAAAGGGCTGAAAGGGGAAAGGTCATGGGTGAGAGTTCAGCAGGGGCGCTGCACTCTTCCAAGTCGATGTGAACGAGACAGAAGTTTCAACGGCACGGATGGAGAACGTTGGTCTGTCTGTTGTTATTTCCCTTGTGTGCAGTGCCTCGCGTCGAGAAAGCCGGAGGTTAGAGTTCGACACAGTCATCCCTGTTCCATTTACTGATCTGTTTTGCAACTGTTCAGACAGGTTGAGGCGGGTTCCTCCTCCCTCTTCCTCGCAGGGAACAGGACCATAGATCCATGACTCGCTGCTCCTGATAAAGGTGCTCCGCTCAAGACCGAGTCCTTCATACGCGCTCTTGAGGCT
Source organism: Brachyhypopomus gauderio (assembly GCF_052324685.1). Taxonomy (NCBI): domain Eukaryota; kingdom Metazoa; phylum Chordata; class Actinopteri; order Gymnotiformes; family Hypopomidae; genus Brachyhypopomus; species Brachyhypopomus gauderio. The sequence goes on from NC_135223.1 coordinate 9,566,031, forward strand.
TGGAACCAATTAAGACTGGCCTTCACCAAGCAGGAGGCCCAGAGCTGCAAACCCAAGGACCCCGCCCCACCTGCCCCCTGCCCCGCCCCCTGCCCCGCCCTGCCCTGCCCTGCCCCGCCCCCTGCCACAAGCAAAGGGGACGGCGTGATGGATCCAGACGCCACAGCCGCCGTGGGGTTAGGGGTCCGCGCTGAGGGAGGGGAAGGTGTGTGTGTGTGTGTGTGTGTGTGTGTGTGTGGAGGGGGGGGGGGGGTATCCAAACGATTCGAACAGCTCTCTACATGTTGAATTACAAACATCTGTTTCTGAGTTATGTCAGTGCTAAACGTATTAGACATAGCCAGTCAAGCGCGTGAGATAAAGCACTGTACAAGGCTCCTCCATGGCTCTCTCTCGCTGCTGGGGTAGGAGAGGGGCCAGTGGGTAAGGGCACGACCAGGCACCATGTGCTCACTGCAGCTGTTTTGGAAGGGGCTGGCGAATTGCTTGTGATAGAGTGAGCGTTTGATAAATGCACCAGTCAGCTTTGGGCCTCTGACGTGTCACTCATCCCCTTTGTTTAAGATTTATTACACTAGTTACCGCATGCAAAAATGGTTAGCACATGTGATGGCAGTAACCCGACCTGTGACTGGACCGTGTCGCGCACCTCTTGGCCAATCACGTGCAGCGGTGCTAGCTTTGAACTGGCTACATGTAGCATGCGTTTAGTAGCGTGCCGTTTGGTTTCAGATGTAGTGATGCCGCACCAGATGCTGTCGCCCCGTGTACATAACGTGTGAGGTGTGGCAGGTGAAGCCTGCATGAAATGCCTGAAATGTTTTCTTTGGCACACATTCAGAATTCCTCCAGTGTCTTGCAAGAAGCTGCACACCTGAACTGAGGAGGGCTGGTGACACTGTAGTGACACTGTAATACGCTGTAATGACACTGTAATGACACTGTAGTACACTGTAATGACACTGTAATGACACTAGTGCACTGTAATGACACTGTAGGTGATGCGCATGCGGCTTTTGTATCTGCTGGGGTGTGTGTGTGTGTGTGTGTGTGTGTGTGTGTGTGTGTGTGTGTGTGTGTGTGGGGGGGGGGGGGGGGGTGTGTTTGTGTGTTTGTGTCTGTGTGTTTGTATGTGTGTGGACCCATGCAGGTGTTCAGAAGTTATTTTTCCATATGCAAAACATTCCACAGGTCCTTCATGAAAGCAGTGTGGTAACTACTAGCACGACTGTAAAACTGGTTTATCTTATTTTCTGAATTATAACATGTAAGGGAGTTGTAGAGCACAAAGGAAATGTGAAAATAAAATAAATATGACAGAGCATGTACAACTTTATCACTCAATCATCAAAACTGCACAATCGTGTGTGTGTGTGTGTGTGTGTGTGTGTGTGTGTGTGTGTGTGTGTGTGTGATAAAGAGAGAGAGATTCTTCACATAGCTCTAGTTTGCATGCTTGCATGTTTTCACACCTCCACAATGCAGAATACATCCTGAGCTGCTTCTGAATGGGTAAAGAGGAAATGGACAGAGAGGGGGAGTGAGAGACAGAGAAAGAGACAGAGAGAGACACACACAGGAAGACACAGAGAGGGACAGAAAAGAATAGAAATGTGATATACAGATGCACTGTGCATAGATACACTGATGCATAAGAAGCTAGATAGATAGATAGATAGATAGATAGATAGATAGATAGATAGATGGTGAAAGAAAAAGGCAGAGTGGGAGAGATGGCAGGCGGGCAGGATGTACATCTGAGCTGAATTAGGGTGAGCTCATTGTGTACAGTGCGAGCTTTAATAGTGCGTGTGCAGAGGAACGCCCAGGCCCTGCTCCTCTCATTCCTACACCACTGTGTCATCCACAGCCCCGGGGCCGCCCGCCCGCCATGAGGGGGAGTGAGGAAGACAGGGGGAGAGACAGAGAGAGGGAAAAGGAGGAAGAGGAAGAGGAAGAGAGGGATTAAGGTTGGACTGGAGTGAATTGCAGCCAGGTTGGGGAAAAGAGGAAGGTGAAAAGGAAGATTAAAAGGGATGAGGGTGTGATGAAAAGTAGACGAATACAGAAAAGAGTGGGAGAGAGGTGTAAGGAACACGCCTCCACCCCAAACACACACACACACACACACACACACACACACACAAACCTCCGCTCTGGATGGCAGAGTGCGTGGGGCGGGCAAGGTGCCGTGCTCTTACGCAACTCCTGATTCAAAAACACCGAGGGTGATATTTAGGCTGCGAGGGTTAGGTGAGGTATTGGCAACCCCAGACAGAGGAATGTGTCCTTGTTTGCCAATCTCACTCCGATGGAATGGAAGAACAGGTTTTGGCCACCTGCAGCGCACGCTGCCTGTTTCCATCAGCCCTACAACCCCGGGCTTCGCGGGCCATCTGGCCCTCTGTTCCAGCCAATGGCGGCGGGCTGGTCGTGACATCACGGTGGATTCCGTGTCGTCCTTCGTCCCCCCCCCCCCCCCTCGTCCCCCTCAGCAGCTGGTGGGCAGGACCAGGCCGGCACGATGAGCGAAGCTGTCTACGTGATATACAGGTGGGAGGTTTGATTGACGGGCCCGTGTGGGACCGGTTTCAGTCACGTGAGGACCAGGAGGCTGTTGGATCCGTACCAGATCCTCCTCTCTCTCTCTGCCTTTCCCCCCCTCGTACGGCTGTGGCGTTTGACGGATCAGAGCGTGAGCGCGGGTCCCGCCGTAGCCTGCGGGGGGGCCGCGTGACACTCCCCGGCCTTCAGGGGTGCCGCCGTGCGACGCCCTCTACCGCCTTTGTAGATCACAGTCAGCTGGAGCAGGCACGGCTGTTTGCCCTCGGTCCATCACCGCAAATCCGCCACATGTGTGCTGCTCGCTGAAGTCCTCCAGCGACAAACACAAGCCAAGACCTCGCCCCTCCTCCCCAACACCATAATTGTTAGCTCCTCTAATAAGATTCAGACTCTCTCACGAGCCATTAAGTCTTGATTTATTGAACTGGCTTCTTATGATCCTCTTCCCCACTGCCTTCACAGCCCCGGGCCACAGTCCTAACAGTCCCAGGACTTCTGGCATTCACTATTGTAGCATAGCGTTCCTGCCTCTCACCTTCTATCGCAATCTCCCTCTCCTTCTCCTCTTTTAGTTTCTTTTCCTTTTCCTTTTCATTTTTATTTCTTCGTTCCCGCTCACCCCCTCCCTCTCTCCCTCCCTCCATCTCTCTCTCCTTGATTAAAGTGGTAAATCAGGAGTGGGTCCTGCTCCGTGTTTACTCGGAGCGCCAGGCAGCTGCAAGCTGTTTGGACTCTCTCTGTTTCTCCCGCTGTTTAGGCCCGTTGTCGTGGGGACCGCACCACCATCTCCCAGTGGCTGGAAGCAGCCCGAGGCTGTTGTGGTTACATTCACTACATTCACAGAGAGAGAGAGAGAGAGAGAGAGAGAGGGAGAGAGGGAGAATGAGAGAGAGACGGGGGAGACAGGGAGAGAATGAAAGACAGAGAGAGAGACACAGACAGACAGACAGACAGACAGAGAGACATAGACAGAGAGAGAGCGAAGTTTCTCAAGTTAGCACTGACTTCACCAGCACAATGTGAGAGACAGACAGAGGGAAGGGCTTGAACCAAAGAAAGAGAGAGAGAGAGAGAGAGAGAGAGAGAGAGAGAGAGAGAGAGAGAGAGAGAGAGAGAGAGAGAGAGAGAGAGAGAGAGAGAGAGAGGAGGACCAGTTAAACAATGACAGAGACAGAGAGAGAAATGAGACAGACAGGTAAAGTGAGAGAGCACAGAGAACACAGTAGAGAATGAGAGGGAGGAACTTGGACAGGAGAAAGAGAAGGGTGGGGGGGGGGCAGGCAGGGGGGGGGGCAGGGCAAGACGCCAGGGCCATTACATCATTGCTGGAAGGAGGGAAGAAGGGAAGGATATGAGTCAGTGGGCTGACTGTGCCTCTCTCTCTCTCTCTCTCTCTCTCTCTCTCTCTCTCTCTCTCTCTCTCTCTCTCTCTGTGGCCTGCAGCCAGGATACTAACGTTGAAGTGACTGAGTTTGAGCCTTGAGATCTGGCTGCCTGTGCGCCATTTAGTTCACACTCACAGATAGCTTCACAAGCCTCTGTGCCCCCACCAGCAGAGCCTGCAGCACTACGGTGCCTCGTAAGGGTCACTAGATAGGAGATTGCCCTCTGTCCACCTTGCTGATATGTCCTGCACAAATCATGATGTGCCGAGCTCACATATCGCTCACCTGGAGACCACACAGTTATGCCGGTAGATGAGTAGGTGTGCGTCACTGAGGAAGGTCTGTGTGTGTCTATTGTGTTCGTCAGATCAGAGAGAGAGAGAGAGAGAGAGAGAGAGAGAGAGGGACTGGGAGAGAGGGATGATGGGTAGAGCAGGAAAAAAGAATGTGAAGAAACAATAAAAAGAAAGATAAAGAGAGAAGGAGGGGTGAAGTCATGTTAAAGTCAGGAAGATGTGTGTGTAATCTGAGAGGCAGGGGGGGTCAGGGCTGCAGGGTGTGTGTGTGTGTGTGTGTGTGTGTGTGTGTGTGTGTGTGTGTGTGTGTGTGTGGGTGTGTGTAAGTGTGTATTTGTTTCTGTGCAGCCACTAGGACTCTGATTATCACCCACTCGCACACTGTCATTTTATACATACCATACACACACACACACACACACACACACACACACACACACACACACACACACACACACACACACACACACACAAATGCATGGGCCCCTATTTGTAAAACTTTCAAGGAGAGGACGGCGACTTCTTGGGGTTTTAAATGGTTTCTGTCTCCAGTCCCTCTGCGTCTCTGGAGCAGGTGAGTGTTGCTGACAGCCGAGCCTGGACAGCTTCAAAAGCTGCTTTCTTTCCCCACGGCTGGGCCCAGCCGCAATTAGGAGCCCTTCCTGCCCTGGGCGCCTGTGTGCATGGGGAGGCCGGCCCGTCCAGAATGCTCTCTCTCCCTCTCTCTCTCTCCCTCTGTCCCTCTCTCCCTCTTTCTCTCTCCCTCTCTCTCCCGCTATCTCCCTCCATTTCTCTCTGTGTCCCTCTCTCCCTGTCTCTCCTGCTATCTCCCTCCCTCTCTTTCTCTTTTTCTCCCACTCTCTCTTTCTCTCCCTCTCTCTCTCCCTTTCCCTCTACTCCCACCCCCACCCCCTTCACTCTCTCTTTTTCTCCCTTTTGCTCCACCCAAGGGCTAACGAGCAGCCGTGTTTCTTCAGCCCCCCTCTCGTCTGGGCGGAGGTCCAGGATGGAGCCGAGCTCTTGTTTTGTACCTCTCTGTGCCACACCGCCGCTAACACCGCTCAGCCGCGCTGCTAAATACCACATGCTTCATTACAGGATCCCAGGGGCGGTGGGAGCAGCCCGGGCTGTCCTGCGTGTCCTGCGTGTCCTGTGTGTCCAGCCGTCCGCTGGAGTGCTAGAACCCAGAGTTTATTTGATAAGGCACAGCGCTGCTGAGGTCCGGCCGAAAGGTCTGATTCTGTGCGCATGTATCCAAGACGGAGGGTGTGTGAGGGTGTGTTACACTCATGTAGTTAGCGTGTCACACATGTTTGTGAAGGGGCCCTAGTGTAACTGTGATGGATTGGCGCGTTGGACCCTAATGACAATATGTCAGAATTCTAATGACTGGGCGCACGTGTGTGTGTGTGTGTATGTGTGTGTGTGCGTGTGTGTGCGCGCGTGTGCGTGCACATGTATGTATGTGTGTGTGCGTGCATGCAGACATTTGCACATGTGTGTGCACACACATAGCAGTGCAATTGCTGCTATTTGGTCTGAATAAATACATGTATTTGTTCAGGTGAAGGTCCCCGTCTCCTTCACCTGTGCAGCTGCCCGTCCTCCCTGCGCTGACTGGATCGGCACCTGGCAGTGTTCACGCTGATTATTGCAGCTTGGTAAACACGTCCTTGTTATGGAATTAGCGAGCATGCTAAAATGAAGCGTCCACCCAGCCTGCTGTCCAACGAAGCGTAATTGTCTTCGCCTGTAGCAGGACAGCTGCGTAAGCTAGGGTCTTACCAGCCAAATAATCGATGGCAGTTGTTTAAATGACATCATCCGAGTGCCTCCGCTGTATAGTACAGATTAAATGGGGCAATATGTGCCAGAAGGATTTGATGAGATTGACTCTAAAGTACAGGCTGTGTGGACCCTGGCTCTGAGAGACTTATTGATGTGGGCAAGTAAGTGAAATGGTCTGCCAGTCAGGCAAAGAGAGTGTGTGTGTGTGTGTGTGTGTGTGTGTGTGTGTGGGGGGGGGGGGGGGGGGGGATAGAGAGAGAAAGGGGGAAGAGAGAGAGAGTGAGAGAGCATGTGGGGTGGAAGATAGATGCTCACATTCCAGGGGTCACAGTATAATGCTCCACATGTCTGTGGGATCACAGTTAAAACAGGACGGCTGGGCCTTAGCAAGCTGAAATGTGTCTCATCAGCATATTGCGTTGAGGTACCCACTGCCGTTTAAATTATTTCGTACTATTGAAAACTGCCTGTTAGTTCAGTATGTCAACTGTTTTCTTTTTTTCTTTATTTTTGCTGACTGCATGTGTGTTGGACTGCACACACGAGGGAACACACATCCCCTCATAGACAGCAAGATACTAAAACGTTTCTGAGGACTTTTGTAGATACCATAAGGTAAAGTGCTTGTTTTGACTAATAAAACAACCAGAATGTTTCTCACGGGTCGACGAGGTCAGGGGTGAGGGGCTCGGGTTACATTCATCCTTCCAATAAATGTGTTCACTGTATTATTTGCATGTGTGTGTGCACGAACTGAGCCAGAATGTATCTGAGTGAGAGGCTTCAGAAAGCCCAGTCAGTAAGGAAATGAGGGAACTTTCTGAAAAGGTCTCACGCATGTTGAAACGCCCTTGTCAAGATGAGGCAGACATGTGGGATGAGATCATGAATATTTTTGATAGAATTCAAAAATGTCGAATTAAAATGTTGTTAAATATAGAACCTTGTTAAAGCCCCTAAACGGGCCCAACCTCCATCACACTTGGAAGTTCAGCGAGTGGCGGGTGAGTTCGACAAGGTCGTGACCTTAGACATAAGGAACGCAGGGTCCAGGACGATGACCTGGAAGTGAAAGTGGCAGAAGCTGCAGTGCCGGCCTGCGGTCCCGGCGAGATGGTGACCTCTGACATGAGCCTGTGACTTCTTAAAAATGAAAACCACAGAAAAAAGGAACTGCGGTTACCGTAAAAATACATCCGAAGGCCCTTTACGTTAACAGAAGTGTCCTTAATGAAAAAGATGTAGGAGCATGTATTTCGTAGTGTCATGTCACAAACATCTATTTGTGTGTGTGTGTGTGTGTGTGTGTGTGTGTGTGTGTGTCTCAGGCCAGTCCCTGGTTCTCTGTCGTCACTGCTGCACTTGAGGAACAGACCGCGCCAGCCTCTCACGGCCTCCATGCCCGGAGCGCTGCCTGACCCCACCATGCAGGGATCTTCCGCCGTATTGATGCCTGTTAGTACGCGCATGCACACACACACAGACAGACAAACAACAAAATCCGACACGTCAAAAGAACAGTGCTGGGATGTTAGTGGGACATGTTAGCGGGACACGTTAGCGGGACAGACTAAACAGTCGGGACTCTTCAGTCTTTCCATTCCGCTTCACTCTTTCTGTTCCCTCAGAGCACAGTTAGCATTTTTGCTAACGGTGGCAGCTAACTTCAGATAGACACAGACCCTTCTCACTTCTGCTCTCGATATGTGGATTTTGTCCCGATTTTGGGCGCTCTTTAATCGACGTGTGTTCCACACAGCGGCCGCCCGCCTCTCCACTCCCCCCTCACCACCACTTAAATCCACCTTGTACCACAGGCCTCCTGCTGGCTGGATATTTTTGGACGGTGGACACCACTATCGAGCCTGCAGTGATAAACAATATGCAGCCAGCAGTGGCCCTGTGGCCCTGTGGCCCTGTGGTCAGACACTGAGCAGTGGTGAAAGGGCTAGACGGTGAGTGACTGGCCACGCCAGCAAACGGGTCCGTAATTGTACACGTTGAAGTGGCACCTGTAAGATAGGTGTGTTCTCTGGAGTTAGACTGGAGGGACTAGAGGGTGAAAAAGGTTTAGGGCTTAAACCCTATCAGACACACACACACACACACACACACACACACACACACACACACACACACACACACACACACACACACACATATCAACGTTTACACATAAACCACACACTAGCATGCAAATACTCTGAACTCCTCTAAAATATTCACACAGAACACCAGGTGTTATTTTCAGCTGTTACGCTTCCTGTGTTAGTTTCCCTTTGACCACTGATCTACACTCAGAGATGCATGGTGTGAAATCAGGAACACAACACACACACACACACACACACACACACACACACACACACACACACACACACACACACACACACACATGCACACACACACACACACACACACACACACACACACGCACACACACAAACAGGCTCACATGCACATGCAGGTGGACACATACAGGCATCAGGCACGTTGTTTTCAAACCCGTCCTGCAGAAGCTGTTAGTGGCAGCTCCGTTCATCAGACAGCAGCGTGTGCTACTAGGACTCTTCGGGCTCGGCCGGACGGGAGGTCAGCACATGCAGGCGTTACGGGTCACAGCCCGTCTCAGCTGGGACCTCTGCTCATGTTTGTCTGCTTTGCTGTTTGTTTCTTCCCTCACAGATGGAGAGACAAATGTCCATGGGGTCCAACATAATGGGCATGCAAGGCTCCGCCCACAGCGGCTCGTGCTCCTCCCCCCATGTCCCGCCCATGCACTCGGAGGCAAAGCTGGTCAGTCGCTCAACACACGCATTGGTGCACACACACACACACACACACACACACCACGTTGAGCTTTCCGAGGTTCACTGGGGTCGTCCTTGGGTCTCCGTATCGGGGGGACCGCATGCACTTGCAAACACTGTTGCATTGCATCCAGCCAAGCCAAGTAGTCTGGCATGGGCCGCCATGCGGAGCCCCCCCCCCCCCCAGCCCCCCCCCCAGCGGAGGCCCTCCCCCGCGGCATTCTGAAACATGCTAGCACTCGTTCAACTGGCTCTGATCTTATCTCCAGCACAGCCGTCAGGGAGAGCAGAGAGGAAAGTATCATTTTGTTTCCGTCTATATGTTTGTTTAGAGCTTACAGGATTATTTTTGAACGTTAAGAAAGCTTCCATTCAAAAGGCTCTAATGGCTGCGTGGCGATGCTGTTTTGAAGCACAGCGTAGCGTTACGGTGCTGTATAAGTGCTGGATCAGCTTCAGGTGGTGTTCACCAGGTTCACACATATTGATGGTCTACTGGCGATTGCAAAGGCTGAGCACGTGCGCCTGTACCGTCAGCTCACGTCAGCTCACGTAAGCACACGTCCGTATTTTATCCTCCGAGGCAGCTAGCGAGGCAGCTGAGGTTTTAACGGCACAATAACAGGGAAAACCACAGATATAAAGGTCCCATTCATTATCATCATAATGAAGAGGGACGTTAATTCTCTAAACAATGCAGCCATTTTTACATGCAAGACGGCTTTTTCCACATAAATCTGGAGTTCTCAGCTTTGACGTTTATTCGTGTGTATTGAACTAGTACAAGTTGCACAATGAGAAACAGTGGGTTTCCTTAACCTGCTCAGTGTGCACTTAAAGATACTGTGAGTGTTCTAGGACCTTTGTGCAGCCTATTTAAACTGACAGCATTTATAGGGAGTTTTACACAGGGCCTTATTCTCTCTTGAACAAAACCAGCAGCTTTACTCTCCGTATCTTTATTAATCTTTAAATTTCAGCATTTTTACTGCCCTTGTTGCATCCATCAGAGAATTTTTGTTCGTTTTGTTTTGTACTTGGCAGATTTGGTGATTAGATTATAATCTGGGGACTTTAAGCCTATTTAATAATCCTATAAAAATTCTGGATTATTAAATCCAGTGGAGAAAAGAGATAATTAAAAAAAGAAGTTCTATTTGGGGGTTGGAAAATAACAGATAGTGTAAAATAAATAGAGGAAAGCAATATGAACAGAAAACAAACTAGAGCTGTCACTAGAGCTGTCGGTGTGCGTGTGTGTGCGTGCGTGTGTGTGTGTGTGCGTGCGTGGGTGTGTGTGGGCAGGTATTAGGGTTCGAGGAAATGTACGGCTCTCTCTCTCTTTCTCTCTCTCTCTCAAGATTGATCACCTTCTGTATTTTTTTAAACCCTTCACTTGTCCCCATGGTAACAGGCAGGGAGAACATAATATTAGTCTAATGCGCTGTCTTATCTCCCTTGGCCGAGGTCCAGGCCCGGCCCCTGAGTGCTCCCCCTCCGACTGTAATTCAATTAGAAGTGTCCTTCTCTTCCCCCAGCACACACAGGCAGGAGAGCCGTGCGGGACGCGCCCCCCACCTTCAAGGCTCCGCACCGTTTCCATGCTGGTTAAACGCTGGATGCTCCACCAGATCCTTCTGGAATATCCAGGAAAGTCAGTTGCTGGTTTTATTGCCTGCTATCAGTCTGTTTACTTGTCCTATTGGTAATCTACCTATTCATTAATGGTGGATTAGTTGTGAACTATGCGCGCAATATGCATGGTGTAGAGTCGGACTTCCAGACAGAGATTAAGCTTAATCTTACTCTAAAACTGAGTGGCAGTGTTACCCCGTCGCAGCGGGGCTAATCTGCGCCCAGGCCTGTCCCGTCTCATCTGCTGGGAGCGTCGGCAGCTGGCTGCTTTTCTGAGATTTTGCGCAGAACTTACAATTTGTGCATTTGCGCCTTTTAAAGTGTGACTAGAATAACTTCTAGTTATCGCACTTGGCTGCTTTGTCTTGACTTGCGGTTTCACTGAGTTCATGAACTTCGATTCACAATAGGCTCTCTCTCTTTTTTTCCCCGCTCTCAGAGTGCGGATAGGGGAGCAGGCACCGGTGCTCTCTCGACCTGCGTTTAAATCCATTTCTTCTCTAATGAGCACGGTTTCCGCGCCCATCCGGGTTGGATGATGGTGGCGGGTGCGATCGGATGACCCTGGTGCTGATCAGAGCCATGTGTGCCCCGTGTATCCCGGCCCAGCTCAGCACCGAGCCCTGATCCCACTTTAATCTCATTATACAGAGATGTTGACTTACTCCAAATGGGAAATATCTCCCCCACTGTAACCCCACACCCCGGACAGGGCCACCGGGGACATATGGATGGAGGGAGACGCTGAGAGAGGGGGACAGAACATTGAGAGAGGGAGAGAGGGAGAGAGAAACGGAGTGATAGAGAGGGGAAAAGAATAGAATTTCTCAAAGGGAGAAAATGTATATCAATGGAAGAACAGATAAATATGGAAGAGAGTGAGAAAAGTGAGTGAAAAATAGAGGGAGCGTGTGTGTGTGTGTGTGTGTGTGTGTGTTTGCACGTGTGTGCGTGTGTTTGCTGGTTGTAGAGCTGTACAGTGAGCTCTGCTCTAGGGTTGATGAGGCCAAATTGATTTTGCGGTGGACTGAAGATCTCGGGCCTAAATACTGCATGAGCTTCTGCTGTCCCCATGGGCTAGATATCAGAGCATCTCACACACGCCACACACCCTCTCTCACACACACACACGCACACATGCCCTCCACACACTGCTCACAAGTGCATGTGTGGCCATGCACACACTTATACAAATATACACATACACTCAAACACATACAAAAGTTAACATACAGCCGCTATACCAAGAATGTTACGTCAGCCATATAATTGATACTAACAGTGACTGAGATGTTGCGGTGTTCACAGGTGCCTTTGCATGCACGGTGTGTGTTTGTATGGGTGGACGTGTGCAGGCACGTGTGTGGGGGAGATTGTTTTGTATTTAAGGCATCTCGGTCCAGAGAGGAAGTGCTGTAGGAGACACTCTACCCAGCTCCAAGCATGACATCATGCACACGGCCAGCTAACAATCCTCTGCATCTCTGCTTTGTAGAGCTTTGGTGCTTGTAGAAAAAGTGCGACGTGCACACACACACACACACACACACACACACACACACACACACACGCACACAAGATTTTATCGGTAGTCCAACTGCCGTGTGTGTCCAGTGCCGGTGCCAGATGCCTCATGGATCAGGGAGTTCTCTCTCTCTCTCTCTCTGGACGTTCGGAGCGTGGAGAGCCCTCATGACTCCGTGGAGAAGGAAGCCCCGAACACGCTCCTTCCAGTGGGAAGAAAGAAAGCTCTACGTGAGCCAGCCATGTCCCGCCAGGCCTCGGGCGGATCAAGTTTCTCAGCTTCTCCGTTCAAAACCGTCTCTGCTCCGACAGGCTCCGCTTGTAACGTCCGCGGTTGCTTCGATCAGCCAATCAGCTCAGCCATGGCTCTCTTGACTGGTTCTGGATAACTGCTGTCATTCGTGTATTTCTGGCTTGTGCAGGTGAAAGTTTAAAAGGCGTTTAAAGCATATAATCTATCTGATCCACCAGAGGTATTCAAATCCAGGTGCTGCAGGCTTTCCTCCTTACTTTTATCCAGGAGTCCAGGCGTGATGACAGAGTGGCCAACCAGTTACATGAATCATTTAATCAACTACCAGGGATTACAAAATCCTGGACCAGATTTGGATATGAGGTTCTGATTTGAACACCACGGTGATATACCATCAGCACAGTTCAAACATGAAGCTTTTAGCGATTACACTAGCGTCTCAGCGTGCCAAGAACGTAGCTGAGCTGCTCCTTGATCCAGCATCATGAATTTCGAAGAGCACCAGATATTTTTCCATGATGTTTCTCAAACCCCGAGGCAAAGAGATGTACAAGGGCTTGCTGGAACGCCAGTCTCGACAGTTATTTCAACAACAGCACAGAGAAAATGTGTTGTTTGTTATCGGTGTGTGTGTGTGTGTGTGTGTATGTGTATGGGGGGGTAATTATGCATTGTTTATGTTGTTACTAGGGACAATAAATTTGTCACTAGGCATCAGTCTAAGGCGGTGAGCTTTTTTATGCAGTAAACAATGCATATGTGCTGGTGCACCATTCTTCCACTGGCTGCATAGCTGGCACATGGCGCGCTAGCTGACATCATTCTTGGCATGCTGTAAATGTACTCCTTTTTACTTGGGGTGGGGGGTGGGGGGTGGCGCTCTTAAAGAAACATTTCACCGAGGGACACTGCCATCAAAGTGGTGTAAGGGCTTTATGAGAGAGTTGGGGCTTTGAGCGTACCTAATCACACCCTCATTCATGCGTGGAAGATGGGGGCTGGCCCCCCGAGACCTGTTCCGACGCGGACGCGAGCACGTGGGCGTTCCTGGAAACGCGCGAGATATCTGTGTTAGTTGCTTTTTTTGTGGATAGTACAAAAAACAGTGGATAGTAAGTGAGCAGTCGTGAATTCAGGGTTCTGATGTAATCTGCTGTGTCAGATGAAGAACTGTGTTTTCGTACGTTTGAGTTCAGTTCTGCTGCTGTCCAAAGAGCCCGATTCCTAACGCATGGCTTCCCAGATGTGAAGCTGTGCTTTCACCTGGAGCACCTGCGGCAGGGTAGGAGGTGTGGCCTAAGGCAGGCTTGGCTTAAGGGAGGTGTGGCCTAAGGGAGGGTGGTGAGGGTGGGGGCGTCCAGGTTTTGGAATCAACATCTGTATGAATGGAGGCATTGTCAGAGGATGATGTCATATGAGAATGAGCCGTAGCGCAGCTGAAACATGCAGCATACACATAACACTATAGAGAGACATAACACTATAGAGACACATAACATTATATAGACACATAACACAATAGAGACACATAACACTATAGAGACACATAACACTATATAGACACATCACACTATAGAGACACATAACATTATAGAGACACATAACATTATATATACACATAACACTATAGAGACACATAACACTATATAGACACATCACACTATAGAGACACATAACACTATAGAGACACATTACACTAGAGACACATAACACTATAGAGACTAAACACATACGGTTAATTAACATGACAGAGGACATACACATAACACTATTTACTGACAGTAAAACAACTGAATTTGTTTAAAGGTTCTGTCCAGAAAGGTTATGCTGTCCAGAAAGAACCTTAAAACCTGGAAAAGGACTTCAGATTTTTCACTTTTTTTTGAATGTGTGGATATCCTCTGTCATGTTAACTGTTTGTGTTCAGTCTCTATAGTGTTATGTGTATGTCCTCTGTCACGTTAACCGTATGTGTTCAGTCTCCATTTTCCAGTTTTTGAGGTTTTTTTCTTGTGCTGACAGCACAGGACCCTCAGGCAGGGCCACAGGTTTGTGTACTGAGCGGTGCGGGGCCGAGCCGTCTGCCCTGTGTTTGTCTTAGTGCGGCACCGGGCACATTCCCACACGCCGCACAGAGCCTCAGTGGAGGCATCCACTAGGGTACCTGCCTTAGGTATAGCCTGCAAGGCATTGTGAGGTGGGGATTGTGTAGGGGGCAGTGTTGGATCTGTGGGGGAAACAGTGGAGGGGAGGTGGGGTCTGTTGGGGGGTGGGTAGACCCACTAGCTGGTATTAGAGTCTAAGAAACTGGTTCAGTTGCTGTCCTGATGAATGTTTATTGTACTTTGTCGTGTTCCCACAGGGAGAGGTTCCTATTGCGTTTTGCTAATTTGTAATCGTCCTTTTGAATCAGATCAGCCTGCAGTCCTGGAGACCCTGTGCATGGGACCATTCTTATGTTTGCCTGCATGGTACATCTGATTTAACTCGTCACCTAATCTCACTCATTTAACTCATCACCTAATCTCACTCTGCGGTGCTGCAGTCGGTTTACCTGCAAAATATGTGTTGAGCTTAAGCAAGCTGTCCATTGGTCTAAGATAATATTCTTTGCTCCGATTCTTTACCTAGAGATCAAACCATACTCGAACCGAACTGTTCACAGATCAGTACCAAATGTGACCTTCGCAGTCACAAACATAACCACTGATTGGACTTTTGCTTCGCTTTGAAGTCCGACATCTCCCAATTATGCTGTCACAGCAAAGCTGGCAACCATAGGCACAATCAGCCTTGTTTTTACAGTTACACGATCCGCACTGCAGTCAACCGAGAGGTTTCTTTTAAGGCCTAACTTGTAACTAATACGGATGGACAACGAGGGCCCGAACTTCTCCAGTGTCATGCACGTGCATTCTCGCAGCGTACAGTGATGGATGTTGGTGTCTGTAGTGAGAGCGGCCCTGATTACAGCCGCGCAGACCTGCTTGGCTCCGGATTGCTGCACGGTTGTGCTTTTGTTAACTGAGCCTGATTAGGCCTACATTACAGCTCCCACACAACCAGCCATGCCACCCCCCGGCTCTGGCCGGCTGTTTTCATCACTTTCGTCTTTTGAGGAAATATGGTTTTGCGCTGCTTCCTTGGAAAGTGCCATCCACTGAGCTACTATAGTCACAGAGAGAGAGCGCTTGCTAAATCCAGGCATGGCTGTATAACTAAGAGCAGAAGATCAATGTGGTCTTGATTAAAGTTTGATTTGTTGAGTGGACTTGCAGTCTGCTTTCTAATTTGACTTTTGACATCAGTCGGTGTTCATGGTTGTATTACGCTTTGGTCTGTCTTGATTGGTTTGCTTTGCAGCTTTCTCACAGTCACAGAAATGTATGCGGTGGTATTTAGGGAGGTGCCCATTCGCTCGGTCAGTATATCCACTGTCAGCCCGAGCTTGTGTTAATCAAACCTCTCAGGGTAAGAGTGCTGATCTAAGGCCATTTCTCGTACTCCAGTGAAAACAATTTATTTATATCAGGCTGGACTGGATCCCGCATCTTAGTATGTTTACCCTGAGAGCTGTGATTAATGTAACCTCTGGCTGTTCTTATAGGCACATGGCCGCTTTCACACCTGTTTTCTAGCTGCTCAGCAAATCGAATTGGACACAGCATTCACGGTCAGAAAAAAGGCAGTTGCGGCTGCTACCAGATTTCCGGGTCTCTCCATCCACGAGAGCTTTCAGGGAGAAATGAGTTAAGTGGTCCCCATCTTGCATTGGCTAAAGGGGTGGTGGGGTGGTGGAGGTGGTGGAGGTGGTGGTGGAGGGAGGTGGGGGGGGGGGGAGCTCATTAAATGAGCTAATGGGGGTGTGGGCACACACCGAAAACGTGGAGACCGAGAAAGAGCCTCTGTGTCTCGCACGGACGTTT
This sequence comes from Brachyhypopomus gauderio, assembly GCF_052324685.1. Classification (NCBI taxonomy): domain Eukaryota; kingdom Metazoa; phylum Chordata; class Actinopteri; order Gymnotiformes; family Hypopomidae; genus Brachyhypopomus; species Brachyhypopomus gauderio. Next base: position 9,582,213 of record NC_135223.1, read on the forward strand.
AGGACCAGTAGGGAATAAGATGGGCGTCTCGTACTCCGCAGCTCACGGAGAGTGAGGAACCACGCCAGGAAAGTTGGAACTGGGACTGATGCAATGAGAAGGAGTGTGTGCAAAAGCCCGGTCCGCTCCTCCAGGGCCTGGAACAGTTACGAGGCCGCGTGACTCAAACATCGCCGTATGCCGCATGCCTCCGTAACCTTCCCCTCGCTGCGATGGGAAAGCACTTCAAATATACATGTGGCATGCATCAAATACTTTAGGTCTCAGTCAGATAGCGGCCTAATAGCCCTATTCATATATTCACTAGCGCTGAGCTAACTCCTGCAGAGTTTTAAACGCGGTCAGTTCTCATAACTCCTTTAGTTCGGAATATATATCAAGGAGCTTTCTCGAGCTTTTGTGCTTGGTTTTGCGCCCAGATGTATGGTTCCTCTTAACCTTTTGTGGCTAAGGGACATTCTTCTCCTTATCCTAAGTCAAGCGAGCCATAGTTTGATGAGCACTAGTTTGCCTCATGCAGTGCACAATCAGAAAGACTTTACAGAACATAGCCAGAATTTCTTTGAATTGCTCATTTAATATTTGTAATATTACTCCATATATTTTATAACAGGAGTAAATATTTGAACACCTTCCCATCCACTGTGATATTTGTTTAATCCAAATTCAGAAAACGTACTTCTTATGATGTAAAGATCCTGTTTACATATAAGAACACCAAAGAGCCCAGTGAGTAAACGGTGAAGGACCAGAGTGAAAGAGAGAGGGGAAAAACCAAACACAGAAACAGTAAAGGGCAGCTGACAGAGCGGAGCAATGATAGAAGAGGAGAGAGCAGCGCAGAGGGAGAGATACCAGGGGAAGGGTGGAGGTTCAGAGAGGGAGAGACACCATGAACAGGGAAGGGTGGAGGTTCAGAGAGGAGAGACACCAGGGGAAGGGTGGAGGTTCAGAGAGGAGAGATACCAGGGGAAGGGTGGAGGATCAGAGAGGAGAGACACCAGGGGAAGGGTGGAGGTTCAGAGAGGAGAGATACCAGGGGAAGGGTGGAGGTTCAGAGAGGAGAGATACCAGGGGAAGGGTGGAGGATCAGAGAGGAGAGATACCAGGGGAAGGGTGGAGGTTCAGAGAGGAGAGATACCAGGGGAAGGGTGGAGGATCAGAGAGGAGAGACACCAGGGGAAGGGTGGAGGTTCAGAGAGGAGAGACACCAGGGGAAGGGTGGAGGTTCAGAGAGGAGAGATACCAGGGGAAGGGTGGAGGTTCAGAGAGGAGAGATACCAGGGGAAGGGTGGAGGTTCAGAGAGGAGAGATACCAGGGGAAGGGTGGAGGTTCAGAGAGGAGAGATACCAGGGGAAGGGTGGAGGTTCAGAGAGGAGAGATACCAGGGGAAGGGTGGAGGTTCAGAGAGGAGAGACACCAGGGGAAGGGTGGAGGTTCAGAGAGGAGAGATACCAGGGGAAGGGTGGAGGTTCAGAGAGGAGAGATACCAGGGGAAGGGTGGAGGTTCAGAGAGGAGAGACCATGAACGGGGAAGGGTGGAGGTTCAGAGAGGAGCTGGAGGGGCAGCGAGTCTCCCAACGCCTCTTACCCACCCACCATCCACACACACATACGAGCACACAAACACACACACACACATATATACACACACACGTGCACACACACACAAACACACACACACACATATACACACACACGTGCACACACACACACACACGCATGCACATACACACGCGTGCACACACACATACACACACACACACACGTGCACACACATACACATAAGCGCGCATACACACACATACACACACACACATACACACAAGCGCGCGCATATACACACACACACACGTGCACACATACACACAAGTGCATGCATATACACATACACACACACACATGCACAGACACACATACACACACACGCATGCATACACATACATACACATATATATACACACACGCATGCATACACATAGACACACATACACACACACGCACACACACATACACACAAACACACACACATACACACACATGTGCGTGCATACACATACATACACACACACACAAGCACGCATACACACACATAAACACACGCACGCATACACACACATACACACACGCGCACGCATACACACATACGTGCGTACACACACACGCACGTACACACACAAACACACACACACACACACACACACACATGTCCACTCACACACACACACACAGTGTACCCGGCTCCACTTCTACCCAGGGGCTCCCTTTCCCTCTGACCTCATTTGGTCTGATATATTCCCCCAGCAGTGGGCGGGTCTCTCTCTCTTTCTCTCTCTCTCTCTTTCTCTCTCTCTCTCTCTCTCTCTCTCTCTCTCTCTCTCTCTCTACACTCCTCTACTGATATGAAGTCATCCCTTCATCCAGCGTAACCTGAACCTGTTGGCAGGTCGTGTCCCTAGGCACACTCCAACATCACTTCAGAGGCGCAGGTCCGCGGTCACTCTCGCAGCGAGCGTTTAAAGGTCCCTCGCGCACCTGTGCTGCGGCTGTGGGAGGGAGATGACCTAGGCGGAGAGAAAGGTCAGAGGCAAGGGGTTAAAGGTGAGGGTTGAAATGGTTGAAAGCAGACACTAGTTTTGCCTCAGGTCATCCAAGACATACGTGAATGATATATGTACACCGAGCAGTGAGAGAATGTTGCAGGAATATGGAGCAGGAAGGTATTTATGGCAGGATTTGTTTACTTTTTGCCTCATAAGGTGCCTGATGCATCCATACCAGTTGGACGTATGTTTATATAATTTTAAAACATATCTGAAATGATTAAAATAATTATATGTCTTTGTCTGCTCTTCTAATTCCCGGAGTCTCTGACATTCAGTATCAACTTCTTTGGCTGACAATCATTCGTCTGGGTCACATTTCACTACATGTTCCTGAACGACAGACGTCTGTAATTCTAGACCTCACGTCTAAAATCCAGCCCTGGATTTTGTAATCACTAGTAGTCCATCTATGTCATTGCGTGACATATGAAATCACAGCCCATGGAATTATGGGATTAGGGGTTTCCCACCTTCCCTTTCTCTGGGAACAACGGCCAGGGCCGGACACCTCTGCAGGACGTCAGAGCGGCCAGCGCGTGAGCAGACCGAGGTCCCGCACCACCGCGTGGCCCCCGTCTGCAGCGGGATAATGAGTGTTTAGCCGCGGCTCTTATGTGACACGGCGAGGCCGAACTGTCATTAGCGGCTCATGCGGCTGCTGCTTCAGGTCTGCAGGTGCGGCCCAGTCAGCTCCTGCTGCCTTAATGTCTGTTTACACCTCATCAGCGCGGGCTGAGCTGGGCTCTCGGTTCACGTCACGCGGGCTTTGGACGTGCGTAGTGCCTGCAGGGTATATTAGAAGTTGTCTGGCGAGGTTCTGATTTGCCGGAACGACTCGTAAAATGCGCGGCAGCCTGACGGTGCAGCTTGCCTGAGCGTCGACTTTGGTAAGCAGGTCTTGTGTTTTTGTGTTCCCACGACTTTGCTGAGGCTTTTGGGTTGAGGAGCAGTTCAAGGTGCAGTCGTCTCGTTTGTGTATACGTGATGTGTGTCTTTGTGTCGGGTTTTGGGCTCTGTACAAGTGTTGTGGAGAGGAACGTGTGTGTGTATTGTAGTGTGAAGCAGTGGAGAGGTGTGTGTTTGTGTAATGTGTGCTGTTGCACACCGACCGGCTCCCTCTATGGAGCGGTAGACACTCACACCGCCCCTGCCCCCGGACAAGCCCCTGGGGGGGCTGGCTCGAAGCTGGAGTGATTGGTGATTGCATTAGCGCGCTGATAGCACCCGCACTCTCGGTTCCCTGCCAATGATGGATGGATAGTTCTTCCATGGAGGAAAAAAAAAAGAGACGCTTTCCCTCTCTTCCTCTCTGCCTCCCTCCCGTCTTCATGAACTGGCTTCGAGCCAAGCCGAGAGTAACCGGCGCTCTAGCCCGTGCTAGCCGGATGTTAGTCGCCCCATCAGGGCCCCACACAGTGGCATTCCACCCCGTGGGAACTGCAGGAAGCCTGCATGGCGGATGGGGGAGGGAGTGACGGGCTCGCAGCTGCGTCGGTGCAATCGCTACAAGGCCGCTGCTGATTGACGGGTGGTCCAATCAGTCAGAGGTGTTTTTATGCCCTGTGACCCCAATATGTCTGGCTTGTGGATGGATGAACGATGGTCCCTTGCTTTGCTGATTCTGACACACTCCAGCTCGGTTCTGCCATCGTATTGGGTCCCACCTACAAACACATAAAATAAGATTTGAAATGATCCCCCCCCCCGACATCCTCAACTGTCCTGCCTCTTAGCTCCAGTCATGGTGTCCATAGACCACTTGACCATATGTGCAAGGCTTTGAACCGTAGTGCAGTTCACAACATTGCTTCCACTCTCTTCAAGGCTAAATGGCAGACTTGTGGTTCCATCCAGAATAAGACTATTCATTTAATAAGATCTGTGGCGGGACATCTTGTGCTGTACGGCGGACACGACTGTTCGGATGAACGACCGAACAGCCGAGACGCGACGTAATTGGTGGGTTAGCGGTTGTTCACTACATTTGGGCAGTTTGTGGTGGGAGGAAATATTCCATTTGCTTTGCTCCAGGCCTAGTCCAAGAAAATCATCTTAAGAAAAGTGCAAATATGTGTTCTGTTTATCACAGCTCGGAATTCTAGTACGGCAGAGAACAAGTATCCTTGGGATATTTGAGATGTAAACAAACTTACAAAATCAGGGACATGGTAAACAAAGAATCATCAGTCAGCATTCCTTAAAAATCTCAAGGTGGTCTCTTTGGTGACCAAACAAACCAACACAGACAGAGTGAAAGATGGCCGAACCCTCATCAAAGACATTGGCTTCACTATAAGGCTGGCTAAGGAGACTTCTGTTCTTACATTTCACAGCCGAGAAGTTGTACAGTTGCCTGGTGTCTGCAGTTTTTTGTACAGTCACCTCTGTTACCACATGGTAAGCCAGCGGTAGTAAGCCAGAGAGAGTCGTGCCGCCACCACTTACTGACGGTTGTTGCGAGTGGTGTCGCTAGTGAAGGGAAGTGGTGAGAATGGGCCATCTGGAACTTTTAAGGGATGAGGCAAGAGATGGTGGACCGTGTGGTTAGCAATGTTTAGTTAGTGGGAACGGTAAGGTGTGAGGTGTTTTGCCTCAAGTGGGTTATAAGTGCTCTGGTAGAGGCTGTTGTGGGCTCTTTCACAATTGTGAGTCCTGGGTGTAGTGTGTAGTTTGCGTTGGGAGGGGCGATGGCGAATGCTATGTTTGGCTTGCAGCAGTGCTGGTGGAGTTTGGTGGTGAAGCATCAGTAAGGGTGGGTGCCAAGGGTAAAAGCGTGGGTGGTGCAGCTTAGAGAGGAACACGTGGAGGCGGAGATGGTGGATGGCAGCTCTAAGAAGCGTGGGAATGGAAACAGCTCTAGAGGGGCAGGGTGCCTTTCCTGGGCTGGCTGAGAAACATTTGCCAGTAATCAGTAGCCCTACGAATCATTCATTTGGGTTTCGATTTGGGTTTGTTTTGGTAAATAGCAACCATGGTCTGTCTGAAAGCCTACAGGTCAGTATAAACTTTGATTCGGTGCTGTTGTGTTTTTGTATCCTGTCCAAAGTGAGCTGCAACCCCTGGAGATGAAATTCCACCCTTCGTGAGCACGGCGGCCATTTTCAAAAAGGGTTCTGCCTGACATCCACCCCTCCTCGGAGCAGGCAGTGGTGAGGCCAGTGAGAGTGAGAGATTGGGAGTGATCGAGGAGTTGGAGAGTGAGAGGGAGGAGAGGAGCACAGAGAGGAAGGGAGGAAGGGAGGATGGACAGACGAATGATGCTGTGTTCTGATGTGGGCCAGCTGGACGTGGCTCTTGGCCGGAGGACTCAGTGTGCTGCCTGTTGCAGACACCCAGTTATGGACACAGGCTCTGACCGACAGCAGCTGGAGTGACAGCAAGAGAGTGGGAGGGAGAGAGAGAGAGAAAAGGAGGGAGAATGGCAGAGAGAGAGAAAGGCGGAACAGGTAGGCAGCGGAGGAATACTACGAGATTACTAAGAGGGGTGTGTGACGTAAGCCGGTGTCTTAAAAAATGAAGAAATTGTGTTGTCTTTTTCTCTTTGGCGGTCCTTTTAAGAAGTGCCATCGTTGATGGAAGTGGGAGGGGTTTTCTGAGGGACCTTTTATTGGCACCTATGACTATAAATAAAAGACTTGATATATTTGTTTGTTTCCTCTTTCCTTAAGATTCCTATTTCTCTGTTGGGTTTTTATAATTCAGCGCGCCTCAGATCAGTTTCCTATGAAAATGGCTCTACCTGTGCAGCCTAAATGAAAACACCACACAGCCTGTAGACTCAACACACTCTAAAAATACTTCCACTTTTCCAGCGCAAACCTAAAAGACCAGGGCAGTGTGTGCAGACATAGATGCTCTTTATTTTCCTTCCCTTTGCCTCTGTTTGCTGTCAGGCCGATCACACCAGCGTCCGCGTCTTGGCAGCGGGAGGCTGGGCTCCTTGCTAATAGTCCTCAGCCGTCTTACGGGCCTGCCCAGAAAAACAGCTCGGGCCAGAGTGCGGCAGCGGGTAAACATGCCCTGAACACAGGCACTTTGAGTGAGCGTCTCGAGGGCCGGCTGCCCGGTCGAACCCTTTAAGTGGACCACACGTCCGCGGCGGTGGGGAGGAGATGGACGGGGGTGCGAGGGACAGGCGGCGGGACAGCGCTGCGGGACGGGGCCCTGCGGGATGGGGGACAGTTGGGACGGGGCCCCGCTGGGACGGGGGACAGTTGGGACGGGGCCCTGCTGGGACGTGGCTCCCACTGTGTGGCGACAGACGGTGGAAGAGTGTGTTTACGCGCATGTAAGGAGCGGTGTAAACAGCAGCGAAGAGCGCATATATTAGTACAGCGCAGAGAGTAAATATTAGCGAGTGGGCCATCCAAATTGCTTTATTTGGCTTCCCGGTTTTGCGTATGAGGATGAGTTTGAGTTTATGAGTATGACTTTATGTGCGGCAGCTCAGGTGCACCCTCTTAGTGCTTTACATTGGAGCCTTTTGATTTCCAACATCTCCTTTCACCTGTTCCCATCAGGCACTCTCACTAAAGCCCACAGGTGCGCATCGTCTTACACCTGAGAGAGTGACCACGCCCACCCTGCTCATTCCAAGGGCCGTTAGAGATGTTATTTGCTGCATCGTGAGCTTGTTTGTTTGTCCTTGTCTAAGATAGACAATAAAACCATCGTGTTAACCCCTCGCTTGCTGTGTCTCCCCAGCCATTGTTACACCTCTCTTTTCTCTCCTTCTTCTCCAAAGAGACTGAAAGCTGCACTGGCTCACCATCCGGGCCCCATCGCCAATGGAAACATGAACACAATGGGTCACATGATGGAGATGATGTCATCACGGCAAGAGCAGGGCGGCCACCACCACCTGCACTCGCACCCTCACCAGCACATGCAGGGGCCGCCCCACGGTTACCCGCACCACGCCCACCACCACAGCCACTCCCAGACCGCCCACCACCACCCGCAGAGCCACGGACACCCCAACACTCACCCGGGCCACCTTCACCCTGCACACGGGCACCAGACGTCACCCCACCCACCTATACATTCCGCTGCCTCCCAGGTAACCAGGAGTGGGGGGAGGGGAGGGTTTGTGTCGGTTCACGTGGGTAGGGGGTGAATGAGCTTGGGTGGAATGGGGTCTGGGTTTGGTTACTGTCTGTTTGAGTGTCAGGTGATTTGATTTGAGCTGGCGTGATTTGAGCTGCACTGAACTGAACTGCGTTTTGAACTGCGAGTTGGAGAAAGAAGAGTGAGATCTGAGAAGAAGGTCTATTTCATAAAACAAAGCTGAGCTACGTTAGATCATGCTGTATCAAAGCTGTCATACCCTAAGATAACATGAATGAATGAATAAATGAATTTATATTTATATTATATTTATATTTATTTAGCGCCTCTGAGGAACCCAAGATTGCTTTACAAGTAAAACACTTTTTTTTAATCCAATGACAAGCCGCTGAGAAGTGGCAGCCAAAAGCTGCTAACAGTTTTGTACGTGGTCAGATTTTGTTTTGGTGAGGTTTGTTTGATGAGGTTTTGTTTGGCGAGGTTTTGTTTGGTGAGGTTTTGTTTGGCGAGGTTTTGTTTGGTGAGGTTTTGTACATGGTGAGGTTTGGTTTTGAAACCTTTGGTTATTGCTGCTGCACATTTATGCATGGTTATATTAGCAAGTACTAGGTGGAGACCATGGAAACATTTCTTTTTAAAAACAAAAAGCCTGCAGTGACATGATTTTGGATATGTGCAAACTAGAACATAGTGTCAATTCTGAAAAATAACATCCGGGTTCCACTTCCGTACCCCGATATGCAGAATTTCTGGTATTTCCAAGTCTAATAGTAAAAAAAAGAGAAAGAATTTCAGGTCTTGACCTCAGCAGTGATCTCTCAGTGGAATTTTTCTAGTCAGTATGTGCCTTTGTGATTCAGAAATTCTGCCTCCAGTGAATTATTAAACCAAACAAGAGGCCCTGTATCCACACCACCCATCGGAGGCCCTGCGTTTTCCACCACCCTAGCGCAGCCTGCGACGATCTGAGGACCGCAAGCACCCGCCGTTGCCAGGTCCGCGTCAAAGGGCTTTTTTGTGGGCAGAACGGTGCTTGTAGCAGGCCCGCTTTGCCGGACGTCTGCGAGCACCAGTCTGAGCGGGACTGGGCGTTGGAAAACTGGGCCCCGACACCTCTTTTAGAAGGGTGGGGTGTTTCTCACACACAGTCACGTCCATCATGGGGCTGCAGGGGCACGTGGACAGAGCATGTGTTGTTTTACTGCAGCCTCCCAGACAGGCTGGAGAGGTATGAGCGTGAGGCTACGGAGCACGGAGCTTCGGGCCTGAGGTGGAGATTTTAGACAGGTGATTGGCCAGCGGCCAGGACGTCTGGTCGAGAGGAGGCGGGGCCGTGGTGACGGCCAAAGGCAGACTTGAGGACCTTACGCAGCTACGCCCACTGAGCGCCATTTTGTTTGTCGTTGTTTTGATCCCAGTTGTCCCCGGCCGCCCAGCAGATGCAACCCACGCAGACGCTCCAGTCGCCGCCAACCAGCGGGGGGCGCCGCAGGCGGGTGGTGGACGAGGACCCGGACGAGCGGCGGCGCAAGTTCCTGGAGCGGAACCGCGCGGCTGCCACCCGCTGCCGCCAGAAGAGGAAAGTGTGGGTGATGTCTCTGGAGAAGAAGGCCGAGGAGCTCACGCAGACCAACATGCAGCTGCAGGTACGAGCCCCGCCCCCGGCCCCGCCCCCGGCCCCGCCTCCGCACGCCCCCAACGCCCCACACTCCGCCGGACGGGAAGACCCATCCCTCCATCCCTCCTTCACTCCAGTGTGCAGAAACAAGAAATAAAGAAATAAAAGGAAACTTTGGAGTAAGAATGGGCTGGAGCCATTGGAGCAGTAAGCGCTGTCTTTTCCACAAATTGAGCTGGAGGTAAAGAGTGCAATAAAACTCACAACGAACTCTTTGAACCATTCAAACTAAAGTCAAACAATTCCTCTGATACGATTTGAAGTTTTGAAACCCGAGTTTCACATGTGAAGTCGTGTAGGGTCCACTTGGCGTAAGCTCTCATATTCCACAAGGTCTTAGTGCGGAGAGGCTACAACAGCCTGTAAACTCTCCTGAGATGGCAGCTGAGGCCACTGCAGACAGGTAGCAGATGGAGCTCAGACAGAACTGGCTCTGGGAGGGGAAAGGGCGCCGGCCTGCTGGGAAACCAGGGCCAGGCGCTGGAGTGGAGTTGCAAGGCAGTAAAACACAACACCATGGGAGTCCACACTGTACAGAGGTTACAGTTAGTAGATAATTGCACTGCCATTGGCCAGCATAAATGTATGTAAATGCAAACATTTGTTGACATTTACATACATTTGTAGAGGGTTCCAGTTCTAATCCTAATCCCAAGGAATATTCATGAAACTGTGAAAGGATCTTGGAATAAGGTCCTTTGAACCTTAGATTCTGGTGAACAACACCCCACTCATAGTAGGAGGGAGTACGAGTGCCCCACAACACTCCACTCATAGTAGGAGGGAGTATGAGTGCCCCACAACACTCCACTCATAGTAGGAGGGAGTATGAGTGCCCCACAACACTCCACTCATAGTATGAGGGAGTATGAGTGCCCCACAACACTCCACTCATAGTAGGAGGGAGTATGAGTGCCCCACAACACTCCACTCATAGTAGGAGGGAGTATGAGTACCCCGAGATGATCGCTGTTAGAGTTTACTGGGTGTGTTTTTAACTGCACAGCCTCCACATGCATATTTTGCATGCTTATTATGATTTTGTAAAGGAGACTCTCAGCCAGTGGGGAACTGTCAGGGCCCTCTACGCCCTCTCAGAGGGCCTAAAATATTCTTAAAACATTATATATATATAATTATCCAATTTAATTTTATCTACTTACAGTTTTACAATCGACATCTAAACAATTACAGAAATATAAGCAAATAAATTATTCACCCGTGTCTATTCAATCTGTGTTGGAAGGTGAGGGGTTAAGTGAGCCTGTGTCTCCCCCTATCAGGACTGTGATGCCCGCTGTTCGTTTACAGAGGGCCTGGCAGTTATAATTCAGCGCAATGCCAGTTTCAAATGACAGTAAAATCGACCAATCATAATCTGCCGTCTTAGTGGGCGGGCTTAACTGTATGATAATTTCCGCCCGCTGTGGCAACGCTAGCTGTTAGCCTACCGCCGCTATCTAGTTTCGATTCATCCCTTTGACGTCCTCATTTACATATTTACATATTCCGCTTCCGAGAACCACGGAGCTGTGAACCTTATTTTGTTTGGAAACTTATTTTGCTTAACAAGTTATCTAGTACGAATGTTATTGTTTATTGCGCTTCTAAAGCTATAGGCTACTGTCATCTCGGTTTTTGGTTTTTTCTTTATTCTTTATTGCAGTTTATTAGGAGAGGAAAAACAAAAATATTTCGGGTGGGTAGCGGGCCCAGGTTTTATGGTCACGGTTCGCTACTGCTCTCAGCCATCTTTTATGAAGGGTGTCTGTTCCCTAGCCTGTACTAACTAAAACTTTTATAATCATCATGAGTAAATGTAATGGAATCGACAGAACCATTATGACACCCTGTACTGCAATAAGCACAATACTTTAAAACATAGTTATTCCAGACTCTATAACCACAGTAGGCAATCAACAATGAGTAATATAATTTTTTGGCTAAACTTGTAAGCAATGGGCATGTTGATAGGCACTAATGTCTGGAGATATAAAGCCCTTTTAGCTCTGTATCAGTAAACAACCCGTGTACAGATCATCAGCTTTTTGCAGTGTGCTGTAACAAGGTTGTATTTAACACGCCAGCAAACTGTTGTCCCTTTGCTGCCTTCTAATTTTCTGAAGGGTGCTTGAAGTGGCCTTTGATGTTCTTGTTGTTGTCAGAATGAGGTGAGCATGTTGAAGAATGAGGTCACCCAGCTGAAACAGCTCCTGCTCACACACAAAGACTGTCCCATCACGGCCATGCAAAAAGAGTCGCAAGGTTACCTCAGTGAGTACTGCTCTCTCTCTCTCTCTCTCTCTCTCTCACACACACACACACACACACACACACACACACACACACACACACACACACACACACACACACACACACACACACACACACATACACACAGACACACTGCCTGAGGTGACACTGCATAAAGGCTGATGTTTATATTTGAGTCTATGTTTGATACAGATACACACACACCGCAGGGCCACACCTACTGATATGGATACTTGTGGCATTTCAAGATGTATGCAGACAGCTCCTCCCTGGTCTCATTCTAAGAGGACAAACCCGTTCATTTTCCCAATCACTGAAAGACTCCATTATGGCTGCTTTCTGTGCTGCAGCTACCGGAATCAGATAGTCCTGTACACAATAAGAAATTATGGTTGTTTTTAAGGCCCATGCACGGCAAAAGGATTTTGCTCAGATGTGACGTTTGGCCTTTGGCTTTGAGATAAATCTCCCTCAAACCGAGACCCATCCTTATATGTTTGCGTTCCACAAGTCATGTGCATCTGATTTCCCATTTCCTGTATTAGAGATGTGTCTCCTATCATTAGGAGATTTTAAATGCTTTGTTTTGTTTTTTAAACAGTTTTGGTACATTTAAGTAGACTGGTGCAAACTGAGATTCAAGAATACATTAACAGGGAAATGCTCACACATGACAAGGCAGTTTAGAGTTAATGACAGGAAGTATTCAGAATGCAAAGTTCTTGGCATATTGATTATTATCTAGTGTTACTAATGATTTGAATGTTAATCGAAATGTGTTTACCAGCCACTATTAGAATCACCTCCTGCCTTACACCTACGATTAGTGCCCATATTAAGCACACCTGTTTTACAGGTACATTCTGTAAGTGCAATAACCTGAAAACATTTTCATTCTTTAAGTGTAGCATGCAATGCTTGTGAGGCCAATGAAGCATTGAGTTGAGAGAAGGAAGAGATGACAGGAGGGGCAGAAGGGGCATCACAACAGGTGCTAGTACAGGTCACTTTACCGGGTTGGTTGCCTGGTAATGCACATGACACACATATATGTGTTAAATGAATTGCTTCACATTAGTCCACATTAGTCCATCTTAATTTCTTTTCTAGGTTAAAATATTTAAGTTTATGCTTATTTTGGGGAGCTTAGATGTTTGGGCTTGAACCCGTGGTTCTGAACCAGCATCAACCGATCTACCCTCCTGCTCCTCAGGTCCGGAGAGCAGTCCGGCAGGAAGCCCCACCCCTGTGACCCAGCAGCAAGTCATCCAGCACAACACCATCACCACGTCCAGCACGGCTCCCAATCACCACGCAGACATCAACCCCATCCACTAGACACTCGCCTCATCCCGGACGAGCCCCCAAACACTCCGACAGCAGCGCCCCAAGCTCCGAGGACAGACGCGCCGCTCTGCACCCCTGCGACAGCCCTCTCGCACACACGCATTTCGCCCATGCAAATTCCACATTGCGTTTAGTGTTTGTTAGTGTTTGTTTGGCGTCGTTGGGAACGAGCTGAAAGGCCTTTTTCGCATCGATCCGGCGCACGTCTGGGCGGCACTGCATGTTTCGCTCGTTAGGTACAGAGTCGAAGGGTTGCCACGGTTTCACGAAGAAAGAGAGGGCTCCGAAGCTCCTGCGTCTTTGTTTTACTGATTGACTGGCTCTTTGTCAGATACTACTGCCTTCCCATTTATGCAACACAGTCAGATTGGAGCTACGATGTGCGCTTCTTTGCTCTGGACTGTAATGGCGGAACAAGGTTAACTCTTTGATTTCTTTTCTACGACAGATCGGTCACAATGCTTCTGTTCCTCTTCCGATGTTCAGTCTAGTCGGTTGTTTAATTTTTCATTCATTATGTATGAATGATGCTAATTGGAAGCAATATACTTCTCTCTGACGTATGTTCAACGGTGTAATCATCTTTACATTTCCCACACGTAATTCCTCATCTCACCCTGATCTTCCTATGTTTCCTGCTAAGCTGTTGTTTGGCTCTTTTTCAGCTATGACAAGTAACATGTAAAACCAGCATGGCTCAATGGTACTGAAAGTCAGGGTTCCTCTGATGTGATTAGTCAGTAATATGAAGTAGTGTTGGAATGTTTTGAACTTTGTTGAACATGCGTCAGGTTTCTGGTCATGTGCAGAGTGGGTGAATCTCATAAACTGCTACACCCAAATGCTGAAACTTGGACTAATGTCACCAAGACATTATTCATCTAGAGCCATTTGGTCATCATTCTGGTTGAAGCATATTGTTAAAGACTAGGAAGTCTGTTTACAGCTATAAGTATGGCCAGAAAAAAAAATTTGTCTCTGAGCTGCCCATTCGTGGTACTGCACCAGTATCTAGCGTGGCCCGTGTACATAGTAGCAACTGGAGAATGGCTGCAAATGTTTCTGAAAGCCAAATGTCATTTTCATTTTCAAATTTCATCTGAACTCTTGGGGTCTCCTTTTGAGAAAAAGATCGTACAGTGTATATGACCCAAGAGATGGTGAAGTTGACGTCAAGATTAGGATCCAGGTCAATAGTGCAGGAAATCGTATGAGCAGCTCTGCCTGACATGGAACAAGCCAAACCTCCGCAGACGTCTATAGAGCGTTTGAGTCTATAGCATGTTCTGTAGGGGTCTGTGGGAAGTCCTGGAAAAATGCTGCTGCGCTAGAGATCTTCATATTGCTAGCAGCTTGTTCTTCCTGTAAAGACATTCCAATGTGAAATATTTTTTTTTGCCCTTAGTGTCTTTATTTGGGATGTTTGTGCAAAGGACCTCTTTACCTCAGGATTGCATAGTCACAGACCTGAAGCTGGTCACTGTGTCTTTAAGTGTCTGAGTAGGGCTTAACCCGTAATGAGCTCGCATTGATTAGCTGTCTCCCTTTAACTTTGACTTATGATGTAGTAGTTTAGTTCGGTTGTCTGCAACTAAGGGAATGTAGCATTGGACTATTTCTGAATAGGTACTGATCTAAACTATGCTTTCCAAATCTCACAATGTGCCTGAACTATTCTGTGTCTTACTTGTTATGCAGAAGAATGTCAGTCATTGTTAAACCTTAAATACATTATTGCATTTATTTTCAAATCAGGTTGTAGTGATGAAGCTTTTGTGACATTCTTGGCTTTTTTTGTAAAGGTTTAGAGTAACTGCTTGGTTATATCGAGGTTTTGTCAGGGATTCTTTTGGGTGTTAATGGACATTTGCTTATTGCTTCAGACCGCGGAGGCCTGTGATGAGAGCACCTTGACCTTCTTCGAGTTTTCCCTAGCACCCATGGCCAAGCTGGAGTGAAGCTCATTTGTGCGCGTTTAAGGCGGACAGACACGCTAAAATGTCCCCACCATCCCCTCTGCCCCTACAGGAAAGGGCCTTTCTTCCAGCAGCTAAGCTCCGAACTGTTTCGTGTATTTCACAGATCGTTGAGGACTTCTCGGCCCTCCTAAATGGAACCTATTGATTCCCTATCACACAGCGCTGTGCCTGGAGCAGGAGTGTGCTGAACAACCTCCACATTGAGAGGAGAAAACCATGGAGCTGTCTATGCACTTTGACCTCCGCAAGTGATGCGGAGGGTGGAATAGCCATATTGAAGACTCAGCGATGATTCTGTTCCCACACCAGCGAGAGATAGCCACTGTCGCCCTCTGGAGACCATGTCACCAGAGCTTTTTGTAAACCCCACCACCAACCCCAAATAAAGGAGTCCCATAAAGGCTCAGCCTACTGGAATTAAAGGGGAAAGTGCAGCTTTCTGCTCAAATGTCAGCCTCATATCTCGGGATAGACTCTTATAGCTTTAAACACTTCTCAGATGTCTCTCTTTCTATCTGAGAAACTTTGTAGGTAACCAGTTTTTCACACTGTGAAGGTAGCCAGTGGCAGTAGGAAATAGTGAAATAGAACAATGACATTTTCTATTAAGTTGTAAGACCTCATTCACTCATGTGCGTTTGGTCAGCTGCAGTAGCCTCCCTTAATCTAACCAATGAACAGCGTAACTTAAACCAGCACTCGCTACGTACAGCTTAAAAAAAAAAAAAAAGAAAAATATATTTTTTTGTTTGTTTGTTTTTTTCTTTCCATTACTATGGTCTGTTACATTTAAATGGGAACCTGATGACAGTACATGGGTTTCATGTCAGTGTGAGTTTCAACTCCACTGTCGTTTCTGGATGGCAAAGCTAGCCAGAAAATCTGGCCACTTATGCTCCAGTCTAAAAGTAGGTGTGATGTTTGAGCAGAATTCTCAGTCTTCACATATGTTAAGCCCTGCATATTGCAGCTTTAACCAGAGAATGGACACTTTGGGGAAAAAAAAGATGTAAATGAGTCACTGAGGAGAACCATGTAGTTGTTGTTGGCTATATTCAGCATTGGTTGGGCCTCTCAAAACAACCGTCAAAAGTCCTGCAATATTTCATGTTCTTTGTCTCTTCATTTCAAATGATAGCAGATCAGGTTAATGTCCTCTAAGGGCACTTCAGCAGAGAGCAAAACACACTCAACTGGAATGATTGGTGAACGTGCTCTCAGAAGAAATTAACGTATGGTAACCTTAACTCGTTGATTTGACAGCGTGAATGCTGGTTCTATTTTAAATAGGTGGATAAGTTCCTTTTTTTGTATTATCAGTCTGAGTCAATGGAGGTATAACTGTGTGCAAGGATGCTTGTGCACATGTGTATTTTTGTGAGGTGGTGGACTGAGTACACATTATTAAAAGTATCAAAGTATCATTTGAAACAAAAGTATAAATATTGTATAGATTCTCATTCATTTCTGTAATCTTGCTCATGTAATGCAACCACCTTTCTTTTTGAAAGGAGTAAATGTTTGGTACATGTTTGTAAATAATGTTCACATAGCACTTGCAGTCCTCAAATGTGTGTCTGCCCATTTCTGTGCTTAAATCTTCATGATTTTATTACACATCATGAATTCAAACATGCTTGCGTAACTTTGTACATTTTATATATGTTTATTAATGCCTTGAATGTTTGTGAGTGCTCATTTGTTTGTGTATGCATATGTACAGATGTGAGATCACAGCAGCTGTATTACAGTGTGGAAATAAAGCACTTGTTCAGTAACAAGGTGTGTCTGCTGAGCTTTCCTGGAGGAGAGTCTTAAAAAATGAATCAGAATGTTTATCATTAAACGTTACAAATTACTGCAGCTGCAGTGTTTGTTCACCTCTACATAACTACACTGTGAATTATTCAGTAACTTCATTCAGTGAGGAATACGAGTGAGGAAGCACCTGTGCTTCTCAGAAGATTAAAACATTTAAAAACAACACTGCTGCATTTAGCCAGATGTCTTTGAACCCTTCGATATAGGTCTTATGTACTTTAAATTTCAAAAATAAAATATGACCTATATTTTACATATTTTAGTCAAAAAATATTAGCAAAATAATTTCCTTGAGTCACTTTACATTTCAGCTCACAATTACAGACTTGTGAACCTCTGATTCCTCTATTCAGAAATAGACCAGAAACAAACAAAATCTACATTAACTTCATTAAAAAATATTGAAATAACATTAAATAGTATTTCACCACCAGTATTTCTGTTCAGTGCATAAATATATGTGTTGAAAAGGTTTCTATATAAATATTAATGGGAAACAGTTCACAGTGTTGTCTAGACCTATATGGAGAAATATATGATGTAAGAACACATTTGTGGTTATGTTATGCATACATGTATAAATAGCTGCACTACAGACCAAGAATAATAAATAAAACAGTGATAGTCAGGACTGAATAATTGGACGGAAATCTACCATGAAACAGAATATAGATCTTTCAAACTTTGCCAGCATTACATAGTCAGGAAAGACTAGGTATACTGGAGAAAACCGTCTCCACAGTTACACTTTTGCACTCCTACAGAACAATCGTATCTGATTAGTTACGGAGGATATTTTGATGCCTTTGAATTTAAGCAAAGACAAATTAAGAAGCACTTAAACTTTATTTTTGTTCATGTTACTTAACATATTTCTGTCTAAGCCGATTGGAAAAAATTACAATAAAGTGTATTGTTTCAAAACATTTGGTCTGTCATTCAGCCAACATTGATTTATTTGTTTGTTTGGAAAACTTTATGGCAGTACTCAGTCTACATCAGATTTAATATGAAACATACCTAAAGGAAAACAAATGGATGTTTTTTTTCCAAGGCTTTAAAAGTACGTTTAGACAAATTCATGAACTGAACATGATTAACCTGACTTAGATTAAACATTCTAGTTCTGTACATTCCTAAAATCCTTTTAATTAAAGGAGATAAATATACAAATGTTTTATTGGGCTGTAAAATAAAAATAAAAAAAACTAATGCTGAGATTGAGAAACTGCTAAAAACATAACTGACCCCCAATGAGAACAAGCTGGGATACTTGGTATACATCAGAAATCTTTTACTTTGCAACACTGACCTCTGTAGGACGCACAGGGAATGTTCCTACTTTCAGCAGGTAAGGGATGTCAGTTGGACTGGTAATACCAAGTAGGCTAATTTCTTCTTCACATAGACTTGAACCCTTCTTCTCACATCTTATACTAATTAAAGATGAACAATGTATTTTTGTGGTTATGCTGCTGGAACACAACTGTTTGAAACTTGTCAATCAGTTGATGAGCGGGATGTGATGATTGGGAATGTTGATTGGATATATGTAAGAGCAGGCACTGTAAATCATTGTCATAGAAAGTAATTCAGTAAATGGTAGGGAGCTTATCATGAATTGATATAACGGGAACCCTGAGGACATCCACGGTTCTTCGCGAGTGTGGGGAACATATCCAATATTCCCAGTGGCGGTGTGGATAAGCTTTAAGGTATTCCCGTTAAACGGGAATATTAATTTTATCAACTCTCGCACCATCCACAGAGCCACCTGGTTCCAGGACCACACCCATTACAGCAGGAGGATTCATATTTTGACAAGTGTCTGTGCTGGCACTGGAAAACTGTACAGAAAACATCTGTTGCATTAGCGTGTTAGGGATAATGGTACAGAAGACCAATTACAGAAACTCAAACCTTTCGCTCTGATCCTTGCAGGAAGAGATCAGACAGACAGCAATAAAGAGAATCAAAGAGATCAAACTGAGAGCTATAAAGAGATTCAGAGATCAGACAGACAGCTATAAGGAAACCAAAGAGATCAAGCGGACAGCTATATGAGAACCTAAGAGCACCTGCTTTCTGGCAGCCTTGATAGTTTCACTAATGTATGAGAACAGGCATGTTTTGCATTTTACATGTAATTACATTCTGCTCTTCAGATTCTACGGGGTTTGTGGGTTTTCAAATTTTGGAAATGATTTACTCGGGAAAATCTTTTTTAAATGAAGATAGAAGGACGTCATGCATTTGACCCCAAGACCTCTGGTCTACATGAACCAAGTTTCAGTTATGTAGCACAGTTATGTAGGAATACCAAAAGAGCAAAACCATATGGGTAGACATTACTAAGCATTTATGAGAAAGCATGTGGAGCACACACACACACACACACACACACACACACACACACACACACTACATTCAGCAGGGAGAATGAACACAAAGTTAGATCCAAGCAGTAGGAAACCAGGACGCCTACAAGCCAATAATAAGTGATACAGATAAATATTTGATTTTAAAATCAGATTTATTAAAAAAAAAATCTACAACAAAAGGAAAAAACCCTGGGAATAATCATTTAGTTGACAATTATAAATACACTGTATTTTTATTCATTCACTGAAGCTTTTAGTCACAGCCTTGCAAAATAAACCTAAACTTATGGACTAAAACATTGCACAAGACATGGCCTTCATCAGACAGATGAGAATCCCTTAGTTGACAGGAATCGATCAATCATGTCAAAAGATCTCTCTGGTTGGTCATAAGGCAAAATGTGTCCTCCCCCTCTAACAATTACCTAGGGGGGGGGAAAGAAAACCGTTACCCAGGCTTACATCATTTATCCATTTTTAGCAACTGTAATCAAGACCATGAAGACTAGCATCTTTGTTCCATAGACTACCCTTTCGTAGCTGCATTCTGGAACACACCACTGACCTGGTAGAAGTCGGCCACCTGCCGGACGTAACCTGCTACTTCCGTGTCACTGGGCTGGACCTTCCAGTGGAAGCGCTCTGTGTTTTTAAATGCATCTGCGCCGGTCCAGTTGACTGTGGGCAGGAAGCGCTCGGTCAGTGGAGCAGCCACGATCACATCCAGTTGCCCACTGTAGACCAGCACCTAGACACGCACCACAGACAAGAGCAGCGTTAGGCTGCACTGCAGTACAGGGAGAATGAGAGACGCGTTACGCTGTACTGCAGTACAGGGAGAAAGAGAGACGCGTTACGCTGCACTGCAGTACAGGGCTGAAAGAGAGGTGCGTTACGCTGCACTGCAGTACAGGGCTGAAAGAGAGGCGCGTTACGCTGCACTGCAGTACAGGGGGAAAGAGAGACGCGTTACGCTGCACTGCAGTACAGGGCTGAAAGAGAGGCGCGTTACGCTGCACTGCAGTACAGGGGGAAAGAGAGACGCGTTACGCTGCACTGCAGTACAGGGGGAAAGAGAGGCGCGTTACGCTGCACTGCAGTACAGGGGGAAAGAAGAGGCGCGTTACGCTGCACTGCAGTACAGGGGAAAGAGACGCGTTACGCTGCACTGCAGTACAGGGGGAAAGAGAGACGCGTTACGCTGCACTGCAGTACAGGGGGAAAGAGAGGCGTTACACTGCACTGCAGTACAGGGGGAAAGAGAGGCGTTACACTGCACTGCAGTACAGGGGGAAAGAGAGGCGTTACACTGCACTGCAGTACAGGGGAAAGAGAGGCGTTACACTGCACTGCAGTATTGGGAAAAGTGACGTTACGCTGCACTGCAATACAGGGGAAAGAGACGTTACACATAAATTAAGTACTGCGGTCATGGCGATGGTACACAGTGAGCCAGTGTCTCCGCTCTCACCCTGTAGCTGTCCATCAGGACACCGAGCCAGGGCTTAATGGACTTCATGACATCCTGGAGCAGGTGCTTCTCCACTTCAGAGCCATCGTTGAACGTCAGGTTTCCTACATGGATGGAGAGCCTCACTGCAGGCGAAGTCACAAATTCGTGAAAGTACTCCTGATCCACAGGTTCCTGCACAGAACACATCACACCCACACGAGACAGTGTATGAGTGCGGTATCTGCAGATTGTAGTTAAAAAGAAATGTCCTCGATACATAGACAGTTGCTATGCTGAGATCATAAAATATGTCCTATTAAGACCATTCTAAAAACACTGCTTCAATATACAACAGCAACATTTAGGACTTAATATATATTTAAGAGAACAGCATCCAGGATGCTTAAGAAATGAATGCAGCGGCGACAACACCATACCGATATCAGACATACCAATTGCATCCGCAGTGTACATGTAAACAATGGATCTAAAGATCCACTTGAACAAACATCCCTAAACTGATTGTGCAAGCAATTAAAAAGGTCTGTGACAGTCAGATGTTTAAACAGTGAACAGAATAAAAAGCCATTCCTGAAACACAACCAGTGTTCGGATATGAAACACCCTATTTAGGTCCAGTTTCAGCCGCTTTGTCCCAGTACCTGACACTGCAAATAGTTGAAGTAGTTGGTGCAGCCAGTGGCGTTCTGGAGGAAGGAGGGATATGGAACAAGATCTCCATTCACCAAGCTATCAAAAACCTGGAGGAGAAAGGACGCATGACTGTAGAACCGTAGAACCAAAGACCAGTAACCTACACGAGAAACCATTCAGCCAACATTTATTTAAAAGAGCCTGTTCTCTATAGCCAGCTCCAAACAGGGTGTGGAGACACATGCAGAGACGACGTGTCATGGTTATGAGAGCGCACCTCAAAGGCCTCGATCCACCTCTGCTGCTGAATGAGTCTCACACCAGCATCCGTCTGCAGCTTCACATAGTCTCTCTGCAGCTCGTCCACCAGGCCTGTCTGGTACAGGAAGTCCGCATAGCCTCCCAGCATCTGAGAGAAAGACAAACGGGTAAAAATCAGGGTCTCCCCCCCACGCACGCGCACACATGCACACGCGATTGGCTTTAGAAGGGGAGTCCTCTGCTGACTCACCAGCTCAGGGTCACACAGTCCATCACCAATGGCCACTCCTTTAAAGTTGATTTTCACTTTGGCAGAGGGGTTATTCTTGTGGATGTAGTAGCCAATTGCTGGTACATACTTGCCTGCGTAGGACTACAGTGGAAAGTAAAAAGCTGTGAAAGACTTTATGTCTGGATACATGTACATGTTCATATGTAACACCATCTAAAGATGTTCTTGTCATCCACCATGGCTAGACAGCACACACCTCTCCTGTGGCATAGAACTCGTTGGTCTGAAATTCACTGAAGAGCTGAAAGAACTGAACCAGCGCCCTGTTAGGAGAAGCCAGCAAGTGTTTCATAAACAATCAAAATGTCAAAATAAAAGCCTGGTTTGTAGACATGGGCCAGCTTACGTGTACAGGTCACGGCCAACATCATCCTGGTCTTTGGCAAAGCCTTTTTCATTTTCAGTGAAACTCCATCCAGTTCCCACCTAATTTAGTATGCCAAATTACTCACAGGACAGAGACCAAACTCATATGAGCAAGTCACTGTGCAATATTACACTGTGCTTTGATTCTCAGATACTAGAGTTCAGCTAGAACTACTGGCTAGAAACAGAGAAAAATAAGAACTTACTGGGTTGTCAATGTAAAGGACAGAGTACCTAGATGTCCAGGCGTATTTTCTGTAGCCCACTAAGGGAGAAGAGGGTCAGGTTTCACACATGCATTAACAAATGAGCACATCACCTGGAATTTACATCTTCCATTCCAAAGAATGCTGGACATAGTACATGTACTCACATGTGAGGTTCTTATACACTACATAGGGGCCGTGCTCCACAAACAGGCCAAACATGGAGGTGCCACCCGGCCCTCCCTGAAGCCAGAGGAGCAGAGGAGCCGTCTCGGGTCTCTCCTGCAGACACATACGCACGCAAGTGGTAACCAGCAACCACAACATTGACATCAAAAAAGAATAAAGGCACGCACACTTCAACATAAGCACTGGGGTCGCCTCTTGGGTTAAGCTGAATCTATACTTGTACTTATAATTTATTATAAGGGAAATAAAAATGACAAGGGAGAAATGGTTCTTAGATACATGGGCAGTATCTCTAACAGTTCTACAATGCAATCAGCACAGTTCATATCTTGAGTACAGATGTTATGGTAAATGTGATTCCATGAGTCCAGGGCAAAACCCAAAAATATGCCTCAAGTCTGCAAGCTGCACTGGGCTGCAGGGTTTTACCTGGGCAGGGACGAACCAGAAGAAGAGGTTGCTGTTGTAGTTTTTATTGACTGTGAGATACCCAGAGTAACTCTTCACATTGGCTCCAGGTAGAGGCCCCACCAAGCTCAGACTTCTGGCTGCAAGACATTACAGAACATTCCTTCAGTAAGAACCAGAAGAAAGGGTTCATAGTTACTGCTGAGTGGACGGTCTTCTCTAGGAGAAGTGAAAGTGACACACCCTTCTCAACCGGGACACATTCAAAACAGAAAGCAACTTTGCAGTCTCACCACAAAGTCGAGACGTCTGCATGACAAAACCATACCTTCATCCATCTTGCCTTCCTCTATGTAGGGGGAGAGGAAGAGAGGCTTGCCGGGGTCCGGTCCGTAAAACCCACTCACACGGTGAGGTTTGTGGCAGAAGAACGAGGAGCATCCTCTGGAGCGGACTGGCTCCACCACAGCACAGACCACGAGAAGACCCAGCAGACCCAGCAGCTCCCTCAACATCCTGGCTGTAGATACGGACAGGGCCCACAGGGAGACACGACACGCCATTTGCGATACTAAACGGGTCACATTACTAACCGTGCTGCATGCTGTAACATTAGTGTGCGCCCTTCTCATAACAGCACGGTAGAACTTCTAGAAACACACTAGATCAACAGTATATGAACATAGAAAGAACTGAAGAGTAAAACAAGCTAAATTCGCTCTTGAATAATTCGACTAGTGTATCCTGAAATAGACAACCTCCTAAAATACAGTGACTGGCACTCACAGAACTTTAAATCCTTATAGTTTTTAGCGGTTGCATAAAACCTACCTTGCAGATGTATACTGAAGTTGTGACTACTGGGATGAATCGGCGGCCACATTCACGTTACACTCAGTGACCGTATACAGTCAATGGTTACACTGCGCTATAAGCGATGAGGTCACGTGAGTAGTCGGTCATATGGCTGTCTGCGGGTGTCATGTGATCGATCACTGTTTTCAAACAAGAGCTATATTAAAAGTCTCCAATATAAATTGTCCAAAATTTTAAATATGGGGATGAAAAGCTGCGAGAGTCGTGTAATAGTAATAAATATGAAATATACTATTTTAACGAATTAAGTAATATGTGTAATATGCGAACTAGGACTTTTTCCTAATGGCCACGTCTACTGCATGTCCAGATAGACTATCGCGCAACATGCCAGACTGAAGCAGGTCGTTGTCCTGCGTTGCAAATGATAATTTTAGAAAATGTGCTAATCACCTTTACTTTGGTTACGAACTAATTTAATAAGTTATTCAATATTTACTATGTTATTTGTCTATAAAATAATTTTGTTGTTCATTAATCTATTTAATCATTCGTTTATTAGTCTATAAAGGATATTCGTGTACATTTGTAGATCTGTTTTTCATAAAACATTAAATAATATCAAATAAACACGTTCTGTTCGTGTTTTATGTTTGAGTAAAATGGACAAATACAATACACAGCGGAATAAAAGTTATAAAATAGGTAAAAGCCAATATAGCTAAAGAGAAAGAAATAAAGAATAGTGAGTATTTCAGAATAGGCAACATATTCTGTGATAGGTCATTAGGTTCAACTGTTGTGTCTGAAAATGCTAACAAAAATTTGACAATGTAATCATTATTATAAACACTAAATTATTAATATAATTTTAACCAAGTGATATGTAAAGGAGAGGAGTGTATCTTCAAGGAAATTAAAAAATCTGCAGTAGCAGTATTTTTATGTTACATATTTATTTATTTATTTATTTATTTATTGTCTCAGTTCAGTGTAATCCTTACATTGTACAGTCAGGTCATTTGACCTAGTTTGTGTATATGCTTCCATACCATACCATACCAGCTGCTAACATTCAGGTTAGCATTCATTTGTTAAGAAAACGTATGCCAGATGACTTTCAAATTAATCGATAAAGCCTTCTCCTGGTGTATAACAAGCTTGCGCTTGTTATGCCACGTATTTCTCTGAAATAATAATGGGACAAAATATCAAGAATTGATTTTAGAATATATTGTTTTTTTTCGCTGCAAGCGAGCTGATTGATTGATTTTTATTTACTACCGAGTTGCTAGAATTCAGAATAAATGTCTGTTATTGTGAAGTTCACCACGGTGGGTTGCCTAGATGTAGCGGACGCATGCTTCCCCCCCATCTGACACATGTCCCCTGTTACATGTTTGGTAAACTTTTTTAGCTCACACTGGGAATATGCGCGTTCCCCGAGCTTGTCCACCGCCACACGGCGCCCTTCCGCTTTAAGAAGGCGGATACAACTGCAGAGCGTGTTTATAACGAACCTCGAAGTGGCACATGGAGACGATAGAGTAATAATGTGTTTTTTTCCAGTACGACGAAACCCGCCGGTAGAGGAATTAAACTGAATACTTAAAGTTTAAGGTCATGGTCTTTGCCATTAAGTACGTGATTTGTTGCCATATTTTCTCCATGCATTTCGATATTGTGTGCATTTACAATTTTTTACCACATGCACGTTCCATTGCCACAGCAACTGTAAATGCGGCAACGTTGGCAACTCCCGTCTGATCTCGAGCGCCAGAGAGACTCCTGAGAGCCCGCCGGAGCGTGCAGTGCTGGGTAACAGCGGCGCGAGCGTGCAGTGCTGGATAACAGCGGCGCGAGCGTCCTCGCGTGAAGACGGCGCGCTAGTTCACGAGCGGAGTTTGACAGAAGGAGACGGACTGAGATGGACAACCTACCAGATGTGAGCGCACCTTAAACCAAGACAAATTATTTAGCGCATTGAGAGATGGCAGCTTCTAGTAACTCGAGTCTTTCGGGTTCTTCCGTCTCCTCTGGTGAGTAGGATTAAAGTGGGCGCGTTTAAATATTCATATTGCCTGTCGTAGTTGCGTTATCGTTTCAATTCGTTATTTTTCGGGTGAAATTCATTGTGTGGCACTTTGTAGCCCGCCGTAGGTTTACGTAAGAAAATGTCAGCCTATTAGTTACTCATTAAAGCAGGACAGAACATGCTGAGGTGTGTCATTTAGTGAAGTCTTGTTTTCCTCCTTCCTGAATACGAAACGTGACAATTCTGTATTTCTGTTACTGTGTGTTCCGTCCCTGTGCAGCAGAACCCATTTTAAAGTTCCGGTGGCAACGTGCAGAAATGTGGGCTTGTCATAACTGATACTGTAACCAGCTTGCGTTCGGCAGTCCTGCATGGCTGGTTTGGACCGAGGTGCACGCCTTGCTGCTGGGGAAATCAGAGATCGTGTGGCAGAAATAAAGGGGGTCCCACACTGATCACGGTTACTCGGATGTAAGAGTGCTCTGTGAATTGACATCATCCTGTCGGTTGATTTGGTGTAACGCCAGAGGGATGGAGTACAGGGCACGCTGCCCTTTCTTCCCTGACAGCTCTCTGAAGTTCTGATGGCTTCATTCACGTCCATCATTTTAATAGACAAAGAATCGATTGGCTCTTTGTGGCATGACGAGGTTTGACAAGAGGCCCTTTAAAGCTAAATATGTAAATACAGATGTATAAAGAAATCAAAATAAATGCACACAATGATATGCATGAAGTATCGATTGGCATATTAAGAGTGGTTCTGTCAAAGTATTGCTAAATTAGCCAGATTGAAAAATGTGGAACTGCAGGTTTAACTCTGTTAAATAAATCTGCCACAAATAGCTCTCCATCAGCTATGGAGGATGACCATGGTAACATCCTCTTCTCTGCTGCCTGCCTGAAGTTTTTAGAACACTAAAATCTTACTTTAGCTCCCCTGAGATGTTGGCATCTGTGGTCATTTTTCATTGCCGATGCAGTATGTCACAATGGGGATATTAAAGGTAATTTATTTAGTTCGCAATCTAAAGGCTGTATAGGTTCTGTGTGACTCCTACTATGTGAGTCGTTAATCCTTTTTAACTTCCCTTAGTTTGATTCACTTCAGTGATATCTTCTCTTATTCAAAGCTTGTTGTCCATTGTTGCTGATGATAATTGTCTTGAATTCTGGGGCTTACGTATATGAGGCATGAAACACAACTCAATGCATCCTGAGTGTTGATGTGTAATGGGGATGTTTCAACCCGCTACAGCTGGTATTAAACACCCACATTTTGAATTCACAAGGAACATGAAGCATTCATTAGGCAAACGCGATACAGACCTTGGGGTGGCTGGCCAGTGTTTCCCCGAGCTGTGATAAAGACATATGGCTCCCGTCGCCCGCTGACATGTGCAGAGGGGACCGACATGCAGGTGTTCAGACAGCCAGAGCAGCAGACAGCCAGGTGGAAACGGTGAGGAGGCCAGAGACGGCCTGTCTGTCTGTCTGTCTGTCTGTGAGTGAGTGCGGGGGTAGAGGCCCTGTGACGGTGGAGGGCTGGTACAGGACTCTCATACCAGCACGAGCTCCGATAGTGAGGAATCTGCTGCCAAAGAAAAAGGTTTTGTTCACTGGCCAAACACTGTTAATCAGATTATCACGTTTTTCTGCTAATCTGTCCTATAGGAGTTTGGTATTTAAAAATGCTGTCAGGCTGCTCTGTGGTGTGGAGGAAGAAGTTTGAGATAAAACTCAAGCTTGGGGTTGTTATGTATGCTGTGATTCACTCTACACTTGCTGTAACCATGCACACACACACACACACACACACACACACACACACACACACACTCATGCATATACATTCACACATGCTCACAAACACAATTTTATTTCCTCATGCAGGCCAATTCAGTAGAGGTGGCCAGGTCAGCGTGCCCGTGTGGTCCCTGAGTGTTCTGGAATAGCTTCTCTCATGTACACAGAAGATGGGCACGGCGACTGTGGGGACAGAATGGAGGGAAGTCTCCTCGGCCTGTGGTGCGGAGGGCTGGCATTAACGTGCTCTCAGCGGGCTTACGAGACGCCGGGTGCCCGCACCTCTGCCCGGCCCCCTCCACAGCCTGTCATTAGGATCCGGGAATGCTGCTCACCACAGCTCCAGCTCAAATGGCCTAGCCTCCCCGCGCGTGACTTTTGCAGAGCTTAGGGTGGGGTAGCTTTTAGGGGTGGGAGGAGGGGTGTACATGAAGACATTCACTCTGAAAGATGTCCACGGCACTCTCGGCTATCCGGATTTCGACATCAAAGGGCAGCCCGCCGGTGCCCATAAGGATCGGCGGCTAGCACCGGAGGTGAAGCGAGGTCAGGGTTCGGCGCTCGAACCTGAGGATTTGTACTACGAGGGCCTGGCTCCTGCCGCCGTGATTATTCCTCTCTGGGTGGGCAGGGTGTTGCTGTACTGAGCTGCCACAGGTTGTTCCTGGAGCACCAGCGTCACTGCTGCCAGTGCGGTAAAGCAGCGGTCAAGCGCAGAGAGCCTTCTGGACATGTTTAAGCTCCACACTTAGCAATAAAGCGGATGAAACGAGGAGGCTGGGGCCCTCCGGCCACAGCGATGACGTTGGGAAGTGAGGCGAGCGCTTCTTTAAGAGAGTGAGTGGTGTAATCTGGAAGGCCTTTCATGAACACCATCTAGTATTTAAAAGGATCCCATTTCGGAAGGAGGTTACAGTAATGGATGCTGTTTATTTTTGGTTGTTTGGTCGTCCGCGGTGTGTCTCCGGAGTTAGCCTTGAGCTTTAGGCTGTGTGAAGCTTCATGAATTACAGTGGTTACTCAAGCCTGTAGTTTTTTAGCTGTTGAGAGTGGTGGGCCAGAATAGGCAGGCAAGTTTATGATGGGTCTGTTTTAGGCCTGGAGCTTCTCTTTTGCATTCATTATTAATTGCTTCTGTAGTTATCGTCAGTGTCATCCATCACGCTGTCTTGGATTCATGTTACCAAACATCGGATCTGTAGGCAAGCATCTGTGGTGTGTGCACGTGTGTGTGTGAACATGTGTGCACACGTGTAAGCGCGGGTGTCGGAAGGAGACGAATAGTGTTCAGTTCACTTTTTCTGGAAACGGCCGATGCTGTGTTGGTGTTTGCCATATTGTGAACCTCACACAGCGTCACACTGACTGCACTGTGTCCTGCAATCCTCAAGTTGTGTATTGTATCCATAACGAGTGAACTGAGAAAACATAACGGTAGGCGTCTCATTAATGGACCATTTGTGACCGAGAGACGCACGGCATCTCTGCATAATGTACCGAGGCACTTACAGAACAGTACGATATACAGATGGTCTCTCTGCAGGAGACACCACATGTCCCCATAAATGCAGGATCCGCGCGGGTGTGTGAGAGGGAATGTGTGTGGGGGTCGGGGAAGAGGAGCAGAAAAGTATGTGCGTGTATTTGGGAGGCAGGGGAGTAAATAGCATATGTGTGTGTCAGGTTTTACTTTGACTGTCTTCCATTTTCAGCTGTGGTTTCAGTTATTTGGTTTGGTTAGTAATGCATGGGCGCTTTGTGTGTGTGTGTGTGTGTGTTGGTGTGTGTGTGCAGTGTCGAGGTTCTGTATTTGCTCTCGTCCACATCATTCAGATAACTTTAAAGTGTGTGAGAGATAAGAGTCAGCAACAAGAAAGAAGAGCCTGCAGCAACAGTCAAGATCAGAGGACAGTGTGTGTGTGTGTGAGAGAGAGAGAGAGAGAGAAGCTTAGGAAAGAGGTTGAGAGGCAGAGTGTTTGGGAGTTAAAGCAGAATGGTTTCTGAGTCGTTGTGTGCATATATGTGTGTGTGTGTATGTGTGTGTGTGACGCAAATGTCCATCCTAGTTTCATGCTCACGGCTGCCATTACACATTGGAGCTGCACAGTGGAAGCGTGTCCTCTGACAGACCGCCGTGGCTAACAGACTGCTGCCTCTGCAAGAATCACCATGCACAACACTCCAATAAGCATTCTGACGTGTCACTCACACACCAAAACGTCTCCTCAAACACAGACCAAACGCCTTGTCAGACACACACCAAGTGATTTGTCAGACATTCAACGAATGCCTTACTAGATACACACAACACCAGATCATCAGACACAAACCATACCAAGT
Source organism: Brachyhypopomus gauderio (assembly GCF_052324685.1). Lineage (NCBI taxonomy): Eukaryota > Metazoa > Chordata > Actinopteri > Gymnotiformes > Hypopomidae > Brachyhypopomus > Brachyhypopomus gauderio. The sequence goes on from NC_135223.1 coordinate 9,612,193, forward strand.
ATCTCATCAGACACACACCACATCAGATGGCTCGTCAGACACACAGAAAGGCACATCTCATCAGACACAATTCAAGCGCCTCATCAGACACACCAAACGGTTCATCAGACGCACCAAACACCTCAGCAGACACACACACCAAACGCCGTATCAGACACACACCAGACGCCGTATCAGACACACACCAGACGCCGTATCAGACACACACCAGACGCCGTATCAGACACACACCTGTGCTGTGGCTTTGCACAGTTGGTGCCACCTCCCTCCCCCATCTGGGTGGAGGTATGTTGCCTTGGTAAACTCCACACACAGCACCTTCATCTACTGGTCCCCTTCTTCCCCCAGTACGAACGCCTGTCAGACACACACTGTCAGACACACACTGTCAGACACACACTGTCAGACAGCTGAAGGCCGCACCGTTAATCACATTTTCTACTTCTTCAAATATTCATTTGATTTCTTTTCCAAAAGACTAGGTGGACTAAGCACTGAGCTTTCATAATGCATGATCTTTGTGACTGCAGAATTCTTACTCTGTCTCCAGTCCCATTGCCATTTATCTGTTTACGCACATTATTTATACGTATATATTTCTTACCGCCGATGTGCTGTGACTGTGACTTTTAAGATTTTTACAAATCCCTTATGCACATATGAGGCAGTTAACGTTCAATTGACTGGTCCTTCACTTTGCACCTGCTTGGATTTAATGGACGCCACACCAGTGCATGTAACCATACAGACGCCCAGCGTTCCACTTTCATACAGTCCGCCTCCCGTGCAGTGTCACAGTACAATAGCACAGTCAGGCAGCCTCTATTAATAAAACAGATGGACGAGAAAGTGAACGTTTGGCGCGCGGCCAAAAGAAATCACCTTTTCAAACGGGCTGTAGCAAAAGGAGCCCATTTACACGGTTCTCCAAGCCTGGAGCAGCACGGCGGTGCCTTTCATCACCCCAAACCGGTCCAGCCGTGAGCTCATGTAGGAAGGCCAAGGCGTCTTGGTGTGCATGGTGGCTTTGGAGTCCGATTAGTTGTTTCTCTTGTGCTTCCTGTCCGTCCTCCATCGGAGGGAAAGGTGCGATAGCCCCTAAAAGCCCCTAACGCTACCTCGCAGGCACTTTTCAAGCTGTATCGGAACTGTGTCTCGCTTTGATTTACGTGGGTCCGCCCAGCTGTAGCCTGTTAGTTTGAAAAATTGTACACTTAAAGAATGTGTTATGTATTTTCAACCCATACGTTATTAAGATTGCTGATTCTATTATGATCATGCACAGCCTGAGCTGGGTGCTAGGTCTGGCACAGAGCACTGGCGTTAGCACAGAGCACTGGCGTTATCCTGTAAGCCCTCCAAAACCCAAATTAATCTCCTTTTGAAAAATCTGCAAATTTGCAGTATAGTCACACACGTCTTTGTATTTATTTGGAGCATGATAACAGCAGGCCTTCATTTCTGGCCTTAATCACACACGGTTCGGTAGATTTAGAAGAACCTGCAATTGCAGCAGTACATTGTAACTGTAAACCTACACACCTGTATTGTAAATAAAAGCTGGTAGAAAGTATTGCTTCCAAGGGCTGTTTCTGTAGACCAGATTAAGACGTGTCCTTTCCCTGTTTTCGAAAAAGCAGATTGATTTGACTTGAAGCCTTTAATGAACGCACCATTGGATATAATCTTGCCAAAGGAGTGGTGAGTTTCTCAATGCTGAGATTTCTCAATAATGAGATTTCCAAGACTTTGGCATGAGGAATTATGAATGATATCACTTAAAATAGAAGCTTAAGTGCCCAGCCCAAAACCCATTCAACCACCCTGCCCAACACTCCATCAACCCCTCATCAACCACCCAGCCCAGCATCCAGTCAACCTCCCACCCCTGGACACAGCCCAGCACGCATCCCAACACACAGCCCAGCCAAGTGTATAGCCAAGTACATTGTCTTCTCTCCTGAGGGTGTGGAGACCTCCACCTGGCGTAGCCAGCTCCTTAACTGATTGGTTGAGCTGACGTGCCTAGAGGCGAAAGACTTGCTGCGTTGAGCTTGCACTTTGACCACCCTTGCTAATTATTAACATGACTTTTGATATGCAGAAAGAAAGCTGTTGTCAGTAACGAGGGTGCTAGCATTATTTCCCTGGCTAACAGCACTGTGCTGAGCTCGTTGCTCACAGACACAGCCTGTTTTTGAAGAAGTGGTGTGTTTGGTAGGTTGGGTTTGGCTAAAGCAGTGTGGTTCTGGTTTGAGAGTTTCTGGTTTGTGCCTTGTGTGTGTGTGTGTGTGTGGTTAATCGTGTGTGCTCCATGTTGAGTGTAGGCAGTATGGAGGGAAAATGCTGACCCTCTGAAGTCTGAAAGTGCTGACGGAGGGTGAGGCAGACGGCCTGAAATAAGACATAAATTCATGGGGAGGAAGCACACATGCACAGAAGATCAGAGAACACACACACACACACACACACACACACACACACACACACACACACACACACACACACACACACACACACACGTATACATGCTATCACATTCACTGACACCCCCTCCATCCCTTTGCCTAAAAGCAAACCTGGAAGTGGTTTGTGTTCGTTTGTGTTTTTGAATTTGGGTTTTCTGTGTATGGCTTACAAAAATGACATCTGATCGTCATCCAGGTCCTAATATTAACTAATAATCGCAGTCTTATTTCACAGTGTTAACACATGCATATACTGCTATACGTCTGTATAATGATCTGTAATCAGGCTCACTGATGAAAACAAGTGTGCGATCCCTTATGTTTAGCAACTTGTGAAATCTGCATTGGCAAGAACCTCAATCAAAAGCTTCTTCTGTTGCTGTTCATCATTGCACAAGCTGTAGAAGTTATAGGAGTTATTTTGGTATTTTGGTTGGGATTTATTCCGGCCCATTGCCCTATACAGTATCTCTACAGTGTGTTTACGAGACGTCTCGCATGAACAGCCTGCTTCACACGACGCCACAGCCACAGCCCTCCATAGGATTGAGGTCAGGACTCTGACTCGGCCATTAAAAAAAAAAAAAATTTTAAGCAAAAAAAAAATCCTGGGTGTGTTTTAGCCACTGTGTGTTGTTTGCTGCTGAGGCCTGGCTGGCTGGAGTCACGTGACCTGAGGGTTTCAGCCCATGCTTTACAGCTGGGATGGAGACACCTGCTCCTCAGGACAGGAGCCATGGTGCTGAATCTGGTCCACCTGTCTCTGCACTGTGGGAGGCTACAAACGCCTTATTTACAAGATTGTAAAGTTTTGTTAAGTAAAATGTTACTGTTTGTTTTTAGCTTTACTTAATAGCTGTTTTTTTTTTCAGTTTTCTCAATTCGTTTGGCACATTATTATTATTCTCAAAACCTGTGAATCTTTCCATATCACAAAAATGTTTTCAGTCTTTAAACAAACTGCAAATGTTTTAGCATGTCTGTTCAAATGAGCATGCACTGTAGTCCACAAATAGCACACTTATCCTATTCATGTATCTTGCTGTATCTTGCTGATCAAAAAACAAGTTATGCTGCTCCCAGGTTGAATAGTTGTCCTCTCCAAAACATGTAGGATTTCCTTCATTGTGTAAGTCATCGTTCATTCTTATGTCAGTAGCAGTTAGTCACATATTACATAAAGATCCTAGAGTGTTTGGAATGCTAAATTGCTAACATGCCTGTCAGATGAATCTTGAACGTCACTAATGAATCTCAAGTCTCACATCGACCAATCACACGTGCATTCACATAACTGACAAGTGCTTACTCGTGGTTAATAATTTATCGTCAAACGTATATATAGCGCTTGATTGACAGAAGTTTCTGAACACGGAGGACCGTGGCCACGTAACCAATGAAGGGGACCAGTAGCCTGCTTATGGAAGAGGAAGAGGAGTTAGAATGTGTGGTGGGATGAGGGGGACGAAGGCGGAGTGGAGGAAGAGGAGTTAGAATGTGTGGTGGGATGAGGGGGACGAAGGTGGAGTGGAGGAAGAGGAGTTAGAATGTGTGGTGGGATGAGGGGGACGAAGGCGGAGTGGAGGAAGAGGAGTTAGAATGTGTGGTGGGATGAGGGGGACGAAGGCGGAGTGGAGGAAGAGGAGTTAGAATGTGTGGTGGGATGAGGGGGACGAAGGCGGAGTGGAGGAAGAGGAGTTAGAATGTGTGGTGGGATGAGGGGGACGAAGGTGGAGTGGAGGAAGAGGAGTTAGAATGTGTGGTGGGATGAGGGGGACGAAGGTGGAGTGGAGGAAGAGGAGTTAGAATGTGTGGTGGGATGAGGGGGACGAAGGCGGAGTGGAGGAAGAGGAGTTAGAATGTGTGGTGGGATGAGGGGGACGAAGGCGGAGTGGAGGAAGAGGAGTTAGAATGTGTGGTGGGATGAGGGGGACGAAGGTGGAGTGGAGGAAGAGGAGTTAGAATGTGTGGTGGGATGAGGGGGACGAAGGCGGAGTGGAGGAAGAGGAGTTAGAATGTGTGGTGGGAGGTAGACAGCATTATAGAAGAATAAGCAGAAAAGCAATCCCCGATAGGCCAGAAGAATTGATTGTCTAATTAACTGTGGCCTTACAATGGTAGAGGCCAGTTAAAGAGTGCAGCCCAGTGTAAACTGTCCTACGGTATCTTCAGTTATTCAGACATGCTGCAGAGAAATACACACACGCGCACACACACACACACACACACACACACACACATACTCATTCAGTGCTAGAATCATTCATATTACTGCACTGTAGATAAAGCAATACAGTAACTAAATGTCCGATGCATTCCTGAAACTATAAGAAATGAGACCTCACAGTACAGTACAAATACAGTAACATTGTTTACTAATATGAATTCCAGTGTAAATGCCTTTATAAGCATTCATATAAGTACAATGTATAGGACTGTATATATGTACAGTGTACAAGTGTACATATATACAGGTCAGTATATGCTTACAGTGTACAGACTTTTACATGACATATAAACCTGCCTGTATGTTTACAGCATATAGGCCTTTGTACTTTTCTGTGATTGATTCTATATGTAGGCTGGAGTGATATTTTGTATGCTGTATTCACAGAGTAATGGAACTTACACCCTTGTGTTTGTGAATGAGGCTGGTTTCAGTTTGTTCAAAGACACGAGCCGTGGCTGAAACGCAATAGACCACCGTACTGTATCGCCTGTTCACCAAGACAGCGCGGAGGCAATATAACCAGAATAAGTGTGAATGCTGTGGTGCACATTTGGCCAGTATAGGACGGTACATCCTGACATTGGGCACCGCCTACGAAGATCTTATCCCTGAGGAACGAAAGAGGTTTTGCTAAGACACGACTTGCCAAATGTTGTAACAGTGTGGGAGAGAATGTAAGTTTCCACCTCACAGATGTCGTAGGGGGGATGGTTCTTCTGTCTGTCGGAGGATGCAGCTCCTCTCACCATATTCTCCATTCCTCCATCAGTCAGTACAGAGTACATGATCATGAAGTCATGACCAAATATCTCTGAACAGAAGATGCGTGTGATGACATCACAGCAGAGCATTGCAGGAGATGCAACTAGATTGTTTTACCCTCTGGCGTTGCGAAGGAAATTATCTGATGTGAAGCTGCTGGTGATCTTTAGCCAGACATACAGGAGTGGGAGGATGTTTAGTGAGGTGGAGACTGTTCAGCCATATTCTTTTGCCATTTATGGGTTTTGAACATGACATCCCATTTTTCAAGCTTCAGTGTCTCCCTCTGGTTGACCATGGCTTTTTTTAGCATAAAAAGGTCTCCCCATGCTGAGCGACAGTATGTCGGTGTGTACATTCTCTAGGTGCGTTTGCCAGGTCATAATTTGCTACATCTTTGAAAAGTGTCCAGGAATGCAGTAATATGCTCAGTCATACCTGTCGTCCTGTTAGAACACGCCCCCTTATAACATCCCAGAGATCTAAGGGAGCTGTGGCTATGACATTAGCTTGCCGTGACTTGACAGGCAACTGTCTGGATCGCTGCCAAAATAAAATAAACCGCACTGAAGCCTCGGGACAAAGGTCCTGATTTAACATCTCCTATATCTTCTCGCAGGGAGTAGCCGTGTAGCAGCACTACTGCCTCTCAGGCATTGGTTTGACATACTACGGCTGTAGTGTAATTCACATTATTCACGTTCGTACAGATAAAGCAGTCGCGTCGATTTCCACACACACAAACGTTAGCTAACTTGTGTTTTCATGCTAAATTGTCAGATAGCTGAAATGCCCCTTTAGTGTGGGACCTTAACTTACACCCAAACTACTGTTGACTCTTCCTACAGTGTTTTTACAGAAAACTTGTCAGATGGGATCCATTTTATTTAGGCTTGGTGAAGGCCCAAGAAGGGAACCTTCTGCTAAAAGTTTATTTTCCTAAAGGGGAAACGTGTATGTCCTCCCAGTTAGGTCCATTCGGCCTGCGCTGTGTCATGGCTGTGTTCTGCAGTGGTAGCGTAGAACAGTAAGTCTTTGTGCTGTGAAAAGATTTGACCCAGCAGCTTTGTGGTAGGGGAGTGAACTCGGCCTGCCACTGTCCCAACGCCACAACGCAAGCCACAAATTCCAGAGGTGTTTAAAATGTAGTTATAGTTGCCCTGACTTCACCCAGACATTAAGCATGGCCCTTTCCCATTGGTTGTGTGCCGAATCCCACCAACATGCACACGGCAGACATGAGCTCAGCTCCCTCCTCTGTTCAGTTTGGTCTGACCCAAACTCCTCCGTGTGGTACGGTTTCCTTTGAATCGAACATCCTCTCTGTGCTTTGCTTTGCTTTGTTTTCTGTTGTAATAGTTCTGTTAGCACTTTCAGCTGCCCTGCTTTTTTGCCCATGCATATTTATGGCAAGATTATATAGAGTAGGTGGGAGTACGCGGGAGTAGCTGTGTGTGAGTGTTTTGCCGAATGTCGGCGTGTGTGTGGATGTAATTGCGTGCAAGGCAGCGTGAGTGTGTGTATATTGATTCTCCTTGAACGCGGTGTTTAAATGGGATCGGCGTGAACACACACGGGCCCTGCGGGGAGTCAGGAGAGGACGGGCTGAATTGTGCTGCGCCGTGGAAGCCCCTGTTGCACAGCTCGGACGAAACAATGTGTTAACCTTGAAGTAAACTCCCCATCTTCACACTGACACTGCGCCTGCAAGCTGAAGGAGAAAGACGTCGCTGCTGATAGAAGCGTATTTTACCTCAGCCTAGTCTTCTAGCTGCACAGCATGTTGAATGAGGTTTTGTTTGTCTTTTTTAAATATTGTTTTGTTTCGTTTGTTTTACAGATCCCGAGGACTACCAACCACCAATATGGAAATCCTACTGTAAGTGTCGGATTCCTGACGGCTCTACAGTGCTGGTGTAACATAAGACCAGAAAGATTTCTTCTGGGTATCCCTTTTGAACTTAGCTGAAAATATATACAGTGACTGAAATGAGCACTTCTAAACATGTCCGGGCTGGTGTGCTACAAGGGCAGAAGACGTTTCACACTCTCGCACTCTCCTGTGTCACGTCTCCCTGTTAGTGGGTGTGACATCATAGGAATGTGGCCCGAGTCAAGGGAGCAGGTCAAAGGTGAAGGACGCGCACCCAGGCCGTGATCCCTTCCCTTCCTGACCAGCCTCTCCTAGCCGGCTGGGCTAAAACACGCCCCCCTCGCTATCTCTTACCCCCTCCCCCCACCCACCCCTTGCCGTGCCCGTGAATGTTCTCCGTTCCCTGCTGCTTGCGCTGAGCGTCCCAGGTGAAATCGACGGGGGATGTGGGACCGTCCTCGTCCGCCATATCTGCTGCCTGCCCTGGGCTCTTCTAGCCCGAGTCACCATGAAAGTGGCCCAGCATCTGTAACACCTACAGACTAAAATAGGTGGAACTTATAGTGCTTTTTATGCTGTATTTGAATCTGTTCTAAATCTTAGAATTGGGTTTGGTGTGTGTATGTGATGGAGCAATTCAATATTATAATAAGTATATATTAGCTATTTATAAATAAGGTTGTTATTATGCTTCAATATTTACAAAAACACTTCTAAAATGTACAGGAATATGATGTTTTTGGCATTAGAAACATCTTCAGTGTCTAGCAATAACATGCTAACATAGAAGGGCTCCAATTTCCTTGGTACCACTTGGTGCCCTCTATACGTAAGGATTTGAGATTGTTCTGGAACAATAATCTATGAGCAACAGAAAACACCTGAAAACATTTGGAATCAGCTTGGAAACATTTGTTAACCTGTATAGTCTACAACATTCAGACCTGAATAGTTTTTCTTTCAGTGCTGGTTTTGTTGGATTATGAATCCGCGGTGCCTTTCAACATCTCAGACCTGTGCTGTGATGATCCGAAGAACACTGTGTTCCTGAAGGCCAGTGGGGCGGGTCACCTCTGTAGCCACGCCCCCAGCTCAGCCGCCCTCTGATTGACTAACTGCTAGCGTTGATTTATTCACTGGCCTCCTGCGAAGGCCCGGCTTCATGTCCCAGTGGCTGTATCCACGCAGGCGTGAGCAGCGGCGTAATCCCTCGCCTCGCACTTTGACGCCATGTGCCAGTGCCCCACTGCCCCACTGCGATTCATTTGAATCAAATACCAAGTGGCATGTATATGGAGGCTTTCTGCAGGGACATTTCTGGGTGCTCTCCACTCCACTACGGGGAGAGACAGGAAGACACAGGGATCAAGAGACAGGGGGAGAGATTAGTCTGTTGTGTGTATGAAGTACGGTGACGTGCCTTTGTCCCGCTGAGGGCTCAGTGGTAACATGGGAGAGGATGGAAGGTTATCACAGCCATGGGGAGTCAAGACTGAGTGAGGAGCAGCTTTAACCTGACTGGAGATCTGGGAACGCTGGGGAGGTCTGGAGCAGCGCTTGGACCAAACTCAGCGCTCGGATCAATAACCAATAAAACACACACGGGCTTTTCCCTCCTCTTCTGCCCTCTGACAGCTACTGTTTCTGTATAGTGTTTCTTTTAACAGACATTGCCAAGAAGCAGCGTTGTGCTTTTTGAATTGAACAAGATCTGAAGAATCCAGCGTGTAGAATTCAGTATTAGCATTGTTACCTATAGCTCATTATTACCTTACTGTCACACCTAGTCTCACAGTTACTTATTAAGATGCTACATTTTCAGCGTGTGTGTGTGTGTGTGTGTGTGTGTGTGTGTGTGTGTGTGTGTGTGTGTGTGTGTGTGTGTGTGTGTGTGTATTTAACAGTGTACCAACTGCAGCAGGAGGCACCGAGACCAAAGAGAATCACGTGTCCACAGGAGGTCAGTACAGGTGCATGTTATTGTTCGCTGCTGGATCTACCTCCTGTTGGGCTTCCTTTAGTACCACCACCTCGTATCCCTGTGGATCTGCCCCACCCTGCTCTTAGTACCACCACCTCATATCCCTGTGGTTCTGCTCCACCCTGCTCTTAGTACCACCACCTCATATCCCTGTGGATCTGCCCCACCCTGCTCTTAGTACCACCACCTCATATCCCTGTGGATCTGCTCCACCCTGCTCTTAGTACCACCACCTCATATCCCTGTGGTTCTGCTCCACCCTGCTCTTAGTACCACCACCTCGTATCCCTGTGGTTCTGCTCCACCCTGCTCTTAGTACCACCACCTTGTATCCCTGTGGATCTGCTCCACCCTGCTCTTAGTACCACCACCTTGTATCCCTGTGGATCTGCTCCACCCTGCTCTTAGTACCACCATCTCATATCCCTGTGGATCTGCCCCACCCTGCTCTTAGTACCACCACCTCATATCCCTGTGGATCTGCTCCACCCTGCTCTTAGTACCACCACCTCATATCCCTGTGGATCTGCTCCACCCTGCTCTTAGTACCACCACCTTGTATCCCTGTGGTTCACTGGCTCCCCTAGTGGACTCGCCATTCTTAGGTTTCAATACAGAGCATGTTGTGTGTGATTAGACTAAGTGATTGGAACAAAGATTACTTAAAATTTATATCCTAGTCTACAGTTACATTACACGGACTTTGTAGAGACTTGAACCTAATTTGCTTGTTTCAACCTGCAATTAGTTTTGTATGTTTTCTGTCTCTCTCTCTCTCTCTCTCTCTCTCTCTCTCTCTCTCTCTCTCTCTCTCTCTCTCTCTCTCTCTCTCTCTCTCTCTCTCTCTCTCTCTCTCTCCATCTGTCTGTCTCCATCTCTCTGTCTGTCTCTCTGGCACTGCAGGTGGAGAGCAGACCCAGGCACTATGGCCGCGAGTGAGTGTGTAATCATATTATTATCTGCATTCTGGTTCCTTTACAGTAACATGTGTCCAGTGTGCAGAGTGTGGGCGAGACGTGTCCTTTATGCCTGGAATTAGATGGTGCTGTGAGACTCCGTGATGTGTGGGTGTTAGTAAGAGAGTATGAATGAGAGCAACAGTTAGTGAAGGACAGTAATGTGTCGAGTGTGTGTGTGATTGAGTACATGCATGTCCTTGTGTGTGTGTGTGTGTGTGTGTGTGTGTGTGTGTGTTTTATATGAGTCATCCTGTAGCATAACGCCAGCTCGGTTCGTGGGACTGACGGTTCAGCATTTGCGTCTGTGTTTTGTTGTTCGTGTTGCTCATGTGTGAAGACGAGACTCAGGACTGTTAGTCGACTACACAGACATCACCTCGACATTCATGTTTAAATGATGTTTCCTTTTGCATGTGTGTGGTTTTTGAGCTTGTCTGTACGTGAATGGGGGTTTGTGTTTATGTAATTATGTGAGAGCACGTGTATGTATGTATGTATGTATGTATGTGTGTGTGTGTGTGTGTGTGTGTGTGTGTGTGTGTGTGTGTGTGCTTGTCCATGTGTGTATAAGCATGTGGTCTCAGTGGTCCATGGGCTCTCATGCAGGTTCCACGGCCTGATCTCCAGAGAGCAGGCAGATGAACTGCTGGGGGGAGCAGAGGGGGCTTACCTTATCAGAGAGAGTCAGAGACAACCTGGCACTTACACACTCGCCCTGAGGTACACACACACACACACACACACACACACACGCACACACACAGACTCAAACACAGACACACACACACACAGACACAGACACGCGCACACACTCACACAGACACACACACAGACACACAGACACGCACATGCGCACACACACTCACACGCGCACACACGCACACACTCACACGCTCACACACGCACACACTCACACACACACACTCACACACACACACGCACGCACTCACACACACACACACACACACACTCACACACTCACACACGTACACACACTCATTTATTCACTTACAATGGCCTTTATCCTTTTATCTTTTAATTCCCCCCCCCCCCCCCCCCCCCATCTGTGTCCAGGTTCGGGGGTCAGACCCTGAACTACAGGCTCTTCTACGACGGTAAACACTTTGTGGGCGAGAAGCGCTTCGAGTCTGTTCACGACCTGGTGACGGACGGCCTCATCACGCTCTACGTTGAGACCAAAGCGGCTGAATACATCGCCAAGATGACCACCAACCCCATCTACCAGCACCTGGGCTACACGTCACTACTGCGGGACAAGCTGACCCCCGGGCTGAGCCGCCCCCGCTCCGAGCCCAGGAGGGTCACTTCACAACCCAACGACAAGGTCAGGAGACCCCTTTGCTATGGATAGCGGCATCTGCCAAAATGGGCTCAATGTAAATGCCTTTCGTAATGTAATATACTAATGGAGTCAACACATGTGACTGCAGGTGGTAAATGAGTAAAGAGAACTTGGCCATTGATAAGATGTGCAGTCACCAATCAACCCCTTTAATCAATCAGAGTATGTGTTTAACATGTAGAAAACATCGTCTGTCAACATCTGAACTGTGCTGTACAATCTCATGTCCCAGTATCACAGCTGCAAACAATCTGCATGTTGTTCTGTGTACACTCACCGAAAACCTCATTAAGTACATCTGTAGATCTTTTATGTATTTCATATAGTTATAGACTGTAGCCAATCTGACATTGAGATGACCAGTTATTACGTCATCTATCGATATAGTTTTTAGGAGTATCACTCTTTATTAGATATTATTATATTTGGGGTTTGAGGAACATTTCCAACGTAATTGTGACACTGACGTGGCATTGTCACGGTAGTTTTAACATATGTTAAACATAGGGGTTTTAACATATGTTAAATATAGGGGTTTTAACATATGTTAAACATAGGGGGTTTTAACATATGTTAAATATAGGGGGTTTTAACATATGTTAAACATAGGGGGTTTAACATATGTTAAACATAGGGGGTTTAACATATGTTAAACATAGGGGGTTTAACATATGTTAAATATAGGGGGTTTAACATATGTTAAATATAGGGGGTTTAACATATGTTAAACATAGGGGGTTTAACATATGTTAAACATAGGGGGTTTAACATATGTTGTTGTCACTGCTGGGATGAGAGTTCACCTCTGCCAAAAATATCCAACCAACACCAGTCCTGCGGTCAAAACAGACTACTGAGAAATGACCAGAAGACACTTGCTGCTCCTGACCACGGATGGGCTATGGTCTCTAATTTCACATATATATGGTGTCTCTCCAATGTACAATTTCTAATAAAGTCCTCTGCAAGTGTATTTGTTTGTTCTGGTCTGCCTTTCACAGACCATTAGGCCTAAATATTAAACGTCATTTATCATAAATAGACATGTGAGGCTCTATTTGCTCTGATTCTGTGGAAGATGTTAAAATAGAGCAGGTCCTCCCATGACAGGGTGTGATGGACTGTCCCCGCTGTCGGGACCCTCTGGCCCCGGAGACTCTGATGGACAGTTTTGGTGGTGAATGTGCCTCTGTCTCTCCCGTCTCTCACACGCTACGCATGATTTGGTCTCTCGACGCTCAGACGTGCTGTCTGATTTGCTGATTGATGAGTCTGATCTGAGTCCAGTGGGCACATACAGTCTGAATTCCAATCCGATGTACTTCGAGGGATGTGAACTTAAATGACTGGAGGGTGAGTGGTTTGTATTTAAAGGTCATACGAAACCTGAGCTGTTAGTGACACATTCGTATTCTTGTAGGACATCCTTTGATAAAGGCAATATTGCAAAACTGCATTAATTGAATTTATCATGGAGGCCCTAAAATCTGTTGTGATCTGAGTTCAGTTGGCTAATGAAATCCGTGTGTTTTGTTCTTTGCTCTCTCGCCACTAGAGGGCAAAAAGATCAAATCCGTTGAAGTGAGCAATGCAGGGTGTTTATACAGCAACATTAACTTGAACTTGCTTAGTCCTATTGTAAAAACAACTGCTAAACAAACAACAGTAGAATTCCAGTTCATTAGACCATAACCTGCAGAGACACATTGTTGGTGAATTACTAATTACTAAGACCAGTAGGGGGCTGAAGAGTGAGTATTTAAGTACATAAGAACGTGAAGGTGTCTGTGTCCGGTGTAGTGCAGATACACCATTATTGCTTCATGGGATCAGACACTGCTGACCAACCTGACAGGCCTGCTGACCACACTGACGTCTCAGGCCAAATCTGCTGCCTTTGGAGTCAGTGAGGTACATCCATAAGTATCTTGTGATGATCCTGTAAGGAATTGGTGTCAGAAACGACGACGACTGAGTGACGTTCAGCACAGCAATACTGAAAGTGACTGAATTTAGCGGCCCGGATGCTCCAGGTGCTCGTTCTCACGGGTCAACGCAGTGACGTTGCTGCCAAGTCAGAGCTTGCATGTAGTAAAACAATACAACTCGTCTGCACCTTCTGAGCTATGAGGAATGCAAATTAGATTCCTGCCTTCTGACGTGCAGGGAGGGGATGACAGGCATCTGTGGGATTGCTGTTGCCAAGCCTTTGATCTCCGCACACGGGGCACACGGGGCACACAGGGCACACGGGGCACACAGGGCACACGGGGCACGTCCTCCTGCCCAGAACTGAAAACATCCGTCCTGTTCCCTGCATCTTTCAGATAAAGAAGCCCTGGAGGAGGAAGCCAGTGTTGTGCGTGTATGCTAGGAGAGTCATAACAGAGGAGTATGCTAGCTGTCCTCGACGAGATAGGAACCACAGCACCTTTAGCATCTTCAGTAAGCACAACCCTGGATGTTTATTTACTTAATTTAGGACTTGAAGAAACAATGAAGGCAGACCATAAAGTACTCACACATCACAGAGCCCAGGTTTCATCCCAGCTGTTCTATGTGCAGCATGTGTGAGGAAGCCAGCAGTTTCTTTTCCTTTCCTGTCATAATATGATACTGGAACCAGTGGGGGCCAGTGGGGGCCCACACTGCATTGATTTTGTCTGGTAGGTTGGAAAGTGCTTCAGTAGGGTCCATGTTGAGCTGAGTGGCACACGAGTGGCAGCTGAGTGGCTACTGTACTACTGTCATGTGACACTATGGAGAGACCTACCGCACTACCACTTATCTAAAACTAAAGTGTGTGTGTGGGTGTGGTGGGTGGGGTGAAGGGTTCACTAAAAATGACATTCAGTGCTTGTTACACTTAAAGTAATTTATATATATATATATATATATATATATATATATATATATATATATATATATATATATATATATATGCCAACTTGAGTTATTACGAATCGGATGAAGTGTAGAGGTGTGCTTTAAGTTCAAGTAAGGATGCATTATATGCACTGAATGAAAGTCCATAAACAATTGCTGTCAATCCCCTCCGGTTTCCTGTAGTTCCACAGGAGCATATTAGTGGTGACACACCGGCTGAGGCCCTGATGTTCTGCACATGCTCACTCACGCTCTCTTATATATTCATATACTTTGAAAAAACTATTATTACCTTCATTGAACTTCCGTGTGGGTAATAGATAACACTAAAGTGTGGTTAGTCTCACTGCATGCTTGTGTGCATATATCAGAATATAATATTTTTAATACAGTAATGATAATTAGAGAAGTTTGTCCATAATCCATTGACTCAACCTACCTGTCCTGCCACCTTTAACATTCTCGAAGCACATCAAACATCATTTCTCATTTTGTGGTTGTAATAAGCTCATGTGTGCTGCCAGTCAAACTTCACCTAGAGGGCCATTCAGTGTGTATCTGTACCTCTGAATGTTCTCTGAGGAGGGTTTTCATGCACCACTGCTGGCATTTCTGCTACACAGTGTCTCTTTGCGTGAGGAGTCTTCCTGCGGTGTTTAGTTGTCCTGCGGTGTTTCGTTTTCGTATAATACTCTGATCTTTCACAGAACCATGCTACTGTTTCTGTTCTTTTTTATCTTTTCCGGAAGTATATTCAACTGTTGGGCTATAATCCAATTTTTGATTAACATATCGACATGATACATTAGTCTATATAGTCTGACTTTGGGAAATGAAAAATAAACCAAAAACAACAAAAGTTTTAAAGTATTCAATAAAAAAAAAAGGTTTTATTGTGCCAATATGCTTTAATTAGCTTTTCAATAAAAAAATACTCTTTTTTTTTAAACTTTCAGCCCTTTTCATAGGTCTATATTTTCAATAAACAATTATTATTTGTTAATACCCACAGACCGTTTATAAATACGTCTTTATACCGACTCCCTTTGAATGAATGTAGCCACTGTTTTTAAACGGTATAAAAGCATACTGCATGTTCCAGTTACATTTTAATATAAAACATAATGTTCTCTACATGTGTGTCAGTAAACAAACACTTGTGTATATTCTCCTTCATTCCAAGAAGCCCTGAGTTTCTTTTGTGGCTCAGCTGGGTTGTGAGTGTAGAATACACAGGGAGCCCTGGGAGAGAAACCAGCCCTCTGTGTTTATCTCTGTTGCTCCATTTATTCTCTCTGCCTTCTTTAGGAGACAACAAGCCATCTGCCTAGAGACAAAAAGTCCTGCTCTCATTCACACACACATACGTACACACACACACACACACACGCCGTGACACATGTCCTCCGCCCTCACGCCCTTCTTTGTAATGGCCTCGGTGTATGTGACTCCACCACGGTCGGAATGCACCGCGGCTGCACCCGCTGCTCCCCGTCGGCCCGCGGAGGTGCCGTGCTGACACGCGTCTCCGCCAGAATCACGGCGGGTGGCGGCCACCTGTTCTGACCCCTGGCAGCGGCGCTGGCCCGGCTGGGCCGACAGGGTCAACAGGAGCAGGAGCCCGCAGCCGGTCTAACCTCCTCGGTAAACAATGCGCTGCTCTTCAGCTGTGGCCGTGCGCTCTTAAGGGGGCGGGTCCGTTCTGAGCGGTTCCGGAGTCGCTCCGGGTGACCTCTGTGGGGAGACCTTTTGGCTTCTCGCGGGACCTTTTCATAGAGATGTGTGAGTGTGGGAGTTACGTTTGCACTGCACTCTTGTCACAAACTACAGATTTAAGATCCCTTGAATAGTTCCACTGTTTGCATGACTGCAAAGAGTCCCAGTAGGCAAAGGAGTTTTTGTTTATAAATAGACGCATTTGAACCACTGTTTTGTAAAATGTGCACATACTGTTTCTGCTCTTTTGCAGGACAGTGGTTGTGCAACCAGATTACTCTGGAGTGTTTTTCAAATAGAAGTCAAACAAGGGCAGATAATTTCAGATATAGTTCTTAAATCTGACTTACTTTATCAGCCAATCTACTAGACAAAGAGTTTCTTCAGGAGCTGTCAGTGAATGGAGTCCCTGGTCTCTTTATAAACATTGGTAGATATTTACACACAGCTTCATATGCTGGTGCTGGTCTTGGGGACTGCCATATGTACCACGAGAGCTGAAGCAAGGGTTTAAACAAGTGTGTATTACAACGTGAGGAGCGATTATAACAGTAATTTGGCCCTGTCATGAGGAGATCTGAGGTGGATGTGTGCTCAAAGCTTCTGTTTTGATAAACATGATGCTCTTCGTATATTAGAAAGGGCAGTGCAAGAAAGCAGCTTGTAACTGGTGTGTTGGTTTAAAGGATTTTAGTGCGGGACCACAAACCTCATCCCTCCACCCGAGTCCTTACGCAGGTCCAGCCACTGAGAGGTGCTGGGCCATATCAGGCGACACTAACGCCCCTGCCCTGCCCTCTTCTGCCCCTCCTCTCCCCTCCCTCAGCTCCTGCCCTTCTTCAGCACAGCTGAATGAGTCCCACTGTGTGGAGCGCTCTCCGGTCCTGCCCCCAGGACAGCCCCTGACCCCCTCCCCTGTCTGGGGCATCCCACCCTGCCCGGCCCCCTCACAGTCGACGGGGAACCGCGACAGCCACCGTCGCCGTGTCTCCCTGTCCGACAGCCACCGCCGTCGCCCGCCACGCTTCCCCGGAGGAGATGCAGGGCCCTGGCTATACTGCCGGGCCGGCGGGGAGCCAGCTGGCCCCTCTGGGGCCGAAGCGTCAGGGCCGTAAACGTCAGGATCTGCTGGCCCTGGCTCTGGGGGCCAGGCTGGGCACCACTGGTGCGCTGCTCTGGAAGCCTCTAAAGCTCTTGACTTGTCCACAGATCTCCATGTCTCCACTGGGCAGACGCAGCACGCTGAAGGACGGAGCCGAGAAGCACTGCAGCTACCACAAAGTCCATAACTTCAAGGTGAGCACCGATCGCACCGTAGCTGCAAGCACCTTGTTTTGCAGAGGGTACTGCAGATCTCAGCCTAGAACATTATACTTCAGTGTCATGATTAGTATAATAGTATATTGTAAGATGTCATGCATTAGATGCACAAATGTATCACGTATTGTATAACAAAGCTCTTAATCTATTGTAATCAACGCACTCTTAATACCTGGAAGAGTAAGTAGATCACGATGCTACTAACACCAAGGTCATGGGGTCAGTTCCCACCAGGTGCGTGTGCCATCACCCTGACCAGTACGTGTCTGCCAAACACCATAAATGTAACCTGACAGCAGCATAGATGAGTAGGACCAAGGGGCTCTATACTAACAACCCCCTCTCTACCCACCCCATACTGCGAAGGATTCATAAATCACTGGAATCTCCAGCAGAGCAAAGGGAGATGCATTCTGCTCAGTCACCCCTGTCATTCGAGCCGGGCAGAAACCGTGAAGCGCTCAGACGTGCCGAGCTCTTTTCTTATTGTGCCTCTCGCCAGTGAGCAGGGATTATCACGCACTATAGATGCGGATTATGGCATACCGTTCCTGACACACCCTCCTGCTGTGCGCACTCCGCTTCTCTTTTGGCAATAATGAGAAGGAGTGTCACTAATTGTTGTCATGAGACATGGCTCCTTAGAAAATGACTGCAGTGTGTTCCTTGAACTGGAGGTCGGTGTCCTGAGAGGTGTCGGGCCCGAGCAGGCGTCGGGCCGGTGGTCGCACGCGTGGTCTTCCTCAGAACCGGAAGCGGATGCTCGCTCTCCTGTTGCGTTGCGCTCAAATTTGGCTTTCATATATCAGAAATATGGTTTCCCTTATCTGACGTATAGTATGTTGACTTTGTCCAGACTATGCTTGTGAATGCATGAATTGTCTCATAATCTGATTTTGTCCAGATAGTTTACTCTCTACATCTGGGTGGTGATCTTATAATCCTGCCCATTCATTTTCAATGGGTGGTCAGATCTGATTAGAAGATGAGACTATAGGACTATAGAAGAGGAATCTGTCAGAAAAAAAAAACATCTGCCTGATTATTTAAATCTCTCTTACACAAAGTTCGAAATTTGACCTCATTTCACCTTTTGTCATTTGCTTGTATAGCATTAGAACTAAACCTTGTTGTCTTGCGCGCACACACACACACACACACACACACACACACACACACACACACACACACACACACACACAGAGTTCAGTGTTACATAAATCTGTGCCCACAGCTCTGAGCTTTAAATAGCTTTATGCCGGTCTCACTCACATTTTAACCTGCTGCAGCTGAATAAAGAAGCAGCTATGTATGATGTATGATGCTTTCAGTCATATATTTAATCAATACTGTGGCATGTGGTCATGCCTTGGCCACGGTGAACCTGAAGAACTGTAGGAGGAAGTGTCTGAAGTAGGGCATCCCTGAATATAATCCAGACGACCGATGAGGAAGAAGTTCTGCTCCCGTCACAGAACAGGAATTTAGTGCAGCCTTATTAAAGCCGAACCCGCGCTGTAAAAGATGGTGACGGCGTCGGCTGGAAAACGCTGTGCTATATGTAGCTTCAAGAACAGTCAGTACAGTTAACCAGGTCTACAGCTCTCTTCCACTCATTTTCTTGGCCAACATATGTCATTAAGTAAAAGGGCTGTGAGAAACACTGTTCTCTAAGTCTGAAAACTGCTCCAGGTTCTGGAGACTTCTGTCAACTGTAACGATGTACAGGGGTACAAATTGGCACGCAACTGATGTTTGGTGTCTGCTACATAGTCTAGAGTTGGACTATTGAGAGATGAACAACTACAGAGGGTTTTATAAACTTTGTAGAGAACCTGACATTTGAGGTGGAGGTAGAGATACCCTAGGCTGCTTTTTCCTCCGTATATAAAAACCTGACAAATGAATTGTTAATCAAACTGGGCATTAATAAAGGAGCCAATAGATCCCCAGCTATAATCTATAATAGAATGCCTGCCACAGTTAATGTTCATGCACTTATTAATTTTAATATAAACTGAAATATCCTTATCTTGACTAAATTAATCAGAATGCTGTGAGTTTGCTTAGTGTCTTTGGTTCTGTGAGATCAGGTTGGCGCAGTGTAGGCTCTGCTGCTCAGGGGCCATGTTGATGTTCTCAGCTGTAATTCACTCTTTGACCTTTTTGTTTGTGTCAAATTTGATTGCCTTGTGTGTGTGTGTGTGTGTGTGTGTGTGTGTGTGTGTGTGAGAGAGAGAGAGAGAGAGAGAGAGAGAGAGAGAGAGAGAGAACCTTCTCATCTGTGCTCTCTGCCGTGCAGGTCCACACCTTCAGAGGGCCACACTGGTGTGAATACTGTGCCAACTTCATGTGGGGCCTGATTGCCCAGGGCGTACGCTGCTCAGGTACCCACCTCCTCTCGTATACCCTGCTGCACGACTCTTCCATTCTCTGGATCATCTCCGTCATTTCAAAGTGAATCACTGATATTGAAATGCAGGATGAGGAAACAAAAAGCTTTTCTTCTGCAGAGACTATGACAGCTCGGCTGTAGACCTGTGCTAGTTCACTCTGTTACTGGGCTGACCCCTCCCAGGCAGTTGAAAGCACTAAGAAGGCCATTGCAATGCGGGTATATGGCATTCCTGACTGACACCTGGTCCACACCTGCTTCTCTCCTGTGTGTTGGCAACTATTTATAGTGGCATGTGCTCTGCTAGGGAAGCTTGAGATAGACACACCCATGTAACACCAGGACAAGCAAAGACTGTATCAGAGTTCAGCAAAAACTTTGGCTTTTCACCAAAGCTGGCTTTAATGTACACACAAACACACACATCCACTCGGCCACCACCAACCATGAGAAATGTCTTCCACTTCGATGAACGTTTAAAGGGCTTTTACACATGAACCTGTTTTGGATGCACTGTGTACGTAAACAATGAACAATGGCGAGTCTGATTTATTGTTTCCAGGCGATCTCACTTGGTTTTGCAATGTTTTCCCACGTTTGTTTACATATACACGTTCTGCAGCTATTTTTTTTTTTCTCTTTGATTGTCAGGTTTGTTCAGTAAGATGTTCCTGACTTTGGCTTCGTCTCTGACGTTTGTGTTTCCATTACTCAAAATTCAAGGGGTTAAAACTGAGGGACAGTTTGGAGCAGGAACCTCCCCTATAATCATGCTCTCACGCTTGCAGGAGTTTGTGTTAATAAGAAATAACTTGGGTTCTTTAACACACGAGAGACTAAGAGAGCCTGAACAGTCACAAGTCTTTATTATTTTCCATGGTTCTAACCGTAACTCTGACCTTTATCACCCACACAAGAGCTGCTGTTGTTGGCATCAGGGCCCCGAGCTAATCTTGGTGTCATCAGTCACGCTGTGCTAACAGCAGCCCCAAATCTGAGCGGAGGGCCACAGAGAACATTTCTTTCACTCTTTTCTTTCTCCTTTCTCCTCCCCAAAGACAGCACGGTGAGGGGAGACTTCAGGCGGGCTAGCGCTACAGTAAAAATGGCAGGGAACAAGATTGATGGGCAGACGGGGAGACAGCAGATAGACAGATGGGCAGAGAGAGAGAGAGAGAGAGAGAGAGAGAGAGAGAGAGAGATACGACTCTGTGGTCGGCTCACTAGTGTTTCACATGGCACACAGTCAACAACACACCCACAATAAGATCAAAGTGAGGCGCAAACTAGCTCACACCCACCCAAGCAAGCACACTTGTATGTCCTGAAGCAACTCTGCAGCCGCAAGTGTCACTCAGTGTCGCGCACTGTGAGAAACGAGTACACACACACACACAAATGCCCTTTGACATCCATTTCCACACTCCCATTTGACGTCCAGCTTAAATGAGCTAGCAAGCGGTGACTCACCTGCTTCTGACACACAGGCATACATGTGCTCACGCACACACACACACAGACACACACACCTACTACATACGTCCAAAAGAAGTTATGTCACTTCCTGTGGCAGTGTGCGTGTCTGACTGACCTCTTGACTTCTGGCCCGTCCTCAGACTGCGGACTGAATGTGCACAAGCAGTGCTCCAAGCTGGTGCCCAGCGACTGCCAGCCGGACCTGCGGCGAATCAAGAAGGTGTTCAGCTGTGACCTCACTACACTGGTCAAGGCCCACAACACATTGCGTCCCATGGTCCTGGACATGTGCGTCAGAGAGATAGAGCAACGTGGTATGTCCGCTTGTCCTGACAGGCTACCTCTCCTTTGTCTGCTTTCTCACGTTTGAAGAACGCAGCACTCGTGAGACCCTCCCCCACTGCAGAGGGCCTGGATACCTGCTCGGGGAATTCTGTTTTTCACCGTTTCATTACGGTAGTGCTCCTGTTGTGCCTTATGGGAAAGAAAGAGGCTAAACGTATCAGCCATTGCACTACTAGAGGTAGAAAGGTATCATGGCTGATGTGGAATCATTACCTTGAATACCTGTATTGTTTAATATTAACATTCATTTTCAGCAAGTTGGTTTTTAATGCTCTGGGCAGGATGGCAGATTGCCTGATAGATTAGATTTCAATCTGAATGGTTCATCCAGGAGTCAAAACCCTAGAAAGCTCATCCGCATGTCCATACATAAACCTCAAAATGTAGATCCTTTAAAATCCTTCCCACTCAGTCACATTTGAATAAAAAAAAACAAGTGAATTTTTATCATTCAAATATTTATCTAACTGTTTTCTTTT
Source organism: Brachyhypopomus gauderio (assembly GCF_052324685.1). Lineage (NCBI taxonomy): Eukaryota > Metazoa > Chordata > Actinopteri > Gymnotiformes > Hypopomidae > Brachyhypopomus > Brachyhypopomus gauderio. The sequence goes on from NC_135223.1 coordinate 9,634,446, forward strand.
TTGACTTTGCAGCATCTCTGTTGTGATGAGCATCAGTCTTAGGCTATGGTTAGGGGTTAGGGGTTAGGGGTTAGGGGTTAGGGGTGCAGTATGGGGCGAGCCTTCTCCTGTCCTCACCAGTATTACTGCTGATCAGTAATGCTGATGTCTTCACTGTGCTCAGGCCTCAGGTCAGAAGGCCTGTACAGGGTGTCTGGCTTCACTGAGCACATAGAAGAGGTGAGGCTGGCTTTCGACAGAGGTACGTTAACACAAACTAAACGAAACCACAACCTCGCAAATTTGTACGTGAACGTGTACAAATTACATCGTCAAACTAGTTCCTCAGTATACCACATGAATAGTAACCACATTTCTTCTACGTTTTAGCTAAGCGCTAAGATGTTCATTATGTGATTTACAGGTAATGGTTATTTTCTTCCATAGATGGGGATAAGACCGATATCAGTGCCAATGCCTACCCAGACATCAACACCATTACTGGAGCCCTGAAACTCTATCTGCGGGATCTACCTATTCCAGTCATCACCTATGATGTCTACTCGAAATTCATACTGGCAGCCAGTAAGATACTTCATATACCATTTTAAAAAAAGAATAAACATTGATTCTGTGCCATGTAATGTGATCATAGTCATCTAAAGCGCAGCTGTTTGGAGGACTTCTTGACCTTTTGAACATTCAGAACCACCTGCACAACTTTCAGCGGAAGTTGTGTAAGTCTCCGCCGTGTGTAAGTCTCAGGCAGCGTGCTCTTGTGCAGAAATGGCCGACCCGGACTCCAGGCTGGAAGCCGTCCACGATGGCCTGCTCCAGCTGCCCCCAGCTCACTACGAGACACTCCGTTACCTTATCTCCCACCTGAAGAGGTGAGCTCCACCATCTGCTCCTGGGTCCTGTCCTCCTCCTCCTCCTCATGGTGTTCAGGGAGCTATCGGTCTGTTGCGTGACACTACAGCGAGAGCAGATGAACTTCACGTTCCTCAGATTCGCCGCACAAATGTTCGAGCAAATGATCTGTATAGTTCTACACCCATGTGCCCCGACTTTGCAGTGGCGTGTATATGCATGTCAGCTTTATTAAGGAGAACACCTTTAGGCTGGCCTTTTGATGTGCACTAGACTGCCTAACTCGGTCCCCCACATTTTCAAGGATATTTGGCTCTTTTCTCATTTCTGAAACATTGTGGGTCTTGACATGCGTGACCACTGAAACCCCAGGCGTATTATTATTCAGTAATAACTCCAGTACCTCCAATGTGAAAGGTATGCACTTTGAAGAGCGAGGAATGACCGTCTGGAACCACATGCGGTTCATTACCAGGTAACATAGTGTTTCTCTTGCATTTTGCATCAGGGTCACCATGTTTGAGAAGGACAACCTCATGAACGCAGAGAACCTGGGAATCGTCTTTGGGCCAACACTGATGCAACCTCCAGACCAGGACACTCTCACAAGCCTCAGCTGTATGCGGCTCCAGAAGCTCATTGTCCAGCTGTTGATTGAGCATGAAGATATCCTGTTTTAACCTCTTAAAACTGTAAACCTGTCCAACTTAGAATATTACTGCTGAAGATCTACATGTGCAGGTTCCAAATGTCCTCAGTAATCAGTGCCATTCATGAGACTGGAAGAACCACTTTCTTGAGTGCTTCACATAACCTGGAGATATTGCATACATTAATTGGCTGATAAATAGGTTACAAATCACCAATGAGAGTACATTTTTATATCAGCACACAGAGCACTACTGTGAACCTGGTTCATTTTATTTGAGTTACTTCCAATCTTGAATAAATACGAATGCTATTTTTATGCATATCATGCATAATTTTTTTAATTTATTCGTAATGTGGTCTCATGCAGAACAGTCCATGAGATTAATAATGTAAAAACAACTAAAAAATGGTTTGTATGTTAGAAATGGCAGAGTGTTCCTTAACAGAGTAAAATATACCGTTGTACAGGATCATGGTCAGAGTGTTGCACTGGCAACTATTTAAGGGTTCAGTATGATTTAAAAAGCTATTCCTTTGTATCGTGGTTGGTATGTACAGATATATGTGCACCTTTGTAATGTGTTCCACAGTAACACCCAAGATGAAGCACTTTTTTTCCTTTTGTGAAGAGTGTAAATATTTTGAGCTATAATGTTTGTGCCTATTGTTAATAACAAAACAATCCCCAACACTAAACATCATTAAATAAATATTTCCTAGCACGTCATGCATTCCTGGGAAGGTGCTGATACAGGGAGTTCTGACCATTCTTTATGTTCAGGCCTTTCACTAAAGAATTAATCATCCCCAGTCCTGTTGCTTTCATGTCTGTTGTCTGTTGAAGTTGTTTCTGACATGAGACCTTTCTACAAATTGTTTTATTACAAATATTTTCTGTGAAGAATATAATTATGATTGTAATTTATGAAATTCTGATGTATTAAATGATGTAAACATGGTTTAATGATTTATAAGTTATCATTTTCTTTAATGCGTGCGGTGTCCATGTTCTCAGAAAAAAAAGAAGTTTCTAACTAAATCGTTAAATAGACTCTACAGTGATGAAAAGCCGGCCCTGGACATACTGGAGCAAATGACCACAGTTTTCTAACCATATGTCTCTAACATCATGTGTCCAGAATGTGGATCATTTTTTACATTAATTAGCACTTCTAGGTTCAGCCTCAGAATCATGTACCCTTCTTCTACAAACGAAGGTGTTCAGCGGTTTCATGTCGCTTGACTGGATCAATTCAACAAGCGTGCCTGCAGGTGACTTTTTTTTTTGCCAGCTGACAGGTGAAAAGCAATAAAACCCTAAACCAGTTTTCTGAGGACAGGGGGAAGAGCTCCAGGAGTCAGAAGACCAATGAAAACGAGTGGGAGGTCATACAGACACTCAAAGGTGTGTGGGTCGAAAGTAAACTATAAACTCTCTGCTTGTCAAAGCTTGTTATGTCACAGATATAGACAAGGTGAACCGGTGTCCTGAGGTTCATTAGAATGGCTTTAAGGGCATTGACACTACTCTGTTGATGCCCATTTTCTCCAAAGGTAGCCTAAAAACTTGTTTTTAAACTCGGGGGAAAACACCAGATGCTGCTGTAAGCTTTAAGTGAACCCTGACATTACTGCAACAGTCCCCATATAATTTGTGGCTTTGGTAAGTACTTTTAATCAGTTTCAATATTGTGCGTTTCTCATTGCAGTCTGTATAATTTTTCACATGAACTCTAATTATTCTAATTTATGTTAAAGGTGATTTAAACACTTCAAGGATGGCAGAAATATATCCCTGGTGGAAGTCCTTCGCCGGGTTGAAGAAAAGCAAAATTCTTAAGGAATCTGTTGTTCAGCAAGATGCCGAAAATGAAGCCAAACCTGTGGATAACCCGTCCGTAAAACAAGGCACAGAAAACAAAACCTCCAGACTGAAAAGTGAGAATACTTATGATGATTCGCAGTTAGAGCCGGTCTTCAACGAAAACACCTGTCGGCGGAACATGAGAGTTTCGCGTTCGGGGCGCTTCAAGGAGAAGCGGCGAGTGCGGGCGGCGCTGCCGGTGAACGGCAACTTTTACGACAGCTCGGCTGCCAAGTAGCGACGGTACCGCTGAGGTTCACCCGAAGGCCGGAAGCCCGAGGATGACTTCGGAGGTTTCACTTGCAGAAAACTACAATGAGAAAACTGGCTAAGCTACCTTGCACCTGTCGCGAGTCTGAGTAGGCCAAGCAGTGGATTCAGAGGCACTTATATTTCTTTTACGAAGTTTTGACAGATATGACATGGACTGTACTGAGACAGGCCACCCACAGCTGTAGTTAATGTGTGGCTATCAACACTCATGGTCATGGTCAACTTTCAATAGTCCGCTTATTTATTATCTTAAGGGAATTGTAACACTTTAAATATGTTTTGAATGAAGGATAATTACAGTATATGTGTTCATGTATAGGCTGTGTGACCAGATTTGGGTTGTATGCAATTTAAATCGTTTATTAGCATGAAATGATACAGTTCACAGCAGTAAACATGAACACGGCACTTCCAATAGTAATGTAGGCCATCTATAAAGACCTCCTAGTTCCAAGTTTTGTTTTTATTTCTTGGATATAGCACAAAAAGTGTAGTTCTGAAGAGCTTTGCATTAATGTAACTTGTTTTTTATAAGATTTTCAACACAAGTAGAATTCTCTTTTCTTGTAAAATGAACACATACGTCTACAGAATTCTATTTTGATTCTTTATTATCATAGTAATGATTAAAATGCACTTTTGCTTACAAAGTGACAGTATAAAGTTTCTTGCAGAAATCCCTGACATCATTCTCCTGAAATCATATTCCTGTCATATAATCAGATTCATGGCCAGCATTGATTCTGGTGCCCATGGTTATGTGACAGTAGAACTTTCTCCAGTAAAGAGGTGCCACTCTTCACTGTTATAAAACGTTGACATGTTATGAAACAGTGTTTGTTATGGTCAGTGGAATTGTTGTAGGCTAGTCAATCCTGATGTACACGTAGAACATAACCCTACTAATGTTTCACCATTTTCTTGTTTAGATGGGTGGGAACCCAAACAAGGCATTGCAAAATGTAATGTTTAAATGTAATGATGTGTCTGCATTTTTTATATCAGAGCTGTATAAATTAGGGTTGACTGCCTTTTACCCACTTTTACGTGAAGTCCATAATTAAAAAGATAAATACTCTCGTAAATATGTCACAGTCAATTTTAAAGAGGATTTAGACTGTCAGAACTTGTCACCCATGTTCAATTCTGAAATCAAGCTAAGATCAATATGATTACAATCAGATGTTTTAGTCTAGTAAACACACAAGTACACCAAATAAAAAGAGAACATCATGTCAGGTTTCATAAGAACCGTTCCATCATATAATTATTTGGTATAAACCCTTTGCAATTTGAAGGTCTTTTAGGGCTGGATAATAGTTTAATTGTTTTCACAGTACTGGTCTTTACAATACTGATGTCACAGAAAGTTCATAACAGTAGATGCACTGTTGGCATTTTGAAGAATTAAGGCACTGAAGTGATCTAAAACAACATTTTGATCAAAGGAGTCTATTAAACATCACATTCTGTATACTTTTAATATTCCAAAAGGCAATAACTATCACAATATTAAACAACAGTATATTTGTATTAAAATAAAAACTGTTAAACAAAATCTTTTCCCAAGTTTTCTCTTCCAGCTGTTTGGCACTCTTGTGCACATCATTTCACTGCTCCTCTAACAATTGGTCCAATCTTCTAAGCTAAGAGCGCCACCTGCTGGTCATTTCTACTACTTAAATTATCCATCCTGCGTGGCTGGTCAGCATTTGAACCACACTTCATAGTGTACATTAATATCAAAACTTTTTTCTTAACTTTAGGAAAATGGCAATTCAGTTTTGAAAAATAAGTCAGACAAATTGTCTAAAAAGTCACTGCAAAAATCAGACCTATATCTGAATATCTCATATGCTTCATCAGCATTCATTCAACAGGCACTGTAAATACCAAAAGAACATAAGTCGTGCACGCACTTCTCCTCAGTGCTTGGATGTGAGTCATATGGCTGATCTTAGCAGTTCAACAACAACAAAAGTATATTGTATATTTCAAAAGGGAGCACATGAGGTTGGATCATCCCTGAGAATATTAAAATGACTGCAGACATAACCACATAATTGCTCACTAATACTTTTTCAGATCATTAGTAGCAACTTATCTCCCCCTCCCAAACACATTATATTGTACTGGGGGTGGTGGGAGGTACAAAACTGGGTCTAGTGAAGCATGTTCAAATTCAGAAAGTAAAAGATCTCCGCAGGATCTAGTTTCAACAGCCTGGATATGCAAATTAGTTCAAGCTGATACACAATAATGGAGTTCATGTTTTGTTTCTGATTCAGAACATGCGCTTCTCTGACTCAGTCCTCTGGCTGTGTTTAGGATCAAGTCTTCATGATCATTAATCAGGGGCAATATTCATGAAGGGTTTCTATAGTTCATCATGTTTATATGTAAATTCCCGGGCAGATATAAAGCCATCCTCATCTTCATCCTCTTTCTGAAAAATGTCGTCCACCATGACTTCATGATGGGTATCATTGGCAGGGTATCCATGTTTTTCAAACTCCTTACGTAGGTATTCCTTCACCTGAAAGACATTTTTTAAGATTACATCCAGTGCATTTTGACGTAATGTACTCATATCTTTGTATTGTTGAGGTCTGTTCACTGAAATCAAAGACCCGAACAAAGACAAGTCTACATATTTTGGTCTTACACACCTCGGATTTGGAGAGCTTCCAGTCATCATTGAGGTCCATTTCCTGGAAGGACTCATGTGACCTTGGGCCATTCCTGATCTCCATGACCTCGATCTCAAAGATTAAAACGCTCTCTGGTGGGATGACCCCTGAACGCAGGACACAGGCACATGTGTATCAGAAAAGTTGCAATTCTCTACAATTGCATCGCCAACTGTAATCTTTTCTTAGTACCTTTTAATATGGAATACATACTTTGTGAATTACATTTAACAGCATTACATTTACAGCGTTAAGCAGGTGCTCTTATCCAGAGTGACTTATAAAACTACCGTCTTCCACTCAGAATGTGTCCTAGCCAGTACAGTAGGTTAAGAGTTCAAGATATAATTGAACTAGAATACTGCTGAAATCTAAGAGTCAGTGCAGATACCTAGAAGTGCAGAATAAGCATGATCTACGTGTCAGATAATTGATCAACCAATCCCAGACTAGTGCTGGGCAATTCATCGAAAATACATAAAAACTGACCTAATAACCTTAAAATAATTTTTAGGTTAATTTTGTCCATGTCCGTTATAAATATATGTTAATGCTTAGCCCAATGTTCATGTACATTAAAATATTCTACTGCATGTGTAGTGCATGACTCCGCTCCGTCACAATATGAAAATATCCAAGCATTAATAGTTTTTAATTAATTGTTTCTGAAATGAATTAATGGAATTAATTAAATGTCAGTGTGAACTATAAGGGCAAAAATTTGTACCAAACAGTAAACAATACCAAATAGTAAATGATAGAACCTTCAGTTACTCAACAGTAGTATGAATTTCCAAAGGTGCAAAATCAATAGTCATTTAAATATTCCATAAATAGATGCCTTCAGTCTGCGTTTGAAGACTGCAAAGGTGTTTGCTGTCCAGACAGACAGTGGAAGGTCATTCCAACCTCCAGGAGCCAGGATAGTCACAATGCTTGTCTTCAAAGAGACTTGAGGCATGGAGTATCAAACCAGGCTACACTTGATGTTTTGAAGTATTCTGTCTTTCCATTTCTGGTTTGGTAGGTGAACATCAGGTTTCTGATGTAGTCAGCTACACAACACAGGTGAGAATACAGTAGTGAAGCGATGTATGAACTTTAGAAGACTTGAGGATTAGTCATGGTGCTGCAGCCTGGATCAGCTATAGAGGAAGACCAGCAAGTAGCAAGTTGCAGTATCCTAGCTCTGTGAATGACAAGAGAGTGCACCAGCATCTGGGTAGCTTCCTGTGAGAAAGGGCTGAATCCTTCATGCTACAAAGGAGAAACCTTCATGACCAAGTCAGGTTTGAAACACGGGTTGAGGACAAATTGCTGTGCTAACTTATATGACCAGGCTATGAACAACTTCAGAAGGCTACACCAGGGAGTTCTCAGAAGAAACAGTGAGGTCATTAGGAGGATTGGAAGTTACCTGGGATGTACAGAAGGTTGGTAACGCATGAGAAAATGACAAAGTCGAACAAGAAGTGCACTGAGCAAGCACCCACCTTTTCCCTCTTTGCCGTATGCCAGAGTGGGGGGAATGGTGAGCTTCCTCTTCTCCCCAGCACACATGTTCTGGAGACCCTTGTCCCAACCCTTTATCACCTCTCGGATCCCCAGTGTGAACCACACCGGATTCTTATCACCATGATGACGGCTTGCAAGAGCAGAAAATAAATTAATTTGATAGGGGTGCGACTGAGGGTTTGAAATTATGTCAACAAAAATGCATTCAATTATCACAAAAAACAACTTGGTTCAACTAATGAAGTTGAAGTGATGCGGATGAAAGCCAGAACTGTGCAGTGATTAAACATGCATTAGACTACAGTTACTCGTCATTCAGCACCATGTTACCTGGAATGAAACAGGGTGCCGTTACTCTCCAGAAATCCCTCGTAATGTACGAGAAGCATGTCCCCGTATTTTGATTTTCGATGACATAGGAAAGGTTTGTACAAAACTTCAATTTTCACCTCCGGCTCCGGAAGTTTTGCTCCATGAACACATAAAATTAATGCTGTGACCAAGTACACCCACAGCTCCAATATCATTTTAAATATAAAAAATAATGATCGGCTGCTTGTAACTGCAAAAGGGGTATTTCTGCACAAATATATGGTTTTTAAAAAAGTAACCTGAGTCTGGACCAAACCCGCTGACTACGTGGCATGCGCGTCTTTCCAAAGGATCTATTCAATCCCAAATATCGTCCCGTGTGAAAAAAATCTAAACACTCTGCTTGACTGCTATTGGTAGAATTAACTAAAAGACCCGCCTTAGAACTGAACGGTGTCTGTTCATTGGAGATTATTTAGACGGGTTTACGGACGGATTCCAATCAGAACAGCTCGAGGAGAACTTCCACATGACCTCATACAAATGGGCGGTGCCTTGCGTGATCACGTGATAGCGTGGAACGGTATTCTCGTACAATATGCGCTCATTGTTGCCGCGGTGTCAAATTATAGATGAGGCTTCAAACTAACGACTTTCGTGTTCAAGCGTTCAAGTGTTTTTAAACGAGCTAAAAGTGATGAGCCGTCAGGAGAGGAGCTGCCATGGAAGGAGTTCTTTATAAATGGACCAACTATATAAGCGGTACGAAGTTTACGTTTAACTAATGCCAGAATGTCAAGTAAGTTGTTTTTTGGGGAGTTGAAGAGTCTAACTGTGCTAGCTAACCCAGCTAGCCGGGCTGGGCTGTGTTTTCTGGGCGCTCCAGCTAGCTGAGGCGGGCTAACCTAGGTAGCTTCTGGCTAGGCAGCTAGCTGTGGAGCTATCGGTAAATTTTGGGAGATTTGGGAATCATTTGTGCGGTATGTTAGAGGGACTAAAGTAGCAGCTATTTGCTGGTTGTGTTGGGTAGCTGTCCACAGAGCTGGCGTTCGAGCTAACATAAGTTAGCTAACGTTAACCAGCTAACTACATGAACCTGGGGGTGACCGACACGTCAAATACCAGAAATGTCATTGACATTCCCTCTAGGCTGGCAGCCCCGCTGGTTTGTGTTGGCTGGTGGGACTCTCTCATATTATGACTCTCAAGAAGATGCGTGGAAAGGATGCAAAGGCAGCATCAAGATGTCCGTGTGCGAGATACAGGGTAATATAAAACACACAATCACATTCTGTAGTGGTCAGTGGGAGTTTGTTGCAGTACATGTTGTTGATCTTGGTTTTATGTTCCTCCTGTTTCAGTGCACCCCTCAGATTTCACGAGAGTTGATCTGACAATACCAGGGGAACAATACTTCTACCTCAGGGCGATCAATGCAGCAGAGAGACAGAAATGGCTGGTGGCCTTAGGAACAGCAAAAGCCTGCCTGACAGACAACCGGACAAAGAGAGAGAAGGGTAAGAGATACACGTCCTAAATCTCAATCTCTCTCTCTCTCTCTCTCTCTCTCTCTCTCTCTCTCTCTCTCTCTCTCTCTCTCTCTATGTAACCCTCTTTGAAGTGAATTCTTACAAATAGTGTACATCATAGAAGTATAATGAGCTATATATGTTTTTGACTGTATGTATTAAGGCATATTTTTGTCTTATTTTATCTACATTGTACCTCTTTCTACTCAGAGCTCCAGGAGAACACAGAGGCACTGAAAACCAAGATGTGTGAGCTGAGACTTTACTGTGACCTCCTTCTGGAGCAGGTGACCAAACTCAAGGAGGGTCCCCTGGGTGAGGGGGCCACTCCCTCTGGAGAGGTGAGTAGGTGCCTGTCTCCTGGTTCACTCCTCTTGGGCATATTGATGGGTTGACCTGACTTCTGTTGAGGTGCCCTGACGGGAAGCAGCATCTGCCATCAATACCCTAGCAGTCTTTAGTCAGTCAGATTGCTGCCTGATACGGTCAAATAATATTTTCTGATGCATGTAGGTTTACTCCTCAGTACTGTATAAAACACAGCTGTACTCACAAGTTGTACTTCAAGCCATTTGTCACAAGTCTACAAAACCCACAAGGAAGAATTCCTTAATCAGCACCAGCTTTTACAAAATGTCTGGCATTTGCTATTATTCAGACGTATAAAACCGCCTCTGCATTTCCAAATGTGTCATGAAAATGGCCCATTGTCTTCTGTATGACGCGTAGGTAGGCGATGACACGGGAAGCTTGGTGAAGACCACTTGCACCACCTTCCTGAAGACACTGGAGGAGTGCATGCAGATAGCAGGGCGGACATTCAGCTCAGACCTGCTGAGCTACGGCGTGCCCGGATCCCACAGCCCTCCTGGGTCTCCTGCCCTCACTGCTGTTAAACCTCAAAAGGTGCTTCTGAAGAACTAAATCAAGCTCTTGCTTGGTGAAATGTTACGTCATATTTAATATGGTGAAAAAAATAATGAAATCTCGTATCATGCTCTGCTTGAATGATTTCTGACTGCATAGATATAAATAGTTTACTGAGAGTGTAATGTTTTAACATGCCTGTTTTGATATCCTGCAGATCAAGTCTCTTAATCAAACAAGTCCCCATCCAGAAGAAAAGTGAGTCAAAGGAGCATTCTTCATGTACATCCTTTTTGGGTCAATATATTTATATTGTTCCTGAGCTTTATGGTTTAAATGCCCATGGTGGGCAGTTGGAACAGGGTTTACTCTCTCACTCTTTATGTTGAATTTATTGTACAGACAGAAGTCTCCAGTCAACAGCTCAGCTAGTGTCTCAGCACAGAGGAGTGTAGAGTGTGGACCAGGGGGACAAACCTCTTCACCTCCCCCACACCACACAGTTGCACCTCCAACAGGTACTCAAACACACTCAAAAACACATGTGCTCAAATGAACATTGTACACCCTCTGAGTCCAGTGTCCTACTGTATATATTCTAGTTGAGGAAGAGGAAGAGCTGGTAAGCCAGTACTCTTCATCTCATGCAGTCCTCATGTTTTCAGGGAGCAGGCTAATGGGGCAGGAGAGCAGGGACCCTGCGGAGGCTCAGGCTGCTCTTCATCCTGGCCTGCAGGCTCCTCCCGAGAATGAGCACGCCACCGCAGAGACAGAAAGGGACGTGTGCCCTGAGAAACCACGAGAAGTCGAGGAGTCGAGCCGAGAGCGGCGAGTCGGTGATCAAAACGAGGCCGACCCGGAAGCGAATGAACTTGAATCACAGGGTAAACAGGAAGAAGAAGAGCAGGTGGAAACTTTCTTCAGTAGTATGAGCCACAGGTATGCGGAGCCTCTGCTATGAGACAGAGGTCAGAAACCTTTTGATCTGTTATCTTATGCAGATTCAGGACCAAATAACATATCAAGTACTACACACCTCTTCCCACTAGTACTAGTAGGTAGCATTCTCCTTGGGATGGTGTACTTATTTAAGAGTATGTAGCAGAATTATAATTCCGTTACTGAGCTGTTAAATAAATACTAACAAAATGTGTAGGTTTTACGCAAAAGGGTAGGTTTTAAGAAATACAGATGAACATGGAAGTTCTGAACATGGGGTCTTACTGTAATCTGAAAATGTCTCTAACAGAAACCAAAATATTACAGTAATTCTGGAGTAATGTTTGGAGGACATCTTGTGAATGATTAGGTGTTTATGTTAGTGTGTTTTCTCTCACACTGAAAGCGAGGCCCTGCCTGTGATAATGGGTTTGTAGAGCCTTTTTGTTACCCTTTCTCTTCCCATCGCCCTTGTGCAATAAAACGATCAGCACACTGTAAGAGTAATATACCATCAGACTTTTCATGGTGGTACGAGTGAGGTTTAATGTATCAAGGAATCAATATGCAATTCATACTGTGAAACATTTACCAAAGCAATATATAAAAAATACCTTTCCAGTATTCCATTACATTTTGAATAATGTAGTCAAGTGCAGTGAGAATCCATTAGCAAATTCCGCAGAGAGGTTTCTCATGAACCAGCTGTCGGCTACACATTTTGGTGCACATTCTTGGGTATTCCTTGGATTTCTTTGCATGTTCTTTTTCTTAAGTTTGCCTGAGTTCCTGAATTTGGTTTGGTTCGAGTGTATTCTTTTGGTTGTCATTGGTGTTTGTGTTCATCAAATAAATGTGTTCTTCTGGAGTGTGCTGCAATGATTCTGTGTGGTTCTGAATGTCTGTGGTTTTCCCTTTTGTAGATTTAGTGATATAAGACTGGAAGACGACAATGGTATCCCCACACGGGCCTTTTTGGACTCTTGCTATGCTATAGTACCAGTATTAGGTAGGCCAGTCTCTCCTTTCACTCTCCACACTGACCATTTGCCTGTCAGTCTCTCTCTCTGCTCCCTTGCTTTCTCCTTTTCACCCTGCACCTGCTTTTCTCCTCACTGTCAGCCACCTTTTCCTTTTTTTCTGTTCTTTTGGATTCCCCTCTTCACATCATCACTCCTGCCTTTACACCCCCTCCCCCAATTTGCTGTGGAGTCCTGCTCGACGTCTCCTTTCGTGTCCCGGAGGTTGTGTCATAAGTAGGTACGGACAGGGTGACTGCTGGCGACAAAATGCTTGTGTTGCTTTCGCTGCTGGACGCTGGTGCATTTACGCTGGTGCTTTTACGCCGAACGAATAGACAGTAGAGGGCAGTTTCTGACCTGTCGTAAGCTAAACACGCTCACGTCAGAGAAAAAGCACCCGGGACCTTTCAGGCTTGAGCTGTTCCTTTCGCCTCGGTCATCACCGGGTCCTTTTCCGACCCACGGGGTCCAGCTGTGGGAATTTCATCAGCCTGCTAGCTGATCCCATACACAGGCCTCTAACTATGCGAAATACTCAACTGCACAGTGACGCTGGCTTTTTCTCCTCAGACAAACTGGGACCAACTGTCTTCGCTCCGGTTAAAATAGATTTTGTGGGCAACATTAAGGTGAGTGGGACATCCGTTAAATATCCAAAATGTAAAAGGAGGTTTCACTATTTTTACTTCAAAAGGGCATTGCTTTAATCACAGAACACCGTCATATAACATATTACATATAAAGCTTACATATCCGCCATGTAAGCTTTACCTGAAGTCCTTTTTTTTTTTTTTATTTAGGTTTTATTGTGAAACGAAGCTCATATTTTATGACCACAGACTAATCTCCGTGTAAGGGTTTAAAAGTAGCCAAGAATCTGAAGAAAGGCGCCATAACGTCTCGTGTTTCTAGTGATGTGGCTTGTACTTGTTCACAGGGTCAATAGCTTCTGATGACAGTAATTTGTCCTAAAACTCCCAGAAGCTTAAATACATATAAAATCAGTACATGGAGTCCAAGATGGGTTTAAATCATCTGTGATGTATAAGTCCAAAATTATCCATATCTCTTTACATTTCTATTACATTACTGTAGTGCAAAGAATGATTGATTCATTAACATTATTATATGTATTGTATATTTTTGTACATACTATAACACATTGTTACCTATAACTTCAAATGACCATTCATTTAGGCCATATCAGCTGTGAAGGGCCCTGAATCTAGAAAGATCTTTGGTTCCTTCCTCAGAAAGTCCAGCAGAAGCTGCTGTCTGAGCCGGACACTTTCCCCACCCTTCAGAGCATCGTTCTGCACGAGGTGGAGGGGAAGGTGGCGCACGTGAGGAACTCCGCCACAGAGGCGCTGCTTTGGCTCAAACGAGGGCTGAAGTTCCTCAAGGAGTTCCTGGCTGAGCTGGACGGCGGCGAGCAGGACATCCATTCTGCTCTGAGTGAGTGGTTTGGGGGGGGGTGTGTGGACGGCCAATATGGTGGTGGCTGGGGGACGTTGTGGATAAACACCTGGAGCCCTGTCACTGCCTCAGATGTTCTTGCCCAAGATCGGTTGAATTTTTCGGTTGAATGACTTTACGCTTCCTTCTGCTTGTACGAGAGCTGGTTTTGTTGATCACAGTGTCACAAAGGAATTCATGTAGGTCTTCTTTGGCCTTATACCTCAAACTCCACAATGGACGTACTCATTGTTTAGTTAAGATTCTGAAAAGAATTATATTTTTAGATGGAAATATGGAATCATGTGCATTGTCTTTTTGAAGCCACAGCAGTAGGTTTTGTACTAAGTTTGAATCTCAGCAATTAAATAACGTTTAGACTGCACGTTCTGGTGATGTTAAAGACTTGGTCTTCCTGTTGCTACCACTATCCCTGCGGTGTGATGTGTTGAAATGGACCAAGCCATTTTGAAAGTTCAGGAAACATAAACACTGCTTTAGTCTTTGGCAGTAATGGTGTCAGATTGGAACCCGAGACCATCTCTGGTCTAACCAACCAGGACCAGAAGCACCTGAATATTTTGCCATTTATCAGAGCCTGAGAGATGAAAACAAGTCCTGACAATGCAGTGGAGACAGTATAATAGAATGGGGTAATTGAGCTTGGCCTGCCAGGCAGTGTATGTACAGGAAGAAGATTCACATACACACTCGGTGTATCTCATTTCATCTATATAAAGCATCCTTATCGGATTCAGTAGTGTGTGGTGTGCAGTTCCCATTGCGGCACTGCAATCTTAAACCAAGATGGCTCAAACATGGTTCTTCCTGTTCCAGACAGCGCCTATGGAATGACACTACGGCAGTATCACGGATGGGTTGTGCGGGGAGTCTTTGCTGTGAGTATTGAAAACGTGACCCATTTTTCCACACGCACAACCACAAAACACGCCCATCGACCTCCCTCCTGCCTCCCCCCACAACGACGTGTGCTCGGTCTCACAGCTGGCTCTGAGGGCCGCGCCCTCTTACGGGGGCTTCATGGCGGCGCTGGTGTCCCACGAGGGCGATGAGCTCAAGGAGGGGTTCTCCGTCAGCATGCACAGGGACCTGGGAGTCTACCTGCCCGCCATGGAGAAGCAGCTCTGCATCCTGGACGACCTGTACGAGGAGTACGGCCTGGAGTCGGACGAGGTGGTGTGAGTCGCCCGCCGAAGCAAGCACAGGCCGAAGCCAGACGGGGCTCTCTCCATTCAGGCGTTCTCTCGGGGTGGGCGGGGCTGCGGAGGGGGTGACGGCCCGGTTAGGGGACGGTATACGCTGCTGCTGCAGGGGCCTGGTCCGTACGAGCAGTGCAAGCCGTGCTGGAGCGCCGGGCTTGTGCAGATAGCTATAGTGCTCTGGCCCCGTGCACTTAAGACACGTGGCTGCCTAAGCTTAATGGTGTCAGAGGGGTGAAGAACGCTCTGTCCTGTAGGCTGTGAAGGTGGTTTCTGGGAACAGATCATTGCATTTAACCTCTATGGTGGTTTAGTTTGGAGATTAGTGGCTTTATTCCTTTTTATACATCTGTGCCCATAGATAATCTACAATGCCATTTTTAATGATTCAGTGTTAGATTTTTTTGCAAACACATCCACACCTGCGGTGGTTATAGGAATACCAGTATCATACTGGGTAGTTTATATATATGCAAGCCACAGGTTTTCTATTTGTGGTCTGCATGTAAAAGTTTACCTTCGGTGATGATGCCCTTGTTATTTTCTCTTACAATATCTTATTTCCTTTGGTACCTTGAACAAATAACCACAACTACACAATATAGTGTATATATATATATATAGTATATAGATGAGCACAAAGGAAGCATTATATAGCAGTCATCTAAAAGTACTCATATGTACCTAAGGAAAAAAATTAGGTTGTCACACCTGTCATCTGTTATTGTAAAAATACTTTATCTTTAGCACATTTTTTCTGATTTTCTTATTTTATTAAAATTGTAAAGTATATATTTCCTAACAACTATTTGTTAAATTATTGAGACGTGTAAGAACTCTGAGTAGGTTGTATTCTAATTGTACAATGTTTACTTGTTAATATAACCTAATGATCAGTACTGACTGCATGTGATATTGCATGGGTTTGTTCATTTATTTTTTTGGTCTACTGAGTTAAAATTACCCAGACTGAAGTAACGTGTTGATTAGTAATATACTGGCTAACTCTGCATTATAGTTTCCACGAGACATGAAGGCCAGCTGTACAAAGCCAGTTTCAGGCTATGTCTGCCTACTTTTAAGACTCCTTAAGGGATTTGCAGTCTCCATCAGAGTCCCCTTGTTGAAGAAATATAATAGTGATCCATTTAGATTTTGTACTTAATGTTTGTGACTTTTACCTCATGAAATGGAATTCCATTAACGCCCATTAACTCGGTGGCTGAGGTTTGAGGTGCTCCTGTTCCCCTATTCTGCCTCACAGGCTATCCTGACTTTTACAGTCTGGTGTTTGCTGGAGTCCACACATCTCTGGCGTCCCCAATAATAACCCTAACAAATAATTGTCACTTTTTTTTTTAACATGTTGACTTTTTAAACTCATTAAACATGTCTGTAAATTCTGAAGTCCAATGAATATGCCCCACCTGAGTGGATTATGGCTTACTGTAAGAGGTATGGTGGCCTTTGAGTTACAGCTGTGGAACAGGTGCTCCTAAAGTGTGAGCTAGGCCCGTTGTTTACTTGGTTAGGTGTTGGTATCTTCTAGGTGAGGGATGTAGATGTTCACGTCCAGACTGGAGTCTACATGGTGCCATGGCCAGCTTCTTTCTGACTGATGAGCTCGTAACCAGGGCCGAGCAGATCTGATTTTGAGTAGATCATTCTCCAGACAGCCGTTGCGTGGTCGTCATAGTGGCATGGTGGCGGACACGAGTGGATCGGCCTCGGCTGTGGTGATGGATCTTTTGCACGTATTAACGTAATAAATGTAAGTAGTCGTGCCAGTCACGACCCTGTGGTCAGAAACTGGAGAAAGACTAGAACAAACATGGCACGGGCTACAGCGTGTACCAGGGGTTTCTGAAAGATACATTGCTGTTGATGTAGAAACGTATTTGGTTAAACAGTGCTTGTTGTTCATGTAAAAATGTAGATCAAAGCACATTCTTGTAGTATGGCACAATGACTGTGAATAAAGATCAGTGACCACGGAAGAGTGGCCTTCAATCTTTAGATTATTTCTTTAAGTAAAGGACAAATCAGAAAACTCCAAGTTCACATTAAACAAATGTAATGTAGCATATGTGAATTCCTTCAGGTCTCTTGTTTTTACCGCATTGCCAACATCATACTTACAATCTCACTCTTCCTGGCACACCACGGATGCTAAATTCATTTTATTGTCTATTATCAAACACCATGTTTGCATATGCAGTGTGTTCATATGCAACACTGAAGTGTCATTTTCATCAGACTGTATTAAAAATTAAAAACATGCATATTGTGTGTGTGTGTGCCTTCGTCACTATTAATAAAAAAAATAATCACATCTAAACACTACAATTATGACTTATTCAGATCTGTCCCACTGTCACCATGACGATCAACCTTTCAGTATGTCTGCATGCAGTTGCCTGGACACGCAGCAAAAACAAAGAGGGTCATTGTCCTCAATAATGGAGTCCAAGAATAGAAAGATTGAATTTTCATAGGGGAAAGAAAGAGGTTGAGCGGTGGAAAGAAGCAACTGTTGCCCTGTGCACCTGGAGTTGAGATTATCACTTCTCCCTGATCACAATCGCACAGAGGCTGCGGATGCACCTCTGACTAAATCCAGTGGCGTGAATGACTGGGGTGAACCTGTTTCCTTCGTTAAGGTCTTAAACGCAGCTCTACCAGGACTAAATTTACCATAGTTGTAAGACTAAAATAGTGTGGACTTCACTGTCGAGATGAATGTGACCACATTGCATTCCATACACAGTGGAAACACTTTTACTATGTGACTGTAATCTTCTGTGCTAGAAGGGTCGTGTGTTCATCTGTGACAGTTTGGAAACATTGCAGAGAATGAGCTGATGGGGTTGTGGTAGAAACAAACAGGCTCTATAATAATCAAAATCAACACATTGATTCTTCCAGATCAATTTAACTTATCTGGATAAGTCACTTACTAAATATTCTAGTAACATGTCTGGACCATCACATACTGAAGTGGCAGACCTTGTAGAGAACTGTGTAGTGTATAACATGTAATGTTGAGTAAAATCGATTCGATCAGGTATTGTTCAGTGAATGCTCCATGACGTCATATTATATTGTGACGTTAATTAGTCTAATAAAGGCACCTATGTCTTGAATTAGGGCAGACCAGATCTTGCAATGATACCAACTTGACAGCAAAAACAAACTCAGAAAAACGACATTCTCATAGTTCATAATTCATATTTTTAGCCATCGTATTGGAGCATAAACATAGTAGATTTGAAACAAAGCCAGAAAGCCTAATGGACCAAGAAGGTTTTCTGGACAGGTGGCGAAAGGGTCCCTATCCAAGCATACAGTGCTGCCTGAAAGTTTGTGAACTCCTTGAGTAGTTTAGATTTTTCTGTTATTTTACCATGATTCTCTTATTTTCTCACTACATTTTGTATATGAAATGTCAGGGTTATGTTCATCAATTCCATTTACTTGTTTTGTGTTTTTGTTTAATGTATGAGTTCAGTTGCCAGCAGACTACATGAAACATGGAATCAGAGCATGTGCAGAAATAAATCAACCACAGCTGCACTGGTGAAGTCAATTAGGTAAAAGACTCACATGTGAGTGCTCAAGTAATCAATTAAACAGACCAATCAAACAAGACGTCCTTGGGAAAAGGTTTGAGCCACACTGATTGAGAGGAAAACTAGAGAGGAAGCCAACCAAACCACTGTCGTGTCAACAATGCCAGGTGGAAATGAGACATCAGGAAATCAGGAATAAGGTGGTGACAGCCCGTCAGTCTGGGGAAAAGATATAAAACCGTCTCCAAGAGATTGGCGGAAGCATCAGGGATAAATGTACATACATCTACAATCAGATGAAAAATCAGTAGACATTCCATGGGACATTCATAGGAAGCCCCAGAGAAAGAAGATACGCACTTTGGATTGGCCCAGTCAAAGTCCAGAAAATGCAGATGTGAGACGTTTGTGGTTACAGAAGACATTTGGTTGAAGTAATGGCTGCAGGAGGAGGTGCCACAAGCTACTAACTAAAAGAGTTCACATACTTTTACACTTGGCAGATTTTCAGTTTTCGAGTGATAAATTACTTCTGTTTACTGAATAATCAACGTGTAAAAACGGTACGTTAGGCCACAGAACCCTACGTGTCTGCCATTTCATCCCATCGCAGCTTTCCACAGGCCCTGAGCAGGCAGCTGGCCCCGCATGTGTCCTGTGTGAGAGGCCCCATGTTTCAGCCACTCTGGAAACGTGACACCCCCCGTGCACCAAAATAATCTGTATGTTAAGTGACCTCCCTGCCCCCTTTTTAATCTCACCACCTAGTCCAGGTCATCCCCGAGTTTCCATCCTGCCTTTCATTCAGCACAAGTAGCAGCGGCAAACCACGGTCGGCACGGCACAGATCACGTTACCAAGTGCTAATCTTTACTCCAAAGTCAAGCGTTCTTTGAATCCCGCTGCCTCGTGTTGTTCAGTGGCCATGATCGAACACACACACACACACACATAAACAACAAAACAAAAAACAAGCACATGAAAGCGCCAACCAAGCTAAGGCCAACAGCCCTGATGCAATTAGAAAAGTGGAGATACAGCTGTGTAATACGTTTACAGAGCAGCGCTTGCCCATCGAAAACCCCCCTACACAGCCCTCCGCCTGTCTCGCACACTGACAGGGAGGAAGAGAAGCCATGAGTCAGTTATCCTGCATATCCCGCTCCCCCACACCCCCCCACGGCGCTGCTGACCACGCGCTCGCTTCCTGCGGTCCTGCCACGCCATCACCGCGCATGCCGCATAGCACGCCCTCCGACAACAGTAATGAACAAAAAGGAGGATTTCATAGTGGAGCTTTTTAAGCTTTATTTTAAACCTCAGTACAAGGCTGTATCAAACATCCGAATTTCATAAGAAATGGTTCACCTCAACACAGGTCGGGACATTCAGCACTGCGTTATATTTTAACATGCAACTGCACCAGTGCTTGCAGACTCGTTTCTCTGTTTGTATACACTGCATATGGCATGAACACACATTCTCCAGTCACTGGAAAGGTGAGACGGCAGTCCATGAGGAGTCTTAATGCAGTTCGCAAACGGCCTTCCTTTCAACAACACAATCACTGTATTTAACGACACTGCCTGTAATTGGAAATACACACTATAGACATACGTTAATGCATTGCATTCCAGATCTTTTTCAATGGGAGTATACAGTAACAATAACATGCATATGCACAAGAACGATTTCAGACATTTTTCTTCCCTCATACATTAGATGTACACAAAAGTCAGGTGGGTCACACCCAGAAGTCATTAAGTAAGGAGCGGCCTCCATTGCAAATGCTGCTTTTAGCTTATGGAAAAACGTAGCTTGCAGTACACTGTATCAAAAACGACAAGTCCCACTTAAAATACAAGAACGGCAGACCGATGAACACAGTATTTTCTATATGCTACACTGTAGTTTTGTGTCCGTAGAGAGATTGAAGACATGCTATGTGATGAGTGGAGTTCAGTCCAAATTCCAGTCCTAGGAAATAATCAGCAACTGGCTAGCCATGTTTACTCCACTGTAACCTACTGGATAGCAGCATTAGACGTCCCCTACCAATGCTGACTGACAGTACACAAAAGATTTATAACAGTTTGAGAGCCGGTAATTACCCTAAGAACAAGGATCCAAAGGTGTCAAGATCTAAAGGATCATAATGGGGCTTTTTAGGGTTCCTTCATCAGATCTAGAAGCATTTACAGCATACATGTATTAGTAGACAAGATATCATCATAAGAACACTAGAGTATGGCAGCCTTGCACCACCCAGTGATGGAGGCACAAAGGCTAATATGAGGAGAAGACACTTCCTGAGGTAACAGTGAGAATGTCTGACTAAACACTAAGCTTGACCCTTTTTTCGAGGTTGTGGTCAGAGCGCTGCCTCAAAATGGCCCCAGGTGAGGAGTGTTAGCACTCGAGCTAGCTCCAGTCTTTTCGGTTGTTCCCCGTAGAGACGGTTCTTCTGACCTTGCGGCTCGCTCGACGCATTCACAGGCCTGAACTTCACGGCCGTGCCGCCCGTGGAAAACGCAGAGGCGCTGCTGAGCACTTGTGTCACAGAGCAAGGCTCTATTTCAGAGCCAGTGTGGTCAACCGACTCCCAGTCCTTCCTTCCAGTGCTCTAACCATAGGCCTGGTTTCCTGGTTTTTGGTCAGGGCCCACCCACTGAGCTCAATGTACACAATTTTTAAGGAGTTGAGCGGTTTTCTTCTTGCCTTGCACATACATCTAAGTGGCCTATTGCCATAGCTACAGCGAGCGCAGCACCATGCTAAATGCTACAGGAAATGGTTCACATTGCAGTGTGAGTAGACAGCACCGTGGGCAAGATGGGCCTTTGTGTTTTGTTTGTTTTTTTTTTGTGGAAAAGTTCTACACTGAGGTACTGAAGGGCCTGGTTTGGGCTCCCCTTTTTTTCCCAAGAGGTGGCGGGCTATCCAGGTTCCTCTTCTGGTGGCGAAGCAGAATGTTGAGCTAGGTACCCAGCTCCAGAGTGTAAGGCTGAGCAGAGAATGGCATCTGAAGTCCCAGTTGAGTTCTTAAGACAGAGAGCGATGAGTTGTGTCCGTCTGCAGTGACCGAGTGGAGAGGCTCGTTTACCCTGTGAGCTACGTGGCTTCTCAGCAGCATTACCACAAAGGAGTACAATATACATGTTTGCACCATTCCCCTCTTAAATGCAACCTCGTCACATCCATCCTCGGGTTCTGGTTGTTTGCAGTATCTTGGGTTACCTGGGTCTCGGTCCCTGCCGCTTAAACAAGAGTGCAGGCTCCTTTGTATCCTCCTGCCCCCTCATGTAAAATACTTGCAGTTTGTGGAGTCGATGTAGCAGTCATCAGTGCATTTGAGGTGCCCGTAAGATCTGGAGACGGTAGAGAAAGCACAGGACATTAGTTGGACCTGCATCCGACCCAACACCGCCGTCACGGGTCCTCGTATGGAAGCCTTGAGACGTGGCTTACCCAGGAAGGTAGGATTTGCAGGTCTGATAGCCAAAATCCTTTCCATCACACTCCTCAGCTCCCTCGTAGCGATAGCCATCTCCGCAGTGCGCGTGTCTGCACTCTGAGAAACACACACGCAGGTGGAGAAGGGCAGACAGACGATCCCTGAAATGGTGGAATACGTGTTTCGAGGCGAGGCATTTAGAGGCCGTACTCACTGACACAGCCGTCTGTAACCACTTTGTTTGCATCGTCACACTCCTCGCCGTTCTCAACCTGCACGACGCCGTCGCCACAGAACCCATCCGGGTCTGGAGCGTGCTCCATGGACTGGAACGGCGTTAGCTGGAACGACAAAACTCTTCTGCTGAGTTTAGAAACTCGGGATTTAGCGTCTATACCAGGGGTACTCAACTGGCGGACCGCGGTCCGGATCTGGACCCGAACGCAGTCCTGTCCGGACCCAATCTCATTCCTGATTAACTGGATACGGACCAAAAAAAAAACCGGAGCATTTATTTCAGGGCTATGGAAAAAACACTTCGCCACCCCCCCCCCCCCCCAACAACTTACGGTCGCCACCCCCGCCGCACTAGACCTCAGGTCACAGGTATCTGCCAAAATTGGACCGCGGACAAATTTAGTTGAGTACGCCTGGTCTACCTGGTCTATACACTATATTGGGACTAAAGTACTAAGATTAAGTTCTTTATTAATCTGATGCTAAAATGCTTCCAGCGAGTTTGAAAAGCAGGTACCTGAATTGGCAACCAGCCGTCGGTGTCCTTGAAGTAGAGGGTCCTCTGGTCTTTGCGGAAGGCCAGAGCATTCGCAGTGTGGAGGTGGTCCAGCTCCTCCTCTTTACTCACCACAAAGATCTGCAAGGCAGCCATTACAGGAATGAAACAGACACATTAAACGTGCTGCGTTCCTGTTCTCTTTTTGACATAAATCACACACTTTTCCTGAGAACACGTGAAGGACGAGAGAATGGCCTCAACGCAGACGCGACACACAAGTCCACAGAAGTTCCGCAAGTGTTGTACTACAGTTCTACGAATCCGCGCTACGCTTGGTACTCGTGTCACACGTTATTCTCTTTCCGTTATTTAGTTTCGCGACTTGCACTTCGTTCGAAAACTCCCACGTTTACAACAGAACCTGTAATAGTGAAAATGTCTTACTCTCGGTAGCGGCAGTATTAAGGTATGGCAAACACGGGCTTACAGCAGGCACTCTGGGATAGGGGCTTCTGTGTGAGCTCTGGTCAAAAGCAGGGCCGTTGATGCTGGTGTGGGAGCTACAGCCACAGTGCCCTGGGCTGCCGGCGTGGCCCTTCTCTCCCTTGGGCCCTACCACGTACAGCCCTGGAGGACAGACACAATAACACCAACTACTGGTTAAAAATCCCTCTGTTTGTCTTCATATCTGGAATAAAGGCAAACTAAGCTACCCTGAAGAGGCTGAATCAATGAACCTTCAAAAATAAATCTATACAGTGTAGGCCCGACATTGTAAGTGAGTCTGGATAAGAGGGTCTGCTAAATGTCGTGAATGTAAATGTAAATCTAATGCACCAGCAGTGTTCACCGATGCTTTAAAGCTTCTTATAGTCCGTCACAGAGAGTACGTTCATTTGTACCGAAAGCTGAACAAAACGGTAGCTGCCGCTTTAATAAAGTGATGACATGATGTTTGTGCATTGGTGAGAAGCTTGACTTCTTTATAGGTCATTTTAAGGACATGATGTCATGGCCGTGGCCTCCAGCTGGGCAGATCGGGTTGCCCTTGGACTAAATGTGTCCTTCCGTGTGACTTCCTGTACTCCTTCTGTTGGTTCTACTCACGCTGCAACCTCCCGTCGAATACACACATACCCGACGTGGTGGACCTTGTGGTCCCTGCACCCACTGTGGGATGCACATATAGTGCCTGCCACTATTTAGACAGCTCTGTATTCCAGCTCACTGATTTTAGAATGAAACAATGAACACAAGGTTAAAGAGCGTCTTGTTGAATGTGAGGGTGCTAACATGCCTACGTGCCCGTGCCCTGGGTAAAGCCCACAGTAATTGTAGCCCTCACGGTCCTCCTTAACTAATGAAACATTTGTTCATGGGTTTTCTGTTGTTGGTTGGGCACCAGTGTGTGGTTGCATCCATGAGAGAGTCCTCAGGAGGTCTGGAGCTGATTGTAAATGTCACACTTGCACCTGTAGTGTACCAGGAGAGGCAAAGGGGAAACTGTTGGTAACGTGCAACCAGATGCCTGGATGGAACCTGCAGAAGAATCGTCCAGAAACAAGCGCTTCACCCGAGCACAGCATGGGTTGTAGAGTCACCAAGGAGTTGCAAGCAGATACTAAAGTTTTATTTAAGATTATGTTAATCCCATTATTTATGATAGCCAGAAATGGGCATCTATGTATAAAAGGATTGGGGTTTATATATGTGCAATACATTTGTAGATGTAAGTGCAGATGTAAAAAAAAAAATTATGGCATTCTGCAACAGTGTTCTGGGTACAGAGCCAAAGTAACCAAAACTGGGTCTAACTACCATACAAAACACTATATGTAGAGATGCAGAGTGGTTTAGAGCTGCATTAAAACATTTTAAACAAAAGTCTTCAGCCAATTACATTACATTCTACCTCCCATTAGCAAATAAACGCAAAACGTCATTTCAACTCATCATTTCATTTAAACTCTGTTCGTAATGACAGGTTTGTGGTTAGACTCCTACCTGAGGCAGGCAGACCAGGTGGACCAGGATGTCCAGGGGGCCCCTGAAGGCCCACAGGTCCCATTGGTCCTATTAGACCAGAGTCTCCCTTGGACCCCTGAATCAGGCAGACACATAAAAGCTCTGTATCCAACTGAACGCATGATGGAGTGAGCCACAAAGCCCCGTTCTTCAGAACTCAGGGGAAGTCCTTCACCTGTTTGCCTCTCTTTCCTGGTCGTCCTGTGGGGCCCCTGTTTCCAGCGATCCCGGGCTCTCCTTTCGGGCCCATTTCACCCTGATAAAATACCAAGTCCACAGGTTTATCAGCACGGTCTCCGTGTCCCCTGGACTAATATTACCAAATCTCACTGGGCTTTGTCCTTCACCTTTTGGCCAAGCATCCCTGGCAGACCCATCGTGCCCTGAAACATAAGAGAACACACCATTAGAAAGCCAAACTCCTCACCCTTCACTAATGAAGAAAGACCTGGTGGGCTCACCTTATCACCCCTTGGGCCGACTTCACCTCTGTCACCTCGTGAGCCCTAATAAGAGATGGGAAACACGAAATCTTAACAGGCACGGCGCAGACATGTTTCAGCATCAAATCATCAAATTCCAGTAGTTCCACTGATTCAGATTTAATCACCTAGGTGAAAG
The DNA here is from genome assembly GCF_052324685.1 of Brachyhypopomus gauderio. Classification (NCBI taxonomy): domain Eukaryota; kingdom Metazoa; phylum Chordata; class Actinopteri; order Gymnotiformes; family Hypopomidae; genus Brachyhypopomus; species Brachyhypopomus gauderio. The sequence goes on from NC_135223.1 coordinate 9,660,037, forward strand.
AACAGAGTCCGACACCAACCTACCTTTTCACCTTTATACCCCGGCACACCCTGCATCACAGAAAATAGAAACACATATTACTGCAATGGAATCTAACAGTACTGCATGTTGTATAAAAAATGTACTCTTGGCTACTGTATTTCTGTAGTGCTTGGTTGCAAGACTAAATGAAGTTTCACAGCAATAGAGTTCATTTAGCATCTGCTCCCGGCCAGTGCAGACCTTGGGTCCAGCTGGTCCTCTTGCCCCGGGCAGACCCATCAGTCCAGCGTCACCTTTCTCCCCCTGACGGACACACGGGTTACTTCACACCGCACCACCACCTGCTTGCTACTTCTGCATTTTCCATAGCATGCTTGCGAACGGATAAACTGCTTGATGAAGTGTTAACACGAGTGCAGTCGAAAGGTTGGCTATCGTGGAGTCAGTCCGACGGGTGTCGCTCACCTTGGGCCCACCTGGTCCTGGCCATCCACTTGGTCCCTGTCGCCCTGGGAGACCAGGTGGCCCAGTGCGTCCCTGGAACAAGACGAAATGTTACATAGCACTTACAACACTAAGCCTGACTGAGACCTTGTGGTCCTGTATATTAAAATAAGGCACAGTCTTATGGCTGAGCATAATGGTTATGGCTCATCAGAATGAGGAAAATACAAAACATATTTTCTGCAAGAAGCATTAGGGCACAAAGCAGTAGAGTGTCCATGGTGGAGGCTGCTTCCCTGATGACCAGGAACGACTTCTATTATTCCCTAAAAACAACCTGGAGAAATGTAGGAATGTGCTTGGAAGAAGGCAGAGACTGGGCGAGGGAGAGAGAGAGAGAGAGAGAGAGAGAGAGAGAGAGAAAGAGAGAGAGAGATAGAGAGGTCCATCACTCTGCTGGCTTTAATTAAATGATGTGCAGGGGGCAGGAGCCAGGGCTTGTGGGAAAGCAAATGATTTATGGGGAACTCCAGCACTAAGCTAAATTGCCCTGCAATGCTGCAAAGCTCCATCCACCATCGCCAGCAACCCCCCCCCCCCCCCCCCCCCCCCTCAGGCCAGCCCGCAGGGTGCCCACCAATGAGATCCCATTGTTAAGTGCAAATTGTCTGCAGAGTTCCAGTGGCGTATCTGAACTCTGTGACCCAGGTATCTCTGTCAAGGTTGCATTTGCTTAGAATATCTTTACAATTGTGTTGTGCACGTGGCTGCGTGGAGCCCAGTGGGGAGCAGGGCCGGCGGGCACACGTGCACACACGTGCACACACGTGCACTTCATCGGCTCCTGCTTGGATTTATTTATCGAATTTACTTTTGGGCCAGCCAGCCAAATCCACTTATGGAGAAACGGAGCAGCGTCTCACCTTCTGTCCAGGTCTCCCGATTTCTCCCTGACAACACGAGGCCGACAGCGGAGAGGAAAGACGAGACGAGAGGCGCATCAATACACTGCATAACCAACCTAGCCACGCCCCTGTACAAACCCCGCCCCTCCACAAACCCCGCCCCTCCCAAACCACACCCCCATTCCTCTACGTCTCATTAGAAATCACGCTTACACAACATGGCATTATGTGGCTCCGGGGTACAACGGTGGTATATGAAAGAGCTTAAAATATGGGATCATAGCACACAGCACGAGAGATTAGTCACTCGTATTTATAAACATATTAAAAAATACACCTGCAGTCAATAGACAGGGAGATGTCTTAATCAGACTGATGTCTTAATCAGATGTCTTAATATTTAGTTCCTAATTCTATTTGCTCCCCTTTGTGTGTATGTGAGTTTCACCTTTTCACCCTTTGGCCCCTTTGGTCCTGGCAGTCCGGCAACACCCTGTAAATGACATGAAGACTGTGGGTTTAGGCATCACAGGTTAAAGCATTATGAAGCCCTAACAACTATTGGTATCAGGATCCTCCAGAATCATAATAAACGAAAATAGTGAATCCACCATGTTACAGTAGATCTTATTTAGACATCCTTAACTAACAAAAGATCACGGAACAGTGTGGTGGTCCCTCAATAACACTCTTCTTATTGAAGGCATCTTAAAACTGCAATCCCGTAACCTCTCGGAAGACATGATGAAAAATATCCAATACATATCATATATCATGCAGACAAGCAGCGTCTTTATTTAGTCTGTGTGGTGCAGTCGGTGAGCCGGTGAGCCGGTGGACCGTTTCTAAGAAAGGTGCGCGGGGCAGAGACGCGCAGTGGAAAAAAGCTATTTACGTCCGCTCTAAATGCAGGGTGTTAATGGGCTGCAGTGTGGCGTGGTTGTAGGGGGCTTGGGGGGGGCGCGGTGGCAGACACTGGTGCATCTCTGCCAAGGCCGAAAGTGGTCAGAGGAAATGAGAAGGGTCTCGCACGGTAAGGAAGCCCCCATGGCAAAAAAGGATCTAGCCAGAGGATGTGGATAACTAGGAGTTACCACCTCAAAGAAGCATTCGATGTAAAATTCAACGTGAGCATAGGGGTTACGTCGAGGGGGCTGTTGGACATGCTGTAGCTGGGGCCCTCTAGCTGGACGCACTGTAGTTGGGCTCAGTGTAGCTGGGTGCACTGTACAGCTGGGCTAACTTTAGCTGGGCTCTGTGTAGCTAGGTGCACTGTAGCTGGGCTAACTTTAGCTGGGCTCTGTGTAGCTAGGTGCACTGTAGCTGGGCTAACTTTAGCTGGGCTCTGTGTAGCTAGGTGCACTGTAGCTGGTTGCGCTATAGCCAAACAACTACTGAACTGCTGGTTACAGGGTGAATTTAGGAGACTGCTCTCATCATGACCAGTATACATGAACATTCGTAAAACCAGAATAAACTTTACCACAAATATACACAACTGTGACCAAATGCCAAGCCTTCAAATTACATGGTCACCAGCTTCATAGTTCCTGAGGCATGCTGCATAAACTCTTCCAAACTTCACAATTGTTCACCACATTCTGGGTCATACTGTGATCATTTTGTACCTCAGTGCACAGCAAATTTTACAGTGTGAATAAGTTTTGATATTCTGAGCATTTTTAGCGTTAAAAATGTTAATTACAAGTATTAGGTAGGAGGTTTAAAACTGATCTTGGAGGGGGGTGTGGGTTTGGGACACAAGACCTCGCTGAAAAGCCCTCCGGAGGTGTCACGGACTTAATTCAGACTATCACAAATATGAAGGGAGGAGCTTGACATTCCCTGTGAGGAGCGTTGAGGAAGGGTTGCTTAAGTGAGTAGGATGGGTGAAACTGCTATGATTTGGCATAGGATATCCTGACTGTAATTACATTTGGACAATTTCACAAGTAATAAAGTGAAATATATCATTAATCAATATGTTGTTGTATCTTTTTTTTACTCAGTGCTATTTGAATAAAACAAGACACATGTCAAAATTGTGTAATTAACTTGGTCAGTGTAACCTTAACTCATTTCGTAATGTGGTGGTTGTACATCTGAAGCGTGAATGACACCATTGAGCTTAAAGTGCATTGGATTTTGTGGTCTTGTAACCATTTTTAAATTAGCTTGGAATCCGTGTGGTAAGGCATGTCTAATTATTGCACCTGGTTGCTGTGTTTGAGGCGAGGCAGAACAACCGCCATTTTCTCTACGCTTGGTTGGTAGTAACAGATACGCATTTGCTAAATAGGCAAGTATAAGAAAGAACAATTTATATGTATAAATGAATTCTAATAGGCATGAATACCTACTTAAGCACTTCTGTAATGAAATGTGATGTGTATAATTAAACGAGCCCTTAAAGAAGTGTAAAATACCAACAGTTAATAACATGTCATACGAACTCAGTTTGGTATCTACATGTACTGTATGCTAAGGAGTTTGCCTCCTTAATCTAGAAAACACGATTAGATGCAATTAGATGTGGTGCACATTTGCACGTACACATTTGCAACGAGGGGTTGTGTATCCTGAAGTAATGAGAACTGAGTAATGGCCCTCTCTGTGAACTCTGTGTCTTCACCCTGTCAAGCAGCCTGTGACTCCTCTCAGTCTGGGAAGGCAGCGAGGTGGTGTCTGCTGTCTACCTGCCCAGCCGAGGGTTGTACCTGAGGTCCTGATGGGCCTGCTGGTCCAGGTGGCCCCACAGAGCAGGTAGGGCCGCTTGGCTTGTGATCAATCTCCTGTGTGCTCTCGTGTTCATATTCATCGCTAACATCCCTCTGCAAGACGAATCATATAAAACGTGACATTACGTTCTTTAGCGTTTTCAAAGGGAAATGTAATGTTAATGTAATGTTCATTTTTGTAATTTCAATGGTATTTCACACCAATGGCTATTGTTATATCTCTGGCATTTAAACTAACGGCGCTTTTGTTGACCATTCGTTCATAGTATTTGCGCAATATTTGCTAGCGTTGACTGCATAAGCACAGCCCGAGTGAAATGCGAGTTTCACAACACCACATACACATGGTGTCTTCCACCTTAACGATTTTATGACCATCACGAGATCCGTCTCATCCACAGATCGGTATCAACACCTCCTCATTGTTACCCACAGACGTAATCGTGGAAGCCGTCCAAGGACGGATCACACCCCCACTGAAGCGAGAGAGTCACATGTCATACCAGGGGCCTGCGCCACAGAGAGGGGGGCGGGGGAATCAGGGGGGGCGGGGGCGGAGTCAGCATGCAGCAGGGGTCCAATTTCTTTCTGGGCGCCAGTGCCTGGAGATCTGCAGTCGGGGGGAAAGAGGAGGAAGATATCAACAAACATGCAGAAACAGGGGCAGGAAAGGCCCAGCGACGCGTAATAGCGACGCGTAATAGCGGCGCGTGGGGGGGTGACAGCTGGGCCCGAGCTTAACAAACGAGGCGAGAGTCACAGGCTGAGACTCTCCACTGCCAAACGTTGTGGGATTGCTGCTAGTGGTGGGCCAGTTTGGACTTATGCAACAACAGATGCCTTCAAGCAACCCGACGTGACCATCTGCTCAAATGAAGATGACAGGCAATACTGTATGGGCTCGTCTTGCTCTCTTAGAAGTGGGGGAGACTCATGATGCTGTAATGGCAGCTCATCTTGCTCGAGTTCCCAGCAGACAGCGAGGACAATCACAGCGGTCGACATATCAGAGCGGGACAGATGTAAACACTCGCATGTCTGCAGTACATATATACATGTTGTGGAACACAAATCACAAAACACAAATATTGATATATTTCTAATCAAAACTGTGCAAGAAAAAAACTTTGCACAAAATTACTGATCAGCTTGGACTCAAAACGCTGACTTGTCTCAGATGAGACCTCAATTGTAGTTTCAGCACTTAGAACCTACTGAATTTAGAACGTCAGTCATGTTTGAGCTGTAATCACATAATCATTGCTTAAAAAACACTTATTATTAACCATAACCCATGACACTTCAGCAAAATTCACAGCCAGAAGGGAGGATGTCTAGACAAGAGCAGTGAGTGCATGTGCCCGTCCACATACTAGATACTGGAACGCTGGCCTTTAGACGGCTGCTAAATCAGAAGACTGTTAAAACAGAACCATCCAAACAACATACAACAGTCACCATAGCGGCAATTTCAACACCTTATTACTAGCGTTGTTGGCTTGAACCAAAAAGAAATCCCTTCATAGTTCCCTCTTTACGGATTCAAACGGTCTGACTTTGAATAAGTATTTTCCAAGTGGTTACAAATCAATGGAGAACATTTGCACACGTCTAACTGTAAATGACAGACGGCAATAAATATCCTGCTGTGATGCTGCTATTCACCGGTCAACACTGGAACACAGACTAAAACATGCTGGCGTTTACGCCACTGTAAAAGTCGAAATGCTGCAAACGGCAAAACAAAGATCACTTCAATACTCTCGATTCTGCACACCAAATACACACATCAGGCACACATCAGACTGACATCAGACACACATCAGACCAGGAGCAGCCAGAGTGTGCAGCTCCACGCAGATGGAGCAGAAGCTGCCGTACCTGTTGGGATGGGGAACAGGTCACCCATCAGAGACTGAGGGCAAACGTGCTGAAGGAGGAGTGGGAGAAGTCCGAGCGTCAGGAGGAACATGCTGCCCACCGCAGAGTGTGTGCTTCACTAGCGACTGATCTGGCTCGCACGCCGAGTCTCCACGCTGCTCCCCTGCCTGCTCAACGTCTCACACACACACACACACTCTCACTCCCCTCCCTGCTCAACATCTCACACACACACACACACACGCGCTCTCTCACTCCCCTCCCTGCTCAACGTCTCTCACACACACACACACACACACATACGCACTCTCTCACTCCCCTCCCTGCTCTCTGTCTTTCTCACATACACACACACACACACACACACTCTCTCCCTCCCCTCCCTGCCTCTCCCACTATCACCACGCCTCTGGGAGAAGAGAATGCCAGCCCATGCCACAGCTGAGTGCCTCCTTTGCACTGGTCCTGTGCTAAACATGGAGTCAGTTGGCCTTTGGTAGCCAATATTAGCGCCTCACTACTGCCTCTGCCTTTGTTTGTGCCCCCTGCCCCAAATGGAAGAAAACAAATCGAGTTGTGTGTGTGTGTGTATATATAAATATATACATATGGTAACTAGTAGTAGAAGGACCCACGTTGCCTCAATGTCAAGCAGTACAACTGTTTTCTTCCATATGTGTGTACAAATATATAGCCCATAGTTCTCAGTGACACATGCTCATGGGTGAATTAAGACCTCACATCCAACATCCCTGGTGGGATGCGGTTGATTAGCTCCAGAAATTCCACATTTACATAATAGGTTATGGCCACTGAAGTAGCCATCACCTATTTAACTCACCCCCTTTCAAGGCCAGGACAAACAGCATTTATTACAAATAGTAGTGACAGATTTAGACTGGATTGTGAGAGAGTCTGCACCCCCACTCCCGCCCTTTGGGCCGGGTGTATCGACCAGCCCAGCAGGGTGATGGCTGCCCTTCCTTCCTGTCAGAATGAATGACAACACAATCAGGCGGAGGGCCACTTTAGTCTTCCAGTGGGAAGGTGCACACACGTTGGTGCCCCCTGCTTCAGTTGTCCGCCCATCACCACAAAGAAGAGACACACAGTGGTTTTATAATCAACGTTTAATTTACAGCACGTCGTCTGACGAAACACAAACGCACGTGAGTTTAATCATCCGTAGCCACATGCGTAAATGGTGTACTAAATTACCCCGGGCACATCACCGCACGAACCGTTCTGAATCTTTACAGACTCGCACGTGCTTTTTGCACTTGCAAAGGGAAGTTTCACTTCATGTCTGAGGAGGGTGAATGTTCCTCTGCTCTTCTTAGGACAGTGAGGTAACAGTCTTTGAGAGGAAGCAGAGAACAGTTAGACTGTAATTGACTGCAGGCTGAACTTAACAGGCTGAGTTTAACCAGAGTTCACCCATCAACCTCCGCCTCAGCCTTCAAAGCACCACCGATACCTCTGCATGCGCTTAAAGCTCATCACGCACCTTTTGTGGGTCGAATTCATATTCATATAATCTCACAGTCCAACCCCAAATTCTACTGCCATAAAACGTGTTTCAAGTATTTATCTCTTAAAAAACATTTGACTGTATATGACCCATGAACGTGTGTAATGCTGGAGAGGCAGCGTGCGGTGGAGGGTAGAGGGTAGATGTGTAGCTCTGGGGGGGGGGGGGGAACTGACCACTGTGCCCTTGAAGCAGCAGATGGTGGTGTGGAAAGTGTGTGGTGGCCATAAAGAGATGACCTGTAACTCAACAACCACAGACTTAGTCAATTAGACAGAACAAACATCCCTCAGGGAGTAGAAAGCGTTAGACCAAACAATTAATGAACAAGCTTTGTATGCCGTCACATACAGGATAGCTACTGTGTAGCAGCTCAAATCCGGTCCTGGATTTTGTAATGATTCATGTAGCCACTGTATCATCACCCCTGACTCCTAGATTAAGGTAGAGAGGAAAACCTGTAGCAGCTGGATCCTGAGGACTGGGATTTAAATACATCTCCTCCAGGGCAACGTGCTTGATTTCTTGCAATATCACAAATGAGACGCAGCTTGAAGACACACAAGGACCTGGAGACTATTAGGTGTGTTTGAGCAGAGACACATGAAATGTTATAGGTTATGCGAAAAACCAGTCCAGGCTGCTTAAGCCTCCTAATTGATGTGCACGCACACACACACACACGCACACACGCACACACGCACACACACCTGCCCTCGGTACTCAAGATCCTTGATCACTTCTTTCGGATGTGTACAACAGTGAATCTGGAGCCAAACTCGGCAGGAAGATGAATCCTCAGGTGCAGACACGTGAAGCTGTTTTCTCCCCAGACGAGGCCATTGTGGAAGTAGCATTATGTGCAAGATGAAGCACAATCTTTATTATTAGCTATCCCCCCCCCCCCCCATCACCATAAATGTAGATTCAAAATCCAGTGTACTGAGGTCAAGCTGTGGCCCTGAGCTTCAGGAATGAGAGCTGACCCCAGTGTGTAAAAGAGGAGAGGTCAAGAAATACACTCCCCCGGGCACGTCTACCACCACCCTTACAGGCTGGACCGTGTCAGCCAGGGGAACTCCTAAAACACACACACACACACACACACACACACACACACACACACACACACACACACACAAACAGAAGAGAGAGGGTCTGAATTTGTCATTTTTAACAGAAAACTGTTCTGTGGGCTTTAAAATTCTGAGCCACATTTGGTCAATCATTAAAATGCGATCTGTTGACCTGCACACCCACACACACACACACACCCACACACCCCCCCCACACACACACACACACACACACACACACACACAGATCGAGGGTGTTCCACAGTCAACATGACACCCTATCCAACAGTGTGTGTGTGCCAGGACATGCACAGCATAACCCTGCAGGCCTTTACTGTCTATACTGAGTTCACAAACAGCAGGGTCAGAGATGGTGTGTGTGTGTGTGTGTGTGTGTGTGTGTGTGTGTGTGTGTGTGTGTGTGTGTGTGTGTGTGGGCTACAGTGTACGTGGAGTAATGAATTAACACATGAGAATATTAACAAATGAGGACATTTGGCCAAAAATCCTATTACAACAGCCAATCAATTCAGATCATATTATTGTGATTTTCTTATAGACAGTATATATGTTACATAATACATATGAGGTATTGTAGCCAAGCCAAGGAGAAACTGGGTAAAACACGTCTGTTCATATCTGAGAAATCACTCACATTTTTTCAGGGTGTTTATGGTAATGTGGGGGGGGGGGGGGGGGGGGCTACCTGCTGCTTCCTGTCAGCTGCTGGGTCTATGAGCACGTTGAGAAGGCTCGGGGTGGCCGTGTCCGCCAGGCTCTGCTGCAGGGCACCTCGCAACTCTTCCACCGTGCGTACCAAATACCCACGACCCCCGAAGGCACGCATGACCTGCTCGTAGCGGGCCTCGGGCAGGAGCGTGACGGGCGGGGCTCTGGAAACACACCGCCCAGTTACTCCACCTCCACACGTCCAGACGGCTAGACGGGAGGACAGACAGCAGCGCGGGGGGGGAGCGTCTGCAGGTGCGTGAGGCAGGACTCACGTGGTGGTCAGGTCTCCCATCTTCTCCATCTCCCTCCACGTCTCTGGACTCACTCCGCTGTAGATTCCGTTATTGTTGACCACGACGATGATGACCGGCAGCTTATACCTGTTCAGAGGGGGAGCGTTAGGGTGTTAGGGTGTTAGGGACTCTTATTCTTCCGCAGATCCTGGTGAAGGTTTTCGGGTGTGAGGTTCACCTGCACATGGTTTCCACCTCCATGCCGGAGAAGCCGAAGGCGCTGTCCCCCTCCACGCACACCACCCTCCGGCCCGTCCTCCCGCTGCGCTCCAGGACGGCCGCTGCCACGGCGAAGCCCGGTCCCACCCCCATGGTGCCGAACGTCCCCGCGTCCAGCCTGGAGCACACGACCAGCGGGCTATCGTTAGCTAGCACACCACGCTAGATGCTATGGAAGTAAAGAATGTGTGGAACTGTGTTGACGTGCAGGCAGGCGGAGGGGGGGTTTGGGGGGGGTTGTGGGACCTGTGTCTGGGGAAGTGGTTGTGCAGGAAGGTGGGGGGGGGGGGGCACACACCTGTGTCTGGGGAAGTGGTTGTGCAGGAAGGTGGAGGGGGGGGGGCACACACCTGTGTCTGGGGAAGTGGTTGTGCAGGAAGGTGGAGGGGGGGGGCACACACCTGTGTCTGGGGAAGTGGTTGTGCAGGAAGGTGGAGGGGGGGGGCACACACCTGTGTCTGGGGAAGTGGTTGTGCAGGAAGGTGGAGGGGGGGGGGCACACACCTGTGTCTGGGGAAGTGGTTGTGCAGGAAGGTGGAGGGGGGGGGCACACACCTGTGTCTGGGGAAGTGGTTGTGCAGGAAGGTGGAGGGGGGGGGGGGCACACACCTGTGTCTGGGGAAGTGGTCGTGCAGGAAGGTGGAGGGGGGGGGCACACACCTGTGTCTGGGGAAGTGGTTGTGCAGGAAGGTGGAGGGGGGGGGGGGGGGGGCACACACCTGTGTCTGGGGAAGTGGTTGTGCAGGAAGGCGCGGCCGATGTCCATGGTGTTGGCTCCCTCGCTCACGATGATGCAGTCTCGGGGCAGCAGCTCCGCCATGTGATGAAACACCGTGTAGTAGTTCATGGGCAAAGTGGTGCGAAGAGCCAGAGCCTGTACGCAAGCAAACGCATAAACAAAAACAAAAACAAAAACAAACTGCTGATGCCAGAGGGACAAGATAAAAGAAAAACGATGTATGCAGCCAAAAGGCCTGCCACAAAATGCAAATGCAAACGCAATCGTACCTTTGATATCTGAGCATTGGAGGCCATCTTTTCTCTCAGCATCACCCACCACTCCGAGTCTGAAGGGTATCTCCATGGGTCTGACCTAAAGCTTTGCACCAGCTAAAGATCAAGTTAGGAAAAATTACTTCTTAATGCTATTTGAATCAAAGCTGATTGGTCTATAGGGCGTGTATGAATGAGGGATGGAGGTACCTGGCCCACCACAGCCCTGACGTCTCCCAGCAGAGCAGCCGTAGCGCTCACGTTATTACTCATCTCCTCTGCACACAGGTCCACCTACATGGGGATCACATGTGTTATGAGGTCACACACCCTTCAGCCAATCACAGTGGAGCACAACAGAGTCAGCCAATCCTGTAGGTCAGAGAAGGGAGGGAGAGCAGAGTGGGGCCTGCGTGGTCAGCCTGCACTGGGGACGTTTACTTAGATGAGGCTTATTAAGGCTTAGAAAAGATATTTCACTCACAGAAGAAACATTGATGTTAATGATGCAAAGAAACAATGATGTTAATGTAATGTACGGTGCACAAAACTGTTTGCTTTGAATATTATACACACACACACACACACACACACTATACTGCCAAAAGTATTCGCTCACCTTCCTTGACCCACATATGAGCTTAAGTGACGTCCCATTCCTAATACATAGGGTTCAATATGACGTTGGTCCACCCTTTGCAGCTAGAACAGCTTCAACTCTTCTGAGAAGGCTGTCCACAAGGTTTAGGAGTGTGTTCATGAGGATTTTTGACCATTCTTCCAGAAGTGCATTTGTGAGGTCACGTACTGATGTTGGACGAGAAGGCCTGGCTCTCAGTCTCCGCTCTAATTCATACTAACAGTGTTCACACTATGTGCTTCAGCATCCACTGACCCTGCACCGTCCGTTTATGTGACCCACCACTTTGTGGCTGAGTTGCTGTCATTCTCAAACACTTCCATTTTCTTATAATACAGCTGACTGTGTATTGACTGTGGAACATTTAGGAGTGAAGAAATGTGTTGCACAGGTGGCATCCAATCACAGTTCCACGCTGGAGTTCCCTGAGCTCCTGGGAGTGATCCATTGTTTCATGCAGTCTGCATGTCTAGGTGTTTAATGTTATACACCTGTGGCCATGCAAGTGATTGGAACACCTGATTCCGATCATTTGGATGGATGAGCGAATACTTATGGCAATATAGTGTGTGTGTGTGTGTGTGTGTGTGTGTGTGTGTGTGTGTGTGTGTGTGTGTGTGTGTGTGTTGAGGCGAAACCTCAACCTCTTTCATATACACACCTAACTGACCTGAATAATTTTTACATGAGGGCTGAATCTGGGAGGCAAACCAAAGTGAAGCATCCAGTTGAGTCTGGCCCCCAGCAACACCACCACATCGGCCTGCAACAGAGCTCTGGTACACAAACACACACACACACACACACACACACACACACACACACACACACACACACACACACACACGCACACGCACACGCACGTTCACACACATGCACGTTCACACACACACACACATGTACAAACACATGCACAAGCATGCACACACATGTACACACACAGACACACACGCGCGCACACACTCGCACACACACGTTGGGACGATGCATCATGGTTACAGATGCGCATGCATGTCAAAACTCAATTCAGCCCAGCAACACGAAGCCCCCCCCCCACACACACACACACACACACACACACACACACACACACACACACACACACACACACACACACACACACACACACCTGGAGCGGGCGGCAGACACACAGCTGGGATGGTCGTCAGGAAGCACTCCCTTCCCCATGGGAGTGGGCAGGAAGGGCAGACCCGTCACCTCCACCAGCTCCCCGATCTCCTCCTCTGCTCTCCCGTACGCCGCACCTACGTCAGGGGACACACACCTCCTCACAATACTGCAGCGACACACACAGACACAATCACCTGCACTTAAGGTGCTCACACACACGTTATTAACACAGCTACATCACACTTCAGTTCAGTACTCCATGAAGTTGTGAAACACGCTGTCCTACCAGTTATCAAGTGTGGTGAAGTGTGTTCGAATACATGGAGTTTATTGCTTACTTTTTAACTGCAAATTTAACATCTATTTTTAAGATCTTCGTCCTGAGTATTGGCTACAATGTGTGGCTAATTTTAGGAAATCTTAAGACTGTTATCAGTATGTGTGTGTGGAGATTTACTGTCACCTTTGCCGATGACGAGCAGTGGTCTCTGAGCCTCTCTGAGCACCCTGATGGCCTCGGCGATCTCGCGGCTGCTGGCCAGACTGACTGGAGGAGGGGGGCAGCAGGATGGGAACCTGGACCCACACAGCACCGGCCTTGTTAGTCACACCTGAACCGCCTTTCTAGTGGCCTGGGTGAAGGAGGGAATCCCCACCCGCTGACTTCTTATAAGAAACAGGTTAGTGAACACAGGTTAATACAGTTGGTATGAAGGAGCCTGTGGTGAGGAGACGTGGGGCTTCTGTCCGAGGCCGTAATATGTGAAGTGAGGAGAATAAAAGCAGCATGTTAGTGTTTTGGGGGTGAAAGGTCGCCTGACACTGGTCACCTGACGCTGGCCCGCTCCACTCTGTCATTCACCATGTCTCCAGGGATGTCTACGTAGCACGCTCCTGGACGACCGTAAATACTGCTCCTTACCGCCTGAGGAGTACGCAGCAAAGACAGATGGTTTGATTGTTTTTTTCCATCCAGATAAACTCAGACCGATAAACCATGACCTGTTAAAGGGAGAAAAGGCAAAGTGACCCCGTCTCACCTTTTCCACCACGGCTGGTATCATGGCCAGACTGCCGGGGCGGGCGGAAAACTTGCTGTAAAGTCGACAGGCTTCTACCTAGTTCAGCCAAACACATATTCACTTTTCTCTTAGAATTACTTAACGCACAGGCTTCAAAATGCATGCTGTTTACTAAAGGTACCTGCGGGAACTCCTGGAACGCTCCGGCGGTCTCCTGGTTCCGATCCGAGGATCCTCCAAGAACTATCACAGGCCTGCCATTAAATGTGGTTAATAACAAAGGAAAACAGAATCACACGTTCCTGTTGTTATTATGAAATTGTTATTTGTATTCAAATCTACTGGCATTACCAGCAGTTAATGTTGGCATTAGCCATTCCACCAAGTGCATGGATCAGCCCGGGTCCAGACACGACCAGACACACAGCCGGACTGAAACAGGGAGAAAAAGAGGAACACAGACGAAGTCTTATACATGAACGATTGTGAAGTGCACTGCTAAGGAGAAGAAATGGATGGAAGCGCACACGTACTGTCCTGTCAAATATCCCACCGCTGAGGCAGCATAGCAGGCCTGTGTTCCAAGACAGAATAAACAGTGAAGGTGAGAAACAGGTGACCGTGTCCGTGCTGAAGACCTCAGAGCCTTTATTAAAGGTTTATTAAATGTGGTGAAATGGACTTACTGCTTGCTCATTGCGCATGCCCACATACTTGATACCAGCAGCTTGAGCAGCCATGGCTACCTCGATGATGGGCACACCGACGATGCCAAACATGTACTCCACATTCTGCAGAATACATTAGAAACAGAGTTAAAGAACCAGATTAAGATCTATCAGCTATCTATCAGATATTCATCTCAGATTGGTCAGCTCTAACAAACTCTTCACTGGCTAGTAGACAGATCAGAACACATCAGTCAACTCGCACAACCTTTGACACCTTATCATGGTTCAGGGTTGTACAAGCGGAAGCTTCGGATTTGACGCAAAGTGCAATGCACACGTTAATGTTAGTCAGCAGAGGCAATTTAAAGGTTCAAACTCAGCAAACGAGCTATCTAGTTTAACTTAACTCTTCTGAAAACAACCGAACCGTATTGGATACAGAAGTATTAATCTTAGTATTACTACACTAACCTGAGACTTCAATGCCTCAGCAATGATTTGTGCTCCTGTCACTTCTTCCATAACTTTCGCTGTAGTGTCCACGGAAGAGCAGAAGCAGGTCGGTCACAGCGCAGGAGAGCGCAGCGCGATAAAAAAACACCTTCAAGCGGATCAATATACGGCGATTATGCGCAGGCCAACGGCAAACCACCCACAAAGCCGTCTAGATTTAGATTTTAAAATTTGACTAACGCCGCTAAATCTCTTTAAAGAGATTTTTATGTTCAGATGTGTGTTTGCAATTTATTACAGCAACTTCATGAAATAAATATTATTCATATGTACACACACATGTGAAGAAGAAAATGACATGTAGGTAACTGCAGTGTACTGAGGTAAGATACTATGCTAGGTAGAGGGTATTAAACATTGTAGGAAGGAACAGGACGTTTGGGAGAGGTCAGCTGTGCAAGTGCAGAAGAAATATTAACAAAATAATGACAGGTCCACATTTTCAAAATCCCTTTAGCTATATTAATAAATAATTTGTAATTTTAAACATTAGGTGTCAACATTTGTCACAACAGAACACGGTTATTTAAGTATCTAAATTGCAAATCCAGTGACTAAAGGCTAATTCCGTATTTTCACCGGAAAAAAACACAACACAGAAGCAGAGTCAGAAAAAAAGTTTACTGTGTAAAATCAAATCAAACTGCAGCTCATTACACATATAATGATTCTGTGATATATCTAGAACCTTATGAGCATGAGTTTATCTGATTAAATGTCATAAACATCAATGAAGTTATGAAGCAAGTTGCTGTATTTGTCAAAGGCGGCACTCGTAATTTGGCTGTTCTTGTCTTGCTTCATACTAGTCTTTCTGCCCAGACCAGAGACCGTGTATCTCTGTCCCAGACCTTGAGCTTGACTATCTCTGTCATCAAGATATGACTGCAGAATCTGAAAAAACTAGCCAAAAAGAAAAAGAGAATGCCGTTCACAACATGCATGCAAAAATGCATTTAAAAATGTTATACATGAAACCAGCTACACACAATTTTACAAAATGCCCACCTAAATGTAGCAGGAAAAATATATAGCCTATAGCATTTCTAATTTGAATGTGACATGTATTTATGGCTTAATTATACAATAAATATTAAGATGAAACAGACATCAGACAGATTAAGTAAAATATTGAAAAAAAAAATACAAAAACCAAGATATTTTCCTGTGAAATGTATTGCAGGATATAAACAGAAAGGAGCTTTGGAAAGTGTGTTTTGGAACAGAAAGAGTTTAGAAAGTTTAGAAAAATCATTGAGAAAGTGTTTTTAAAAATTGTTGAGAATATATATATATATAAAACATTTTGTGGAGAGGGTTTGAGCAGTAGAACTCACCAGGATTCTGCTTTTTGGATTGTTGAGAGATTTCCACTCTTCTGTGTTTGAGGGGTCTGATTCAGAGATCCCCACCAAAGCCACCAGAACCAGCATAGCCAGCCTGTCCCCAAAACACACACAAACAAAAGAATCCTCAGCACATCATTTCTTTACTTGATACTGAAGAAATTATGCATCTGCCACTTACATGTCTGCTGTTAATAATTTCAGTGTTAATCTTCAGGCTGATTTCCTCTGTGTTTCTCATGCTCCTTCTGCTACCGTTTTATATGCAGTGACATAGCACTCATGAAGAATTTCCACCTTCAGGACAAATTGGAATTTCCTCTTGAATGAAAGGAAAATCACAGGGTACATCATGAGCTGTAATTAACGCACCCACAGAGTAGATGTAATCTCATTAGTCTCTCTCCACAGACATTCAGTTAATTATGATATATATGGATTTAACCTTTAAAAGGTATGCCAAAAATAGACAAATAGAATGTGCAACAATGGATCAAGTGGTTTACAGGGAATGTGAATTTATCAATTATAAGAGGACTAAGTTGACCACTAATGACCAAATGGTTGCTCGTGAATCTGTCAGTCCATTTAACTTTGCAGTGTACTCAGAGAACCCCCCCCCCACACACACACACCAATAATAACATTAAAACCATTGACAGGCGAAGTGTACAACATTGTTCATCATGTCACCATGGCATCTACCAAAGGGTGGGGTATATAATGCAGTTGGTGAACAGTTACTGAAGATGTGTTGGAAGCGTAAAAAGCTAGGTCCGATCTCCTAGAAGAGCTAGAAGCCACAGGACACCTTCAGAGTGGAGTTGATGGTGGGGAGACCACACAATGTTTAGCAGGTGGTTTTAAGGTTATGGCTAATTGGTGTACGCTTGGGTAAAAAAAAAAAAGGCCAAACCCAAAATTGCAGCTTAAAATTTTAATGGTCTTGACAGCAAATAACTAGAAAATGATCAACACACCCAGACACATTTGTTTGAATTTTACATGAAAATATAAGTCCTTTACACCAAGATGCAAGTCTGTTCATGATTTTATCTGTGTAAAGGAAGACTAGATAGGGAAACATCCCTGCTTCAACTCAGCAACAATTCACTGCAGCAGCAGAAATGAGCAAATGGTGGCCCAGATCTCATTAGTGCATTTTTCATAGTTCCCGTCACTTTTCACAGATTTTTAAAACAGCTATGAAGCCTTTAAAAACACACTCATTAACGAGATTACGAATTTGCTAAATCATCTTGAAACGAGGCATTCCTGAAAGAAAGCACAAACAGAAAATGACAAGTCATTTCTTTATTCAGACAACCATAAAATATACAGCAGTCTCTGTGCTGAAGGAGCAGAGGTGAGGAGTGGCCAACGTCTCTGCTGGCTCTTCTAGTACCTCACTAACACAAAGAACAGAGTAGGAAAGAACAGGGAAGAGAACGGCTCCTCCACTTTCATCTAGCCAGTAAGGTGAATTAAACACATTTCCAGTTTCAAATCATTTTTAAATCCATGTCTGAAAAGAGTCAAGCAACTTTCACAGACCACAGGCTGAGTGGTTTAATTAGCTAATCAAAGCAAAAAAAAAAAAAAAAAAAAAAAAAAAAGCAGCAAAGCCAAGAAAAAAATATATATACATAAGATTTTAATATTCACATTTTACCATACAAGGGAAATCAGATGCTGTCCTGCTATTGGTTTACACAGTGTTCTTCATCCAGAGCAAAGCATGCTGGGAGCTTTTTGCTTCAGTTCAGTTTCAGTGCTTTACACAAATGTAGTGTTATACTTGTGCATCATAGATCCCCAAGCTGACCTTACTCTCCTGCAGCCACTCTAACTCATGAAGGCACAAATGATGAAGTATGGAAACTAAAAATAAATACAACAGATAAAAAGAATAATTTATTCTGAGAAGACAGCAAAGTTTAGCTTGCACTTCACTCAACCATTGCTTTTAGCGTTGCACTGCTGATAAAATTCATTTTCCATCACTGGCCCTCTAAGATTTGAAAATAGGAAATGCTATGATTTTTTTTTTCACTTTAGAGGGACAAAAGGACAAACGTGTATTAAAATCCTGTTTTAAAAAATAAATCTCTCCCCCCCCACCCCTCCCCCGACCCAATGTCATTTACCAATTGCGAAATTAACTGTGCATGAACATTTAGATCAGTTTAAAAGCTTTACAATCAGCCCTGTCTTTCTCTCTGGGGACAACTGAAAACCTCCCCTCGTTTTCAAAAGTCGAAGTCTAAAGAAATTGATTTGAAATTGCACCTACAAACATTGGTCCCAGGCTGATGAGTGTCCATGTGTTATTGCCGTGTACACAGAAGGCTAGCGTGTGTCGGAGGTGGACCGCTGGACGAGAGGAGAAGGTACGAGGTATCTGCTGAAGGACACGAGGTGCTGGGTGGACATGATCAGACGGAGAGGGGGACTAGGTAGGCCAGCCTACTGTGCCTCTATGATCGAGTGTCTGAGTGTGTGTCTAGGCAAGAGACTGAGAGAGAAAGACAGAGACTCTTAAGGCTCTGCGCAGTGGCCAGTGAATCGGGCCAGGC
Source organism: Brachyhypopomus gauderio (assembly GCF_052324685.1). Classification (NCBI taxonomy): domain Eukaryota; kingdom Metazoa; phylum Chordata; class Actinopteri; order Gymnotiformes; family Hypopomidae; genus Brachyhypopomus; species Brachyhypopomus gauderio. The sequence goes on from NC_135223.1 coordinate 9,678,730, forward strand.
TGCCTCTGTGTGATTAAGACAAGTTTGCATCTCTGCTCCCCTCCCCCACTTCCTCTCCCTCCCCTCTCCCTCCCCTCCGAACCCTCAGTACGTCTCCGAGTCCGAATCGTTGAGCTCCTCGTCCTTGTAGAAGCCGTCGTGGCGGCCGATGCTGTTGAAGCTGCAGTAGGATCCGTGCTCGCTGTGCAGGACGGGCAGGCTGTCCAGCATCACGCTCTTGGCCGGGCCCGTGTAGTGGTTGATGGCGCTGAAGGTGAGGGCCGGCGTGGGCCCGCTGCCCGCCGACACGGGCATCATGGTGGCCAGGATGAGGGCGAGGCAGTCTGCCACGTCCTTGTTGGGGGCGCAGGCCAGGGCGGGCGTGTAACCTGCGGGTCGAGGAGCGCCGACGTCAGCGGGCTGGGGAGACGGCCGACAAATACGAAGTGGAAAAGGAGGCGCGCGGTGGCATTACCGTTTTCGTCCACCGCCAGCACGCTGGCGCCCTTGGCCAGGAGCTCCTGCACCACCACCGTTAGTCCGTTCCTGGCCGCCACGTGGAGGGGCCTGCGCACACACACACACGCGCACGCACACACGCACGCACGCACGCATACGGACACATACGGACACATACGGAGAGCACGTCGGACACCGGGCCGGCGAGGAGAATTCTCATGCAAAACAGACCCCTCCCCCATGAGATATGCATACGTTTGCAAAGCTGCGTTGGTGGAGTTAATGAGATTCCTGTCTGTGATCTTCTCCAAGATCAGCAAGGCACTGGTCTCGTGTCCCTGTAGGAGAGCAAACGTGCATCAGTAAAGAAGGACCTACTGGAACTCCTTGATGGAATTGAGTGCAGGAGAATGAGAAAAAACGACCCATAACGACTTAACAAACCTCCGCCAGTGTGTGTGTGTGTGTGTGTGTGTGTGTGACAGACCTTACTGCAGGCCAGGTGCAGCGCTGTGTTTCTGCTGCTGTCCTGTAGCGTCAGGTCCGCCTTCGCACTGCTCACCAGCAGCTCTGCCAAACCCAGACATGGAGACAGAGTCTTAGCGCTGAAGTACACACACACACACGGCCCGTCCGCTCCGTACGTTCGGCGTGCCGATCCTCCCCACCGGGCCGGGCCAGGCCGGGGGGAGGAGAAGGCTGGGCTGAGGCGAGGTCTTACCCACGGCGTTGGTCTGTCCGTTCTCGGCCGCCATCATGAGTGGGGTTTTGCCGCTGGCGTCGACGCTGTTCACCTGGGCGTTTTGGCCGAGCAGGAGCTGCAGACACTCCGCGTGGTCGGTGAAGGCCGCGGCGTGGAGGGGAGTCCTGTGACAGGAACACGCAGCTTACTGCCCCTGCTCACTACCTCAGCCTTCGTTCTAACACTACGCATGTTTTCTGAGGCCATGTGCCGCTGCTCTGCTAACAGGGTTGAGATTTAGAACAGGACTACAGTTTAGAACAGGACTACAGTTTCCTTTATGCTAGAACTCCAGGCTGGCTCCCAAAACCCAAGTCAAACACCAATTTCTCATTAACAACCATAAACGTAATAGAAACTTAACAGAATCAGATCAAATTCCTATAAGGTAACGCCTGACCACGCCTTCAGACCCTACCACAAACCCCCCACTTCATAAACAATAAACAATCAGTTCTACCTGTTTTTGGAGTCGGTGGCGTTGACGATGACGGGACCCAGCGTGTCGATCAACATCTCGGCTGCCCCCTCGTTGTCGTTGATCCTGCAACGCAAACGGAAGCGTGAGTTTGGGTCGGGAGCGTGCGCATCTCTTTGGGTCGGGAGCGTGCGCTTCTCCCTTGCCCCGCGTGCAGGATCGGGCTTACACGGCACAGTGCAGCGGGCTGAACGGGTTCCCCTCGGCCTGGTGGAACACCTCCTGCTCCAGCAACACCTCAACACACGTGTCGTGACCTAGGAGGAGACGCACAGACGTTACGGCGACCACGCGTAATGAACTCGGACACTAAAAATCTCTTTGTCGGGCATCGGCTCCCGCGCGTACCGTTATAACAGGCCCAGTGCAGCGGTGTGTAGCCCTGGTGGTCCGTGATGACGGGCGTGCCCTCCACGGATTGGGCCGCGTGCAGCAGGCCCCCCAGGACCCCCACGTGACCGCAGGCTGCCGCCAGGTGCACAGGGGAGCGCCCCTTGCAGTCCCGCACCATGAAACTGGCACTGTGCTGCAGCAAGGCCTCCACACACTCCTCATGACCCGTCACCGCCTGCAGAGGTCAGCAATACAGCGCTCACGCCATCAGCGTTACAGCTCGTCTAGGAATTACGTCGTTAACCAGGGAGCTAGTTTCTAACTGAAACGGCCCTGTGCTTTGAGCAGGGCTGAGTGGAGGGTGTGTGTGTGGCTCTCACCCCTCGGTGGAGGGCTGTGCGGCCCCACTTGTCTTTGGCTTCTACATTGGCTCCTTTGTTGAGCAGAGAGTACACGCAGTCCGTATGTCCGCTCAGCACGGCCAGCATCAGCGGCGTCCTGGGAGAGAGGGCACACACACGTTAACCTCACCACACACGTCGCAAGAGCTTTCTACACTGCAACTCTAGAGACACGTTCCAGTACCGGGCTTAGTCACACACACACACACACACACACACACACACACACACACACACTACAGTGATCAACTCCTTTGTTTGTATTTCACATGCAAATATCGGAACGTCCACAGAGATGACTACACTGCCTAATCACAAACCCCAATGAGAACCATCTCCTTCAGACCAAAAACTATGTGGTTTCCAAAGCAGCATTAAAGGTTTCAAGGTGGCATTCCAGAAACGACCTCCTTTCAGACGGAGATAATGTCATTGAAGCACTATGGCTCTGTCTGGAGGGGCGGCCGGCCGTCTGAGTGGCCGCTGGAGTGTAATGGCTCAGTGGGTGAGGAAGTGAACCCTGTGACTTACTGGCCAGTTCCATCCTGAATGTCCACCGCACTCTGCAGGTCAGCATTCCCGATCAGTAAACGCAGACAGTCCGAGTGTCCGTTCGTGGCTACAAATATATTTTTGAAGAGACACAGTGAGGAGACGTGAGAAGATGTCTGCAGTGATCTTTAAGTGTTGAATCCTCAGAGCTACCTGCTGCGTGGATGGGGGTGCGTTTGAGGGCGAAGTCCTTGACCAGGATGGAGGCTCCCTGGTTGATGAGCACGTCCACACACTCCACGTGGCCCTTGAAGGCGGCCAGGTCGAGCGGAGTGTGTCCCTGCTCTGTCCTCACGTCCAGGTCCAGCAGGGACTGAACCAGAACCTCAAGAGCCTGGTGGTGCCCGTGATACGCCTGAGTGGAAAAACAGATGTTTTTATATTTACACACACACACACACACACACACACACACACACACACACACGCGCACACGCGCACACGCGCACACACGCGCACACACACGCGCACACACGCGCACACACGCGCACACACAGTACAGGAGTTCTCCCTGTCACCTGGCTGCCACTACTCTAAGTGACAGAGAGAGAGAGTGACCACCCAGACACCTCAATAACACCATTTCTGGACCATATCTGACCATATCGCCATCTCCCGACGACACGCCCACACCTCAGACTGCACCACGGGGGACCCCAGATGCATCGTATTTATTATTATTGAATACAACAAAATACCCTAAGAGGAATAAAGGGGCCATGCACTCACAGCGAGGTGGAGAGGGCTGACAGGAGCTCGCACATCAGAGTCGTTCAGGATGTCGGTCCCTGAGGTCTCCATTAGCTAGTGGACACAAGCCAACAGCAAAGCTTTACAAACCGCAGACATTACAAGGACCGGGAACCAGAGTCCGGTGTAATCTGACATCAAGACGGTAACGTGTACTCACCACATCTAAAGGGGTTTCACTCGCAATCTGAGAGATATGAAAATAAACACAATCAGGGCTTTGGGCACAGAAGCGCTAGCGTCTGAACCAGACGAGGCAGACGGGGGCGTCCAGCAGGGCTGGGTGTGGACGGAGAAGCTCACCAGCTCCAGACAGAGGCGGTGTCCGTACGCAGAGGCGTAATGCACCGCGTTGTAGCCCTGAGTGTCCCGTATCCCTGGGTTAGCGTCGTTCCTCAGCAAATACTCCAGGCACCTGCAGCAAGGGAGGACGGGTTACGCACGGCCCGGGAAGGACGCGGTTCTACTGGGGGGGGGGTTCGGGCCGCGGCGAGACTCACTTCCCGTCCGAGTCGGAGGCGGCGGCGTAGTGGAGAGGAGAGCAGCCCCTCTTGTCCAGGTCGTTGACGCTGGCTCCTGAACCCACCAAGGCAAATAGGCACTGATAGTTACAGTTGGCAGCCGCATAGTGCAAAGGCGCCCTGGGGAGAATATAGTGTACAGTTACAAACTACAATACAGAGAGATGCTGGGGATGGTGCTGATTAATCAATAATGTTATCATCATCACTAGAACATGGTAAACACAGTACATTACACCAGCTACCTGTCAGGTCCCATACTAGGCCTCAGAAACTACTTTACTTTTACATATTCCTTTATTTATGATAACATTTCTTTTGTTAGTTTTAAATAAATTAACTGACCTCCCAAAACTGTCCTTCTTGTTGAAATCTGCCCCCGTGTTGAGGAGCAGATTCAGACAATCTAGGTTTCTGTAGAGAAAAATTCAAAATACAAGTCATCAGGGAAGCACCTGAACGCCTGGATTATTCTACAAGTCCCATTACACCATTAAATGAGGAAGGTGACGCCCCCTCACCCCCCTGCAGCTGCAGCGTGTAAACACGTCCTCCCAAAGTCATCGGGAGTGTCGATGGCGAAGCCTGCAGAGAGAGAGAGAGAGAGAGAGAGAGAGAGACACATCAGCACAACGACCGACAGGTTCACTCGAGCTGCCGGCAGGCTGGCATGTGGGGGACGGGCAGCTCACCGGAGGACAGCAACTTGCGGCAGCAGTCGGAGAAACCACTCAGAGCGGCCAAGTGAAGGGGGAACATACCGTGGATGCCCCGCCTGCAGGAGACAGGGGACCAGAGACAGGGGACGGGGGGACGAGAGACAGGAGACGGGGACGAGAGACAGGGGACGGGAGACGAGAGACAGGGGACGAGAGTGGGTCAAGGACGGGTCCAGTGCTGAATTTCTAGGCCCATACCAGCATGGTGTAGCAAGATCGTGTGGAGAGGGGCGGGGCAGGGGTGTGGCGTGTGGAGAGGTGTGGGGCAGGGGTGTGGCGTGTGGAGGGGTGTGGGGCAGGGGTGTGGCGTGTGGAGAGGGGCGGGGCAGGGGTGTGGCGTGTGGAGGGGTGTGGGGCAGGGGTGTGGCGTGTGGAGGGGTGTGGGGCAGGGGTGTGGCGTGTGGAGGGGGTGAGGGGCAGGGGTGTGGCGTGTGGAGGGGGTGAGGGGCAGGGGGTGTGGCGTGTGGAGAGGGGCGGGGCAGGGGTGTGGCGTGTGGAGAGGTGTGGGGCAGGGGTGTGGCGTGTGGAGGGGGTGTGGGGCAGGGGTGTGGCGTGTGGAGAGGGGCGGGGCAGGGGTGTGGCGTGTGGAGAGGGGCGGGGCAGGGGTGTGGCGTGTGGAGAGGGGCGGGGCAGGGGTGTGGCGTGTGGAGAGGGGCGGGGCAGGGGTGTGGTGTGTGGAGAGGGGCGGGGCAGGGGTGTGGTGTGTGGAGAGGGGCGGGGCAGGGGTGTGGTGTGTGGAGAGGGGCGGGGCAGGGGTGTGGTGTGTGGAGAGGGGCGGGGCAGGGGTGTGGCGTGTGGAGAGGGGCGGGGCAGGGGTGTGGCGTGTGGAGGGGGTGAGGGGCAGGGGTGTGGCGTGTGGAGGGGGTGAGGGGCAGGGGTGTGGCGTGTGGAGAGGTGTGGGGCAGGGGTGTGGCGTGTGGAGGGGTGTGGGGCAGGGGTGTGGCGTGTGGAGGGGGTGTGGCGTGTGGAGAGGGGCGGGGCAGGGGTGTGGCGTGTGGAGAGGGGCGGGGCAGGGGTGTGGCGTGTGGAGAGGGGCGGGGCAGGGGTGTGGCGTGTGGAGAGGGGCGGGGCAGGGGTGTGGCGTGTGGAGAGGGGCGGGGCAGGGGTGTGGCGTGTGGAGAGGGGCGGGGCAGGGGTGTGGCGTGTGGAGAGGGGCGGGGCAGGGGTGTGGCGTGTGGAGAGGGGCGGGGCAGGGGTGTGGCGTGTGGAGAGGGGCGGGGCAGGGGTGTGGCGTGTGGAGAGGGGCGGGGCAGGGGTGTGGCGTGTGGAGAGGGGCGGGGCAGGGGTGTGGCGTGTGGAGAGGGGCGGGGCAGGGGTGTGGCGTGTGGAGAGGGGCGGGGCAGGGGTGTGGCGTGTGGAGAGGGGCGGGGCAGGGGTGTGGCGTGTGGAGGGGGTGAGGGGCAGGGGTGTGGCGTGTGGAGGGGGTGAGGGGCAGGGGTGTGGCGTGTGGAGGGGGTGAGGGGCAGGGGTGTGGCGTGTGGAGAGGGGCGGGGCAGGGGTGTGGCGTGTGGAGGGGGTGAGGGGCAGGGGTGTGGCGTGTGGAGAGGTGTGGGGCAGGGGTGTGGCGTGTGGAGAGGTGCGGGGCAGGGGTGTGGCGTGTGGAGAGGGGCGGGGCAGGGGTGTGGCGTGTGGAGAGGGGCGGGGCAGGGGTGTGGCGTGTGGAGAGGTGTGGGGCAGGGGTGTGGCGTGTGGAGAGGTGTGGGGCAGGGGTGTGGCGTGTGGAGAGGTGTGGGGCAGGGGTGTGGCGTGTGGAGAGGGGCGGGGCAGGGGTGTGGCGTGTGGAGAGGGGCGGGGCAGGGGTGTGGCGTGTGGAGAGGGGCGGGGCAGGGGTGTGGCGTGTGGAGAGGGGCGGGGCAGGGGTGTGGCGTGTGGAGAGGTGTGGGGCAGGGGTGTGGCGTGTGGAGAGGTGTGGGGCAGGGGTGTGGCGTGTGGAGAGGTGTGGGGCAGGGGTGTGGCGTGTGGAGCGGTGTGGGGCAGGGGTGTGGCGTGGTGTGGGACAGGGGTGTGGCGTGTGGAGAGGTGTGGGGCAGGGGTGTGGCGTGTGGAGAGGGTGTGGTTCACCTGGAGGTATCGGCCCCGCTGGTAATGAGTGTGCTGATGAGGAGTTCGTGTCCGTAGCGTGCGGCGATGTGCAGCGGCGTGTTGCCGTTCTTGTCCTCACAGTCTATCTCCGCACCTGCGCGCACACACACACACACACATACACACACACACACACACACACACACAACACCACCGCCTCGTTACACTGCCAACAGACCGAATACAGATGCGCGTCACGGGCGGTTAACGTGCGAAAGAGGGAGCCGGTCCAGAAGCAGGACATGGATCATTACCGTTCTGAATGATCGCCTGAGATCGCGAGAACCTTCCATGAATCGCAGTCATGTGCAGAGGAGTCTTCCCATCTTTGCTCTAAAAATAAACACAAAACGTCATTAAAATAATTCGCTAATCCTTCACACTGCTTCCTCCACATGAGCGGACGCTGCAATGCAGACAGAACCACACAGTAAGCACTGCAGGTCCTTCTTTTTAATATCAAGAGCAGGGGGGTGTGGAGGGGGGTTCTGACCTTGATGTTGACATCTGCCCCGTTGCCCACGAGCAGCTCGAGGCAGAGCGCCCCGTGGCGGGAGGCGGCGGTGAAGTGTAGGGCGGTGAAGCCCTTCTCGTTGGTCTGGTTTACGTTGGCCCCGCACTCGATCAGCTCGTTCACCACCACGTCCTGGCCGTTGTAGCAGGCCACGTGCAGCGGGGTGTTGCCGTACGCGTTGGGCTCGTTTATCTTGAAAGAGAACACACGGAGAGACGCTCATTCACGTGATTCTACGTCTGATGCTCACGTTCTCGTGTAAACAAAACAACTGCACAGGACTCACGTCTACTCCCAGATCCAGCAGGTACTTGACCACGCTGATCATCCCACTAGAGGCAGCGGCGTGGAGAGGCGTGTAGGCCTTCTTGTCTTTACACGTCACCTCCGCTCCATGGGACACCAGCAACTTCACCACATCCAGGTGACCTGGGTGAGGGGGTCAAGGGTCAGGGGTCATGGCATCACAATCACACACATTAAGACGGCGGTGGACGCGCACGGGGAACAAAGTCTTACCCATGTACGCGGCCCAGTGTATAGCCCTGCGGTCCTTCTTATCGAACGCATTAATGTTGGCTCCTCGGGACAGAAGCAGCCTCACCATCTGACAAAATAAAAGCACGCACTCAAATCTCACGTTATAACACAGCACCGCGCTAATTCCAGTGTTTCGCGTTTCGAACGCCGTAAGCGCGCTTTCTGTTCCCCGAACGCCAAACGTCCGTCCTCGAGCGTGCGCTGACCTCCAGGTGCCCGCTGAAGGCGGCGTGGTGCAGGGCGGTGCGTCCGGCCCGGTCCGACACGTTGACGTTGCTGAGCAGGGGCGCCAGGGCCTCGGCGCACCGCACCGCCTTGTTGGCCGCGGCCACGTGCAGCGGCGTCTGCCAGTTCTTGTCGCGCGCGTTCACGTCGGCCGAGTGCTTCAGCAGCACCTGCACCGCCTCCTGCAGGACGGGGGGAGAAACGCGCTCGTTACATTTTTAATGTATCCAAAAATCTGTTAACAAAACCATTGCAAATCTTATATCAAACACAATTTGTTTGAAAACTTTATGAATCTATTTACTAACTGCAGAACTGTAGCAGATAGCGCATGCATTATGTAGCGTAAGGTGAGTGGTAGCTTCTGTAGGGTCAGTGTCAGAGCGCAGTACCTCACTGCAGGAGGCCACTGCCCGGTGAAGAGGAGTCAACCATTTATTGTCTTTGGCATTTACTCGTGCCCCTATAGAAAGACGACACCATGGTGTCAGCTAACAAAACAATCATTCAATACTTCACATTCAAATCATGTTTGAGGTCAACATACGGATATTAAAATAAGAGCAAAGCAAATAAGGCAGAGATATCAAATGGAAATGAAGCGTGGCTCTCGTGAGACGGGGAGAATTAGCGGAGCGGACCTGGCTGGTGTCTACCTGATAAAACGAGGAGCTCTATGATTTCAGCATCTCCTAAGTATGCAGCGGCATGCAGGGGGGTCCTCTTCTCATTATCCTAGAGTACACACGGAGACATTGTGTGTGGCAGCAGTATGAACCCCCCCCCCCCCCCCTCCTCGAAAAGGCACCTCTGAAAAACTAAATTGTATGCAGCTATGTTTGGGTTCCTGTAGAACTGTAGAAGTGAGAACTTGGACGCACACGCACGAGTACGTGCACGTGCACACACACACACAATGAGAGTAAAACCGAACTTGAACTGTAAAGTACAACGCGGGCTGTTCCTTACCTGCACGTTCACGTCTTCCTTCTTGAATATAAGGGAGCGGACTTCGTCAGGGTCCACGTTGAAAATAGCTTTCAGCAGGGGAGGCTAAAAGACGAGAGAAACCCATGAGTGGGATCACGCCACGGCTGTGGAGCTGCCTCAGAACAAACGTGAGGTTGCCATCCCACACGCACTGGCTAGTGAGGTCATGGCTTAGCTTGGACTCTTCTGCAGAAGAACAGGGCCCTGACGGTCACACGGCACACACACCAATGACTTTTACACAGCAACACAAACACATTCAAATCTGTTTCCATTCACTTGTGCTGGAGGGGAAATTTCCTCCTCCAAAAACCCGACGCGTGAGATTCGTTAATACATAATCCCAACACGGACGAGTCCAAATCCAAGCAAACCGCCTGCGTTTGTTCAGGAGCAGGGAGCGAGCAGACCCAGGCTAGCGACGACACTCCGGCCAAGCGAGGCAGCCCGCGGGCTTCCACAAGACCCTTGGTCCTCAGTGAACGTCCAAAGCTAACGTAGACGAACAAACGTTCCGCCTTCCTGTTCATCACTGCTACAGCCAATGAAAACAGTTCGGAAATCACCCCCCAAAGCTACACAGAGTACTTAAGCAGATGGTGTAATGCTAGTTGCCTGCAAGATCTTCCCAAATCCACAAGACAAGTCATCACAACAATGGCTGAAGCTCCAGATCCTCTGGCAAATAAGCTGTTCCTGTTCAACATGGGCTTCTGGCTTATCAAGGAACCAGATGGTGAATTCTTCACCCCCCCCCCACATTCAACTAACTTCCGCAAACATAAGGATTCTGGGGGCAGACGAACTAACTGCTTGCGGGTGCACAGGTCTGCATGCCTGCACAATAAGACAGCTGTTTTACTGTAGATATTACTCATTCATCAAATGAAAAGCCTTCAAGAACAAAAACTCAGTGATTTTAGGACCTCACGTTTGACTTTAGCTAAAGTATGCTGTTCAAATACATTACTCACATTGCAACTATAATATAAACCATTTTTTTAAACATTCAACTTTTTATATTACCCTTCTCAATTTTTTTCCTTTTAAACTCGTCTTCCAGCACCAGTGTTATTGGCTTGTGTGATATAGACCTCCATCAATGTACCATTTTATTCAAGTGATCCGCTATTATTTGAATGCCTCTTGATCGCCATCACACTCAAATCTACAGCCGGCCTCCGCTACTATACCAGCTCAAAGCCATTCAGATCATTTTATCCTATATAATCCGATATATCCTTAGCGTTTCCTTCATCTTTACAGATTAAAATAAAAGCAACAGGTGAGAGTAAAGAATTCATGGATTGATTCCAATGGGCCAATGCAGTCAGGTTGAAGTCCGCCCGTTCTACACCTGATTTAACAGCAGCTTTGCCCTGCTGAACTGCATAACCGACACACAAACATCAATGGGTGCCCGTACACAAAGACGAAAGGAGAGGCTGCTCTGAGCCCAGTGTGGCTAATCATTAACACAGCGAGGCAGCACGGTCATTTTGGAAGAGAAGTTAAATACAACATGAACTCGGACGTCACTCACATCAATATTTAACGAAGCACCAATGTTGGATTTATTGAGCTGCAACATTTAACCAATAAATAGCACAATGTTGTGGGTGATGCTGATGTTAATAACCATTGACTTACTTCATGCATTTTTTAAAAGTCATCTTCCGTCTTAAACTGGTACAGGTCTAAAAAGGTCTACAGGATTTATCTTCTAACTGTAATAATATAAACATGGACTAAAGTAAACATGGCTTAATCTGTTGGTTAGATAAAAATGATCGATTATTGGCCAAAATTCCAACTGACATTAAATTAAAGAAAGTCTACATTGGCAAATATCAATAGATACTATATGTAATATTTAATATATAACATAGATACTATAACATATAGCTATAGACAAATTCTCTCAATTTCTCCAAATGCACTCCACTGAGCAGTAGAAATATATTGTCTGGAATGATGAACGCCACTCCGAGTGTGTGATGGATGAATCGGAGTTCACCCAATTCTCCATGTTTGCCAGCTGATCCTGGACTGCTGATGGAATGCTGGCTGGTTCCTGCGCTGGGACAAAGTGGAGCTTCCTAGAGCTTCAGAAGCACCTTGCTCGCAGAAATGCAGAAGAATTTTCACTACTGCAACTTTTACAACACTTCTCTCTGTTTGTATATAAGCAGTCCAAATTTGCAATTAATTAACAAATCACAGAGCTATATACAACCCAACCATAAACATCAGACATTCACAGCTGCATAATAATCAATCTGCTGTGTTCATTATGATGCCTCCAGCATCTCAGTGAGGGAAACCATGAAGTGTGACCAATGTAATTACAGCAGAGTAAATGAATATTACCAGGACTACAAGCAGATGCAATGGTTTCATTACTTTAAGTCAGACCGAGGTTACAGAGAATTTTTTGACCTGCTGAAAATGACCTGGTGAATTGAATCAGGGCTGTTACAGCAGATGAAAGTGCAGTGAACGAGCAGAACTGGGATGGACCAATGCGGTGGGATGTCTACTGGTCCAAGTCTACAGAGCGGATGCGTCAAATCAGGATCAGGATGACGGACCGCAGGAAAACGTCTTATCGCACCCAGCGGTCAGCAGGAACACTGTGTTTACCCTCACTGTGGACGGGGATGTGGTAAGGCACACACTAAAGTCCACTGATCCAAAAAAAGGCTGCAGGTACTGATGGGATCACCGGGCGTGTGCTGAAAGTCTGCTCAACTTGCTGGGGTCAACCATAGTCCCGATACCAAAGACATCTCAGATCACCAGCCTTAATGACAACTGGCCAGTTGCTCCAACCTCGGTGGTTAAGTAGTGCTTTGAGGAAATGGTTAGAAATCACATCCTTTCACTTCTTCCATCGAACTTTAACCGCTTCAGTTTGCATACAGGGCTGGCAGGTCTACAGAGGATGCAGTAGTTACTGCCCTTCATACAACCTTAAACACTTAGAGCAGCAAGGAACTTATGCCTGGCTCCTTTTTGTGGATTATAGCTCAGTGCCTTTAATACCATCATCCCCCACAGACTGATGACTAAGCTGTTGGACCTGGTTCAGCCTCATCACACCCGTCTATGGATCAGAGACAAAGGATTAGAGAAGGACCTTATACCTCTACACCCATCAGCCTAAGCACAGGCGTGCCTCAGGGCTGTGTGCTGAGTCCCCTGCTCTATACCCTCTACACTCATGTCTGCACCACTGTTCACACCAGCAACACCATAATCAAGTTCTCAGATGATACTACCATTCTGGAACTCGTCTCCGGAGATGATGAGACAGCCTACCGGGACGAAGTGGAAATGGCTGTCGTTATGGTGCACAGACAACAATCTACGTCTGAATACATCACAGACGAAGGATGACTGCTGGTCATCGATTTTAGGAAGGCAACCCATAACTATAAATGGGGGCTGTGTGAAAAGGGTCTTGGGTATCCATATTAAGGAGGACTTAACCTAGGGTGTGAACATCAAGGAACTTATAGAGAAGGCACAGGAGAGACTCTCAGGAAGAACAACATTAATCAGAGACTGCTGGTGTCCGTCTATGGTTCCACCATAGAGAGCACCCTCACTCACTCTTGTGTTTAGTTACTACAGAGGACTGGGAGGTCTGCAGAAAAGATCATTGGGTGCTCTTTACCCACCCTGGAGGTTCCACACAGTTCTCGCCGTCTTCGAAAAGCCTGTAAAATTATCATGGACGATTCTCACCCCTGGTCACCATCTCTTAGAGCTGCTACCATCAGGTAGACGGTACAGAACTGTTCAAACAAAGATCAACCTGCTCAGAAATAACTTTTACTCCACCGCTGATCGGGCACTAAATAACTCATCATAACTCTTTTTAAACTTAACATGGGACTGTGCAATATTTTACAAATTCATTGTTATAAGGGCAATGTGGATTTTTTTATTTTTGTAATTTATGTAAATTATAGTTGTCTTTATATTCTTGTCTGTTGCACCCCAAGTATGGCACCTTAATTTCATTTTACTTGGTATAATGACAAAGATATTCTGATTCTGATCTGCCCTGCATCTGTCTAATGGCCTGAATACTAAACATCTGCATTTAAATGTCTTGATCTCAGTGATTATACAGTAAATTAAAGCCCCTGAGGCGCTGCCTTATTTGGCCACAGCTCATCAGTAGGGCTAGTCAGACTAATACACTGCTTCAGACGCATCAGCCTTTGAACTGGAAACACCACGCTTTCCTACACAGGAAAACAAACAATACAAAATGCTTCTCCTCTAATAGGCCAGATTTCCTAAAAATCTGGACTACACAAAGAACTTTCTGAGCAGGATTTCCGGACACGGACTAAGTGTAGTTCCAGGCTGAAAAGGTCCTTCAAAAGAGAATTCACATTATTCATAGACAGACTATCCATGATGACCAACCCTTGCTCCTCATTTTCCACCAGATTCACTTTAGTGAAGTAATTCCATTTTTTTTTACAAGAATTCTACATTCACACATTACTACTCAACAGGTCTTGCTGGCATGAAGAACTTAGGCTCTACGCTAATGTAAACTTGGGTTCTCTGGAACTTTGGCTATGGGAAGTATGCATGCTATGAATAACTGGAAGAGTTTTGTCACACATTCTCGAGCTCTGTGAAACAGGCTACACAACATGCTGTTTAATGGGAGAGACGCCAAAGGCCGATAACACAGCTCATCAGCTTTCATGCAGGACACCGTCCTTGAGGTCTACAGACATGCCACACACTTCATTGTGGCCGAACGTTTTGAACAATAATTTACTAAAATTTCATTTACTAAACATTACGTATAAATAGCTCACAGTACATAAAATATTACCCTTATTTCTGGAAGGGTAACAGATTAAATATCTACACAGCATAAGCAGACTTAAGCTGAACTGAGGTTGAGCAATACAGTTTGGATATGAACAACAGTTTTCATAACTCATCTGCAATTTCACACAAGAGGAAACAAATACAATACAGAGCTTCATGCCAGGTGAAAAACTTCCTTGTTGCTCAGTCAAAATCCTTTTAGGGCCAGTTCAGGCTGTCATGAATCAGTCTAAAGACAAGCTTTTGAGTACTTTTGAGAGCAAAAAAAAAAAAAACAACACAAGGGACCACTTGTACTTGAACCTTCAGATTTAAAAGACCCCTGTTGTCACACACAGAGAGCTGAGATCTCCATCGCCTGCTCAAACACTGAGATCATCTTCCATCTTCTTAGAGGAGCTAATGCCGTCACCATGGTGACGACACTTCGGTATCTTCAACCTCTCGCTCTCCCAGTAACATCACCACCGCCTCAGGGACAAACTGGCGTTATATGAACGTTTTAAATACACCAGATAACAGTTTTAAGGTCTCCCCTCATGCTGAAACTGGCGTTGGCTAACAAAAAAAAAAAACTAACGTGCGTCTCGTATGACAGGCTCCAACTATTTATCTATTTACAATGTGGCAGTGTAACATGCCCGATATAGTAGAACGCAGTTATAACGTTATCTGAATAGGTCGGTCCAGATCAGTGACGGTATATTATATTATATATACGGTCTCTGGTCCAGACAGCCTGCATGGATCAAGTGTGTGTAACCAGGCACTAAAACAAACGGGACCCATGTGATCACAAACTTGTTCACTGAACAAAGTTGCTAAAATGATCCAAGTTACTCTTCTCGGGCGATTCGAGACCGTGACCGCACTTCCATCATCTTTAAAACGACCAACACCGTCGTGTTCGGCGGACACACGGATCTATAAAACGGGCTGTTTTGGTACATTTGGTGCCCGTCAGACATTTTCATTCTCGCTGAAGCGACCATGTTGAACAAACCCTCCCATGACCCCCACTACAGTAGCTTAACCTACCTACCCAACCTTATGTGACAGTTATGTCTCAATTCGCCACAATACGTGAAAATGTGAGACATAAGTTACAATTATTCGTTTTTTTTAATCAATTAGCGACGTTGCCGTCGTGGCCTGCGCACAGACCCCTAGCGAGCTAACGCAGCTAGCGTAGTGGCCCGGAGACCGTGCTCGCCTAGCCGCACAAGCAGCACCGTGTCGGGTGTTGTAGCCACGTAGCTGCCGGTACATAAACGTCAGTGCTGTAAATGTCCGCTTGTTTATTTTTTTAGGTTTTACGAATTCAAGTGGCGCTTAAACTACAGAAAATAATAACTGGGTCACTAGGACCGCACCATTAGTGAGGGCAGCGACACTGGTGGACTGTTCCCCCGCTAACTGGTGTTAGCTGCGCGGCTATGTAGCGGGTTAGCCAGCAGGAAGCAGGCTAGCTCTTCCACACATCACTCACCTGGTCTCGAATTTTGAGAACCACCATTTTCCAACAGTCTTTCTGGCTCTCATGCAGAAAAGGCAAAAGTTTATTCGACCACCTTTTGAATGCCGGTACTCTCTGGTCCCGTAACTTTTAAACTTCCAGCAGGCCTCACATTTCCTTTAGCTAGCTACTGAAGGACTGGGGAAAGAAACTCCATAACATTACCGCCACTATGACACCTCAAAAACAGAGGAAGTGATTGGCTAAGATGACGCCACACAACGAGTAACACAGACACTAATTGGCTTTTAATGAGTTGGGGTCAGCAGGGACTCTTCTTGCTCAGAAATGTAGAAGCATTCATAATCTGGAATACAATCTGAAGTAGATTAAGTTCATTTTAATCAACACATGATTATACGATCATATTATATGATTACTACGAATTAAATCTCAACTTGAAGTTCCCTCTTGAGTATAATACTACTGTCATTAATGAACATTTATCTGTGACTAATATAAATACTGTTTTTATTTATATTGCTACAGAACATGTAAACACACGCACACTTGCAGTTAGGGAGGTAACTTTTTTAGTTAAAACACTTTAAAGGACATTAAAAAGGACTTAAAGGACACGGTCTCATAAAAAAATGTACATTATTTTTGGTTAATACTTATAATCATTAATTTAAAGGATGATGCATTCAATTCCATGACCATATCAATTTACTCTTGCATTACTTTCAATTTAAATACTAATAGACTCAATAAAAGCCAATGTGGTAACTTTCATTCCTTGTTTACATGGATCTTTGCATACGAATCTTTACAGCCTTTACAAGTAAGATATTAGTATTCCACATAGACTTTCTGGACACACAAACGCACTCACAGTCATAACCTTTTATTTAGAACCCATTAGTGAAATTAGTGAATCTTAAAAGCAAACAACAAAAATGATTCCATTGTGAAAATCTTAATGGAATTCGCAATAAACACTAGATGTCGCTAAATCTTTAGGGCACGGATTTACTCTTGGCTACTATGTTAAGCAGGTACAGGTGTACATTATACGAAGCATTATATGTACACATTGCAACAGTAATAGTTCCCTTACCGAATAAGCTGCTGAACCAGAGATCAGGAAAGTCTTCCACATGTCTCAGTGGACAAAGTGTGCAAAATTACACACTTGTGCAAATGGGCAAAATGACAAAACACCCTGAATACAGCCTTACAGGCATTAAAAATACTATCCGTGATATTTCACTTCTTGAAAAGCAAATATTAACAGATTAATGCAATATCCTGTGTTTTACAATGTAATTACATTAAGACAAATTAGTGTTAGTATGATGCTGCCTGAATTATTATCTAGTGCATAACCATATGCAAATTTCAAAATTCATAAATTGTCAGTGGTACGATAGGTTACAGGAATGTTAACCGAGGTGGGCAACGGTCTGTCAGAGTTCAGAATACTCTTACTGAAAAAGGTAATAATTTGGTTATTAACTGTCCAAAGCTTTTGACAGATATGACAAATCACGCTATTATCTATTAATGCATAATAGATAATCTCATTATAATCTTATTAGGAAGATAGTTGGCAAGTAAATTGTTGTCTAGCAATACATTTAGCCAACTTACCTGGCTAATATATAGGGAGTCAGTTGTCACTATTTATTGGCAACATAATATCGGCAATTGGTGCATATGTGGGGATTTATAACCCAATAGTGCAGTTAACCCAGTAGTGCATGTGTCTGTGAAGCTACTGTGTCAGTGATTGGTCCTGTCCATGCGTTTGTATATGCAGTCTAACTTTCAAATCCACTATGACTCTAGATGGGGATTATTTGTCCTCTTGGAGGTTGGAGATGTATTAGGCTATTGAATTGATTAGTACAGCATTCAGAGTGACTTTACCAAACATACATTTGATATAAACGTTTGTCATAGCAATGGCAAACAAATCTCTTATTTGCCTGTTTTCTGTGTCTATGATTTTTGAAAAGGAATTTTTACATGTGTTTTTTTCTGTTTTTCTTTGTGGGCTCTGAGAGCCATTGGTAATTGTTGTGTGTGCATGCGTGTGTGTGTGTGTGTGTGTGTGTGTGTGTGCGCGCCTAAAGAGCTTATGTATTCCTGAACAGACTTGTTGAACTGTTGACTCTTGATGTCTCCAGCTACGTTGACCTGTTTTCAGAGAACCTCTGATACGAACCAGTGCTGAAAGGAGATGATTCTTTAGGGCTGTATTTGAGAAGCACTGCATGTGAGCAGGAAACCCTGCTTAGATATGATCTTAATGTCTTAGCTGCACACATTTCCCCTACTGATTGGACCTGTGTCTTGTCAAATAATACAGAAATGAGGTTTTGGTATATCTGCTATTTTCTTTTCTTATAGGTGGACACTTATTCTTTTCCCCCCACCAATACATCATATTAATAATACATTATATTAATAATACATTATATTCTGTTTGTGACGAGATGCAGGGTGTATCCGACAGCCACAAGGAGCAATTGGTTTTCTTTTCCTTTTCTTTCGTTACCTTCTTGACATAAACAGTAGATCTTTATAATGCATTTTTCGGGGTGAGTTGGGATAAACATTACCTTACCCATTATATGTGTGTTTCCCCACAGCTCTGTCTGAATGTGTTGCAGGTTTTTATAACATTGAACTTCGTTTTGGTGTCATGGTACCTAACATGGAAATATGTGATTATCTGTGTCTGTGAGTGTCCCCTAATAACACTAATACAATCCCTACAAATGTAACATAATGTGTACTGTGTATGTGCATTACCTGAGTGATTTGCCCTGATCGTACCCATATTTCTCCATATCAGTTTGGTGTGTGGTATCTTCACCAAGTTGAAGCTGGTTAAGAAGTTGTCATGGAACACCACTGTGGCCTCCTTGTTCACAATGGTCTTGCAGAGTGTAGAGACAACCTCGCTGCCTTGGAGGAGGTTGTCCTGGTCCAGTTGTGTATGCACTTCCTTTACAATGTTGTTGAATGTCATGGTACCTTGGACCCAGACAGTATGAAGTCATGGATGATGTCAGAGGAGCTGTCCCAGCAGATGATCTTGAACCTCCAGGTATCTGGCTTGTTTTGAACATACTGCTGGAGTTTTCCAGCACTGGTGCTCTCGTACGCCAACATCAGTTCAACATTGTGCCTGTTTGTGGAGAGAATGAGGAGGCGTTACTCTGTGAACTGTGAGCAGTCAGTGCTGCCCTCCATCTGGACATGGTCACTCAAATGGACAAACCTACAAAGCTTCCCTTTGTAGCACTTCGAAATACATCACTGACATGGTGTGTCAGCCATGATTCACAGATCCAGTAATCCTGCAGAGAGGGCAATTCAAAAACAGCCATGTACAGTGAAACAAAGTCTTCAATTTCAGCAGTTCTGGTGTTGTCTGGAGTATTAATCGGCGAGGTAAATTTTGCGTCCAGTCGTCTGGTCAGTGAAGAGCTCCCAGAGCATGTAGTCTAAGATGGAACTGGACGGACTCTGGGACCATAAAGGGAAAGTTGGAATGTCTTTTGTTGACCCACTTTCTCGGTTTGACTTTGCAGGAAGGAGTGGATTCTGGTACAGGTCTGAAGGGACATCAACAAACCTGTTCTTGCTCCACTGTTTATTTACAGAGGCTGTAAATCTTTGCTGAGTGGAAAGATATAATTTACATCATTTCCATTCTGTGGATCACTGAAACCTTTAGCCTCAGAGTCACATTTGGGTAAAAGTGCAATAGTGCAGCCAGCTAATAAAAAGTACACCTACTTATAAAAATGGGATAATTGTTATGTTGACTAACAAGCATGTTAGTGCTGGAGTAGGCGGGTGGGAGAACTGGGAGGATCGCCGGGTTGTTGGTCCTGTAGGATTCCAGTAGTCAGTCAATGTGATAATTCTGTAAAATGGCGTGGACTCATGTTGCAGCTGTGCAGCTTGTCATATGGTTTCTGCTCCCAGTAGCCTTTCACATATCCACCATGACAAACACTATCAAAGCAAATGTCCATGAGAACGCAGTCTTTGCTGTCTAAAACATTTTGACATTTGCAGACAGTATGGCTGTCACATGTCAGTTGGCAGGCGTGAGGTGGAGTGTTACTTGATTTAACAGCTGGAACTCTGGAGGTTTCACAAAACTGCTGCTAATGACTTTGATACAGCATGACAACATTTGGCACAGATCTGTCAATAGGGAGCGCTGCTGAATGAAAACTTTTTTACTGAAGAATTGTTACACCACCCCTCTGTAACACTCATGTCCCTTTACACCACCCCTCTGTAACACTCATGTCCCTTTACACCACCCCTCTGTAACACTCATCTCCCTTTACACCACCCCTCTGTAACACTCATGTCCCTTTACACCACCCCTCTGTAACACTCATCTCCCTTTACACCACCCTTCTGTAACACTCATGTCCCTTTACACCACCCCTCTGTAACACTCATGTCCCTTTACACCACCACTCTGAAACACTCATCTCCCTTTACACCACCCTTCTGTAACACTCATGTCCCTTTACACCACCCCTCTGTAACACTCATGTCCCTTTACACCACCCCTCTGTAACACTCATGTCCCTTTACACCACCCCTCTGTAACACTCATGTCCCTTTACACCACCCCTCTGTAACACTCATGTCCCTTTACACCACCACTCTGAAACACTCATCTCCCTTTACACCACCCTTCTGTAACACTCATGTCCCTTTACACCACCCCTCTGTAACACTCATGTCCCTTTACACCACCCCTCTGTAACACTCATCTCCCTTTGCACCATAAGGGCAGAGCGGACAGCTATAAGGGCAGTGCAGACGGCCATAAGGGCAGTGCAGACGGCCATAAGGGCAGTGTGGATGGCCATAAGAGCAGAGCAGACGGCCATAAGGGCAGAGCAGACGGCCTTAAGGGCAGTGCAAACGGCCATGAGGGCAGTGCAGATGGCCATAAGGGCAGTGCAGACGGCCATAAGGGCAGTGCAGACGGCCATAAGGGCAGAGCAGATGGCCATAAGGGCAATGCAGACGAGGAGGTTCTGTAGAACTGTGTACTTTCTCTTCATTACTCAGTGGAAAATTGCTGCAGTTTCCATCTGCTGGAAATACAGCAAGATTGGTGCACTATCTTCAAAAAGAACTACAATAACCATCATTAACCAGTGGAGTTCAAATAGTAATACTGAAAATCTCTGCCTATAATATTATGGGATTGTCTCGATAATTAATTACATAACATGTAAAAGGTAAAAAAAAGCTAATGTAAAGGCTTTACTGTCAGCTGCATCGTCAAGATGAAAACTACTTAGTTGGTCCTGATTGTGAATGTTGACAGCAGAGATAATGATACAGAAATTAAACAGAAATATGAGGTAAAGTAATACAAATAACAGGTGTGCATGTGTCTTCAAATGCAAACACCTAAAACTTAAACTTCATTACAATTCTCTGGCATTAACAGGATGAACTCTGAAACTGCACCAGGTTTGGCCAGAGATTTGGCCAGAGGCTACTTGGCTGTGAGAAATTACAATATGGATCCAAAGGCTTGTCTCACTGCACTCAACTGTGTCATTAAAATCAGGATGTCTCCCTGTCCAAATCAGGATGTCTCCCTGTCCAAATCAGGATGTCTCCCTGTCTATATCAGGATGTCCTCCTGTCCAAATCAGGATGTCTCCCTGTCTAAATCAGGATGTCTCCCTGTCTAAATCAGGATGTCCTCCTGTCCAAATCAGGATGTCTCCCTGTCTAAATCAGGATGTCTCCCTGTCTAAATCAGGATGTCCTCCTGTCCAAATCAGGATGTCTCCCTGTCCAAATCAGGATGTCTCCCTGTCTATATCAGGATGTCCTCCTGTCCAAATCAGGATGTCTCCCTGTCTAAATCAGGATGTCTCCCTGTCCAAATCAGGATGTCTCCCTGTCTATATCAGGATGTCCTCCTGTCCAAATCAGGATGTCTCCCTGTCTAAATCAGGATGTATCCCTGTCTAAATCAGGATGTCCTCCTGTCCAAATCAGGATGTCTCCCTGTCCAAATCAGGATGTCTCCCTCAACCAGTTGACTTCTGTGGCATGGAATAAAGCAGAGCAAGAAGGGTTGCAATGGCTCTTGCTGATGGACCAGGAGATTGCTTCCTGGATTGTGTTGATTCCACTAATTTTACCTGGATTGCACTAATTAGAGAATCCAGCAAGCTTGAGTAAAATCCTGGGAAGGAATATCCACCTCTATACTTTGCCACAGATTTTATTGGACTTATGATTTAAAGATTTTCGTCAACGTTTGGAGAGTCATGTTTTTTTTTACTTAGCCTCTGTGATCCTTCTGCCCTTCTCACCAGTAAACTCTCAGGTTGTAAACCCGTCTGGATTCCTGTCATGACTATCCCAGATTCTGTTAATAATGTACATTTAAAACTGTTGAAAATGTTTTTATTGGATCTTAATTTATACCAGACCACATGAACTCACCACCTGTCACTTTCCTTTCTCAAAATTCATCTCCTTATGGCAAATTTTCCCACAATTATAAATTATATCTGATATGATTTTTTTTCAATATAAATCACTGTGAGAGAGTGATTGTAATGTTATACTATGCTCCAAAAAAACCCAAACAAACAAAAACCAACAACAACTAAAAATAAGTGGTTAGTAAATCATCAAAGATTAGAATCTGAATCAATAAAACTGAAGGGATATCAGTCTGGGTGGTGGAAATCATAAGCAATTTGCAGATGCACTGGAAAGACCACAGCAAGACCACAGCAAGACCACAGCAAGACCACAGCAAGACCAGCCCTGAAGAGGTCTGACAGGTGGAGGCCACAGACAAAAACTCTCTCCTTATCTATCCTGACCGATCCTTCTCTATAGTACTCTAGCACTGTGCCAGTGTTTGAGGTGGTATCTGCAGCCCATTCGGGTTTGCCAGGTGGTGTAACTGCTCCAGGGTGGCACAGGATGGCACATGCAACACGTGTGTTCTGTGTCTGCCAGTCAGAAGAGGATGGAGGAGATTGTTGATTGGTGAACGTTACGGCGCCTGCAGCGTAATATAACATGACCGGTTTTGCAATGAGTAAGTGATGTGGGGAAGTATGTGTTTGAAGTATCACACCAACCTCTATGTCATGGTTAATACTAGCCTGATTGCTGTTAGCAGTTGGGACGAAGTCCTCATAGCCGATGTCAGAACTTACGTTGCTGCAGTGGGCCGTGGGTCCCTCCTGGTGCATGAAAACGCCCAGCCTTGTGTGGCCACAGTGTGTAGGACCAGGAAGGCATTGGTGCAGATGATTGGCACTCAGAGGATACCTGAAGTTGATCATCTATGTGATCTTTTCAGTGGCACTAAACAAGGGCTAAAAATGATACTGTATCTCTCAGGATTAGGCTTGTTTTGTGGTGATGTCTGTTTTCATGTGACAGTGTTCATGTGACAGAATAACTTGACATGTCAGTATCCTTACATTCATGTCCCACCACTAATAAAATGAAAAACAAATCTGGCAGAATAATAGATGAAATGCGGTATGTGAAGATTTGCACATATGGCACGCACACATCTGCCTTGTTAAACAACAATGTTTGTGTCTAAGACAGATTGATCTTCAAGAAATCATACCTGGTTACATTCCAACTACTAAAGTGTCCAGTGTGGAAATTTATGGCAACCAATTTTCATTTATTCCATGAACATGACGTTATTATTATTATTATTATTATTTTCTTTATATTTTTTTTCCCAAAATTTATTTTGTTTATAATGAACTGCAGATTGAACATAAATAAAATAATTTGGCCATATAGGTTTGGAAGGCAATTGTTATTAATCCTGAAAGTAAGTCAGTGTAATAAATTGAAGTGATTATGTATACATGCTGCCCCATTCAGTAACAGAGGTACACTTTGTGAGGTTTCTGCTATTCAACACAGATATCATTGATTCTTTACCTCCAACATTCAGCGTGGCGCCAGTAAACTTCTCTCGGGTTTCAGACAATATCCTGACACAATACTGCCACCCAGTGGATGTTCTCATTACAGACTCTGTTCAGTGACCGCAGGTGGTCAAAGGTTTTATTACAGCAATGTTATCGCAAACAAGGTTCGGGTGCAATTGAAGAAAATCCAGCAAGCTTGAGTAAAATCCTGGGAAGGAATATTTTTGTAGATTTGTAGATTTTACTCAGTTTAATAAAAAGTGCTGTTTTATAGCGCCACACTAAAGCTGTTCTTGAGTCCAGTACAGAGCACAATGTTCTGTAATTCACTGACAAGGTTCTGAAGTTAAAACCGGTCGAAACAGGAATTCAAATACCATATTGCTCTACATGGCAATATAATAAATACCAGTTTTGATACTTTACATTTTACATGTACATCTGAGAGTTAGCAATCTCTCTGTTAAGGCAGCAAAGCTTAAATTTAACTATTTGATTGGCTGGACTGAGTTTAAAAAGTTTATTTATTATTCATGGTGCTACCTAGTGGCATTAATTATGGGAAAGGACTACTTGCCTTAACTTAACTTGTTCCTTTACCATTGTACTGGAACAGGAATGGATTGTAGCCTTCAACACACCCAAAAGCAAGAATGATAGTAATACATTCTCTACATAACATTCATCTTAATTGGTACATTTGATCATTTTTAATGCCTCTGTGTCTGTCTTTATTTCCCTTCTCTATCTCACCCAAATACTGTCATTAATACAGAGTGTTGTTAGGTCCCCTCTGAGGATCCGTAGTGTCAAACATTTAAAAAGACAAACAGTAATTGGTCTCAGTAGTTATGAAACTCTGAGGTGACTGGGTGCAAATTCAGTGAAGAGATGGTCTTCCCATTCTTCTCTAAACACCTAATTGACTCCATGTGATGCTGCAGGCATTTTCTATAAACATAATTGCACTAGTATTTCCTCACCACACTCTGACATTGGGTTGTAAATGGACGACAATTCCGGCGACACAGTTTGGGTATCTTGTTAAATTGACCATGGGCGTAAAAGCCTAATGTCAATTTGGTAGTTAGAGCTTTTTATTACTTACCCAGACTCACCGTAATCCATTCCCAAAAGCAGACATCACGTTTAGCATAGAGAATGTGGGTACAACTAGCTGTGAACCTAAGAATCAGTCAAATACAGTACAACACAGTCATTTGTTCAATGGTATTTTGGCCAAATTGTTTTATTGAGTAGCCACAGGAACGGTGATGTGGGTTGTTTATGTAAAACATCCTGACAGTGTTGTCTGGTGATATGTTTCATGAGCAGGTGTACTTTAAAACCCGCACAATCTAGGACTCTCTGCGTGTGCATCTACGTCCAATGTGTGCACCTGTACCTTTTTGCAGTCAGATATTGTCCATCAGTGTGTTAATGCCATTATTCACACAGATGACAGGGAGGGCTTTGACTGGCAGCTCTGCTGGGCTCTAGATCTCCAGTAGTTCCCCAAACCCTGGGAATGCACCGCAAGGGTAGGATTAACAGGTCTGGTCAGACCAGAGGTGGACATCCCAGGTTCAGAAAGTAAAAGATTTTGCTCTGTCTTCTTGCATCGATCCAACATGCTTGAGTAAAATCCTGGGAAGGAGTTTTACTTTCTGAACCTGGAATGTCCACCTCTGGTTCAGACCGCGAATACACACCTTGGAAAGTGCCATTCAGAAAAAAATACCATCTTATACTATTACAAAGGGAGGAAACCACTCGGATTACACAAACATTATTACTCTTTGTTTTAGCTTGGCCAAAGAAGACATGTGACCATAGACATATGAAACACAGGCCAGGTGCAACCCTGTGTCATAATACGTTATTAAAAGATTTAGATAGTAAGAACAGCAGTAGTGGATTAGACAGCGCTCCTCATGATATCAACATGTCACGAGAACAACCCAAGATGGATTTAAAACCGAATGCCATTTCACATCGGAATTCATGGATGTATGTTTACGGCGTGAATGTGCCAATGAAATCAACTGTGGCATGCGAGTTGTTGTGAAGCAACATGTTCCACACGTTGGGCTTCCACACTGCAGGTTGGAGGCACCGTGACTTGTATGGTTAGAAATTAGTCTCAAAATTCCTTACAAATGTGTAAATGATAATCCACAAATTACACATATATTGCCTCAGAGAATGCACGCAGCGCCCCGGAAACCCGGGAACACAGTTTGAGAGGATGGGCTGTCTTCAGGATGAGCTCATTTTCTAACACAGCCACTACTGGATTTCTAGAGAAAAAAATGATAAGTTTTATAATTGTATGCTAATGACTGCTGCACAGAGGGCATAGATAATGAACACCAAGGATAACAGTTATTTATTCGCTTATATATATATATTTTATATAGCCAGTGCACGTATAGCTTTAAATTCCTAATATGGAAATAGCCATTCTATAATTAATTTTCTCTGCAGCTATCAAACATTTACAATTATCACCAACCCTGAGCAGTTGCCATTAAAGAACTGCAATCTCCTGGAGCGAAATTTCATTGGTGCGTTAAACAACTCGTCTGGTTTTCTTGTGAGTTACTTCAAGAAACTTGGAGAGCAGTTTAAAAAGATTTAAATACGCATTCCTTCTCACTGTATGATTCTATGTGCTTTTTAAATTACGCAAATACATATGGCTTATCTGTAAAACAGTTTGTTCCTTAAAGATATGAAGAAACAATTGACCACCTATGAAACCATGCTGTCCACTGCTTGCTACCTAGTGTGATACAGTTTGGGATTAAAATTTAGTGGCACTGGAAACTCTCTTTGAGGTCTAAACATGGCCTTACGTGCTGTAAAGCCAAAGTTTGGTCATACGGATCATTGAATAAATGGATAAAGTAAAGCACTATTCTCCATCAAACATCCTCAATTGGCAAACGTCCCATCCTGAATTTGTTCAAAAAATTCAAAGTTTGACACCAAAGTGCTCACCATTGTCTTTCCCATGGTTTAGTGCTGTGTGGGACATATGTGAATGATGGCGTGTTGTTCAAGGAAAACTCTGTTGCAGGGAGCTCACTGTGCACTTCTGATGAAACCTGAGGGCCAAAACTCTTCACGTTGCAACAGTATTGTCATCGCATCAATCTGCTCTGGTCTCACACCTGGTAAGCTAGCTATTGACACAACGTTTCAACATGTCCATCCAGACAGCTCAGGAACTTGACCTTTTAGAAGGTTAACTGCTACTGACAAGCAGGTGTGGCTCTGCCACGGAAAACAAAGGAACAGTCCATGCTGCCCTCAGGGGAAGAGTCAGGCTGATCAGGGTGCATATTTCCTGCTTTCTCATTCATCTGAAGGAAAAATGGTAAGCAATGTCTAAAATGATCCCCTATGACCCGTACCTTGGAGTTGAACCGCCTTTTTTGATGGCTGTGCAGCAGAAGAACCATGTCGTGGACGCAGTGGGCCCAGCTGCAGTAAGAACACTATAGACCCAGCTGACACAGTATACACCAACCAAATCCAGTCATCAATGTCTGTTTGGTGAGATTTCACAGGATCAGGTGGTGTAAAATTGTGTGTTAAGACTTTTGTTAAATAGCAAATTTTGCATGTGAAATTACCAGTTATCAACCCAGTTTTTAAAAAAATGCTTTATATTTTGATAGCCTACTGTTTACAAACAAAGGTCACCAAAAGTGCATAGTTCATGCCCTCTTAAATCTGTTCTACTTCTGGGTTCAGTGAGAGTTCATTGGTTGCTTATCTCAAAAAGGAAGTGATCATCAACCTTACAGTTTTTCAAGTTCTTACAGTTTGCACATTTAACTCTAATAAATATTGTTCTTATGTACTTCCAATTGAATTGCAGACAAAAGTTAAACCATTCAGTCATCTCTGAACTGTTCCAAACCATAGTTACTGAATTGCCCTCAATGTAATTCCATAGTCTCTGAGGACAATAATCACAATTTATTGCAAAATTCAAACTTTTCAGTCTACTTCTGTGATACTGGAAAGTTTTGAAATCTATTTGAAAATCTAGGCTAAACCTGCCTTCAAAAATAGGTACTCATTCTATATATACATAAATATAAAAGTTTAGTTAATTTATTTTAAGCATTTTTACATTGGAAAGCCCTTGGAGTTTGTGCAGGAGATGTTTGAAGTTGGTGTCCTTAACCTAGCAGCGTTGTCTTGAGTTTGTGAGACTGGCACCACTTCAGTGTTTGTTCCGGTGTCTCTGGTGCAGGCCACAAACATTCAGGGCTGTTTGAAGCTCCTGCTTGGGCAGAGTGGCGGGACGGTGGAGGGAAAACTCCTTCCACACCTGCAGTCCTGTTTGCTCTGGCCTAGTCCAGCCTCCCTCCATGAAGTTCGACTTCAGCCCGACTGAGCGCGGTGCCAAGTGAGAGCAGTGATGGTCGGCTCCTCTGACCGTTTCTAGCAGACGCCGTTTAATCGCTCGTCAGTTTGGTTGGATGTTTCCCTGTGATTTATGTTTAGTTTAAACCAGCATGGAGATTTAACAGAGGGCCAGGTTTGTTTCCTTTATAATAAAAAAAACCCCAACATGGATTTCTAGACATCGCCGACTCAGTCCAGCCAATCAAATAGTTATTACATTTAAGCTTTGCTGCCTTAGCAGAGATGTAATTGTAAAATGTAAAGTTTCAAAACTTGTATTTTTTATATGTATATGTATAAATGCCATGTAGAGCAATGTGGTATTTGTATTTCTGTTTGGACTGCCGAATACATACCACAACGTTTTCCTGCAGCTACTCTGTCTCCAGCACCCAGTCCCACCTGAATGACGTGTGCTCTGTGTCCACAGAGGGAGTCGTGGACTGGGCCACACAGAGCTGCAGCACCAGGGCTCCGGCTTCCGCTGTGTTCACACAGCACACCTGCTCTCCTGTGCTGAGACACACGTGTGCAGTATGAATCTGTCCCTTCTGTCTCACACTTCGTACGACACGTGACCGAAGGGTTGACGTTCACGCGCCCCGCACTTTGTTTTGAGCGTGTTCTGTGTTCAGCGCTCAGCCTCTATGGATACGCTGCTGTGTCGCTGGTGGGAGGGGCCGTATGAAAGTAGCGACCATGAAAGTAGCTTCATGTGTTTGACTGTTCAGTAAACCTTTGCGGAAGGGTCAACTATTGCAATAATATCTCAAATATTTGCATGGAATGAGGCATTAAACTATTTAAGACTTAAGAATTTGTTAGGCATTAAAGTATTGCTGTCAGTAACACTGAAACCTCAGTAACCAGGTTCCTCTCCTGTTTCATTTCTTGTGTAACTAGCTTTTTCAGTACCAGGTCCACTTACACACTGTGCTGCAGACTCAACCACATTGCATTAATATCTGTGTAACTGATTGAATCGTCCTTGTTAGTAAACAACATCAGGTTGTTCAGAAGAATAATCCAGTTCTCTTCTTCTCTGCAGGGATGAAGACAAGGTAAGCATGGGATGACTGCGTTTAGGTTTCCCATTAAACAGAATTGCTGGGTTCGTATTCACACTCAGCCAGACTCAGCTACGAAAACTGGTGCTTTCTGGCTTCATCATCGCCCTCACACATCCAGAGACACAGAGATGAGATGATCAGAGACCCTGAAGAAAACATTTTGGAGTCACCATGGGAAAGGTACAACAGTGGCCTTACCAAATCTCTGAGTGGCCTCATCTCAGATCCTTACTCCACTACCCCAGGAAAGAGGAACCAGTCCATTAGCTCTTATGGATTAGATCTCTCTTCTGGGCTGCATGCTAAAGCAACAATCTATTTGTGTGTACAGTGCAAGCCACAACGATCCCCAGAGATCCACTAGAGACCCCGAGGATGAAGATGTTGATCGGGTTAATTCCCAGTAGCAGAGAGGAAAGTGTTCTTCCTCTGTCTGAGAGTGCTCTCTGGAAACAGTAGCAGTTTGTCAGCTCTGAACAGAGAGACTGTGAGATGTTGAGCTACAACTCCAGCGACAGGACAAGCTCTTCAATAACTATGGTCCCCATGAGCTTTGTGTCTTTGAAGACCTCACAGATGAAGGTTCTTTCCTATGAGCACAATTCTCACTTTCCAGAAACACTCCAATTTGGAGGAGAGGAGAGTGGGTTCATTCTATAGTTCTCAGTATTCTTTCCCATCTGCCCAACTGCCTCCATCTTGGTCCCATCGCAGGGCCAGAAGCTGCGGTCAGTCAGTCCTTTGATGACCCAGTACCGCCCTTTCTTTGCTGAGCCACTGACAGCACTGCACCCTGATGCAATCTGGACTACAACACGGGCAATCACGTCTTGTGAAAGAGCGGCGTGCCGAATCCTCAAAGGCGTGGCCTCATCCACACAGACAGCCAAGCTTGAAACAACCACATGAACGTTCCTGAGTGTCCTACTGGGGGCAGCAGTCAGTGACCCTGCAGATGGGACTTCTGTTGCGGTTACGGCAGCAGGCACAGACACGTCATCCAGGGGACCACAGACATGTCATCCAGGGGACCACAGACACGTCATCCAGGGGACCACAGACATGTCATCCAGGGGACCACAGACACGTCATCCAGGGGACCACAGGCACGTCATCCAGGGGACCACAGACACATCATCCAGTGGACCACAGACATGTCATCCAGGGGACCACAGACACATCATCCAGTGGACCACAGACATGTCATCCAGGGGACCACAGACACGTCATCCAGGGGACCACAGACACATCATCCAGTGGACCACAGACATGTCATCCAGGGGACCACAGACACGTCATCCAGGGGACCACAGACACATCATCCAGTGGACCACAGACATGTCATCCAGGGGACCACAGACACATCATCCAGTGGACCACAGACATGTCATCC
Organism: Brachyhypopomus gauderio; assembly: GCF_052324685.1. Lineage (NCBI taxonomy): Eukaryota > Metazoa > Chordata > Actinopteri > Gymnotiformes > Hypopomidae > Brachyhypopomus > Brachyhypopomus gauderio. Next base: position 9,709,225 of record NC_135223.1, read on the forward strand.
AGGGGACCACAGGCACGTCATCCAGGGGACCACAGACACATCATCCAGTGGACCACAGACATGTCATCCAGGGGACCACAGACACGTCATCCAGGGGACCACAGACACATCATCCAGTGGACCACAGACATGTCATCCAGGGGACCACAGACACGTCATCCAGGGGACCACAGACACGTCATCCAGGGGACCACAGGTAAGCACAACAGCCTGAGATTTCCCGCTCCTCTCCTGCTGAGGAACAGTTTCATGATGGACCAGAGAGCATCCAGGTGAGTGAAAGCAGCACAGTGCTCTACACAGTGGCCCCAGTGACCAGCAGCTGCAACCAGTTTCCCAGTCTGGAGAGCAGCAGTGTGGAAGCCATTCACTGGAAGCCACCACTTGAAGTCTAGATTTGCCATGCAGGAACCAGTTAAACACTGTGCCTGAAAACTGCATCTAGAACCTTCTTTCCTTCTACGTCTCTGTGGAGGACCCAAGGGTTCACTACGCAGGATTTGGAGGAGCTGCCAAACACCTTGGAGAAGATAGACCAGGAGAAGCATGGGCCATCCTCTAGAGCTCCAATGAGAAGATACTCCTCTGTGCCTCACAGCCTGGTCCAGTGGATATATAGTACAGATAAGACTGAGTTGTTCCTAATACAGCTTTTTGGTAAATAAAGTATAACATTATGTTCTAAGCCCTTTTGATTATTGCATTTAGTGTATTCATTCAGTACACACTGCAAGTACATTTAAAAGTTTTTGGTTTTAATAATTTCATGTTTTTTAATTGAAAGCATGAGAATGAGGCAAGGTCACAGAAAGGAACATTTTGTTATTTCTGGGCTTAGATGCTACGAGTTACATTTATTGCATGTGAATATAATTGAAATTTGTTCCAAATGTTAATTTCATATGAAAATTGATTTCAGTATTTCAATTTATAGGTGAGAAATCACACATACACTTTTTTACATTTACGTGTAAATCTCCATTTCCTTCTTTATCATTATGTTTGTGCAAATAACAAAACTTTACAGTTCTAACCATTATCAGCGTAGCGTGGTGAAAAGCACGTGAAGCTAGCTGACCTATATTTTCAAGCAGTTCTGTGCAGTGGAGGAGAGATCTAACAGCTACTTGTGCCCGACTCACAGTCAGTAAGTACAATTGCTGGCAGTTCAAACTACCGTTCCAGTAGAAGAACACAGGTCTTCAGGTACAGACATGTACCTCCCTGGGTTGAGTTACGAAAAAGTGCAATACTGTCGGTGTTTATCTAAACCTTTTCTCCCGTTGCTTGTTAAAAGCAAGTGTCTTCTTCCTAATTTCAGAATGGTGCTCATAGAAACTTGCGGGGGCAAAGTGGAAGCTAGTGGAGGCTTCTCCCCACAACCTCCCCTCAGTGATCGGAAGTCTTGCCCAGATATTACCCTCGGGGAATACAACAGGGTGCCTCTGCACACAGGAGGTCTGTGTAGAACGGACCACGCGGGGGTCGCTGCCCAGTAACAGTCTTTCCGCCTACCGAGTGGCCTGTTGCCGTTGGTGAGAAAAATGGTAAAGAACCGTGCGTCTGTCGGAGAGAGAAAAACAGGTGGGAAAGGGTAGACGTGCATGACACTCTGGTTTATTTTGGCAGTAATATTATCCACGTTGGTGGCTTGGCCAGTCAGGCCCCTCAGGTGAATGGAGAGATATCTGCATGCGTGTCAGTGGAGAAGGTGTGTGTGACGGTGTGTGAAGTGGCTTCCTTCTCATGGTGTTCTGAGGGAATCCTGCACGTTTGTCCACATTCCTTACCAACTGACCTTCTGACATATGGTTGATAAAACGTGACTTCCAAACTGATTTAAATTGAAATACAAAAAGCACAGACGGTTTGGCCATATTGACCAAATATTTTACATGAAATTAATTACTAAAAAACTGTTAGTAAAAAACTGACATTTTTGACATTAATAACTGCTGTGTATTGTGTTGTAACAGGTTAAATTTAATCATCTGTTTTATGCTGTTTGTTTGCCACATTCAGGTGATTTTCTGTAATAATTAAATGATTCAGATTTCTGTAATAATTTATTCAAATAGTTGAAGTTATTAAAAGCTATTTGGAAAAACACTCCTGCCCATCACACTTATGAGCAGCACTTCTTGCGTCGCAGGGGTAGCAGCCTTCTAATCTTCTGTCTCGTGGTCGATGTTCTGGTCCAATCAAAGGGTCTTCACTGAGATTGAGGTTAGAGCTCTCTGTAGGCCGTTAAGAGGTCCTTCACACCAAGCTTGTCATACTGTGTCTTTATGTATCCAAATACTGGTCATACTGGAGCAGGATGGGGCCTCCCCAAACTGTTGCCACAATGCTGGATGCTTATAACTGTCTCAAATGTCATTGACATTAGCATAAACTGGAAATAATGCGTCTAGGCACAGTCCAAGGCAATTATCCCTGCACCAAACTTTACTGCTGGCACTGTGCGTTCTGGTAGGTAGTGTTTTCTCTGCATGTGCCAAACCCAGAGTCATCCATCAAACATCCAGACAGCGAGGCGTGATTCACCGCTGTAGTGGAAGCTTCCTCTGCTCCACAGTTCTGCAACATTGTGCTTGCATCACGCCAGCCGATGCTCGGTATTGTACACAGTGTTCTTGGGCATGTGTGCAATACTTGGAGTCCATGGGAGCCCATTTCACACAGTTCCCCCGCCTTCCAGAGGCGGTTTGAACTCTGTAGTGAGTGATGCCGCAGCTGAAGGGTGTTTTTTAATGGATTACGCAGTTCTCAGGTTCAGGTTTCAGGTTTGCAGGGTCTTAGTGCTTTATGACTGAACTGTTGTTCCTAGATGCTTCTATTCAGCAGATCATGGCACGGTAGAAGCTGGACCTGTGGACAAGGCTGCACCACTCAGCTCTGTGTAGGACTCATTCCTGTCTGTGAGGACTGCACGTGCATGATTTCATATGCCTGGGCATGGGTGAAACACCTGTACTCAGTAATTAGGAGTGGTGTCCACATGTATTAGCCATGTAGAGTATATAGCCATATAATGTTTTTATAGAGATACATACATATTTCCTTAGCACTGTGTACAACGGAATATTGGTAACTGAGTAATGCATAAAATATAAAATTCTTGTAGAACTAATGTTTTATGGTTGTAGTGGTACAGTAATTTTACACATTTGAATATGTTGCATTGGGCATAGAACAACAATCGTGACATGTAATACTTTGCAGCAGGATCTGAGAGTAAACACACTGTTCTCATAGCAGTCATGGCTGACAGATGGATATTAACACCTCCAGCTAGACGTTCTTTAAAAAAAAATAGTTTGCATTTACATTGTATATGCAAAAATGGTAAGATATAACTGTTAATTGTGTCTGATTGTGTTAATTACATGATGTGATGGCCTGAAATAGTATATATTAAAAAACTGGACCACATTAATTACGCATTCGGAAATCTTATTCATTTCTTTTAGTACACAGTTTATATTCCTGAAAGTAGTAACACAATATGTGACTTAATTTATTAATGTGCTAATATTGTGTTAATTATGTGTTAATAATGTTTACAAGGAACTAGCATGTGTAATGTGGGTCTCTGTCTTCTCACTGTTTTTACATAAATGCTTATATCTTAGTGTTTATTCTAAGACGTATTTGTCAGAATTTTATAACTTTATACCCTCCAATACTGACACAATTCACTCCTACACAAGAGCTCTCTTTAATTTGTCTTTTGAATATATCACCCATTATGTGTGGCATTAAAGTGTTGAATATATGGATTCTGTTTGGCAGACTTCATTGTCTTGTAGTGTGTTAACACAGTAAGACCCTTCATTTTTGAATAGGACATGCAGAAGGCCTTTACACTGAATGTTAAATCAGACCCATTCCACATCACAAGGCCAGCATTATGGAAACGTACCTACATTTGAACTTTAAGGTCTGAAACCATCTGCTGCTTCTGATAGAAGTTCTTATCAAGTTCTTCCCATGTGGTTACGTCCAAATTTCCTGACCGCACCACAAGAGAACTTTATGAGAGATTGTGCTTGCGTTGTGCACAGTAATGGTCTTATAAATTATTTTAATATCATCAGATACTGCAATTCATAGCCTCTCTTGTTGTTTCATATCGCTGCAAAATCTGTTTGTCAAGATAGCAGAGGGTATAATCCAGGATTTGTGGAAATATCAGGTTAAAGATATTACGATCATACTTAAGAACATAATAGTGTACATAGCTAGTTCAACAGATTACTTGTAATTATAAACTAATGGCAAAAATGGTTCTTCTCCAGATTTCAAGTAGGCATAATTATATTGAATGGGATTTGTTCAGCGAGCTTTGTTTATGGGAAACTGCCTAATTAAGCAATGGTTATAATGAGCTGAGAGCAGATCTCTGTGCTCATCCTCGTCTCCGAACCAATTCTGACTCGTCTCCAGCCGACTCTGCAGTCAGTGGGTGGTTCTGGTAATGTTGGGTCATACGCTCCTGCTGTGTAAAGCTTGTTTCACAGTGTAGTCTATCCCCTATGACTCTTAAACTGCACTTTCCCATGCCTGTCTCAAGAATGGTTCTCTTCAAGATGTTGAGATCTCTAGGCGACAATTGTAATCTGACTTTCATGATGCTCAACAAAACACCGTTTCTGTTTCTGTCATTTCTGCAGTCCAAAGAGGGTAACAAACATGCCTCCGTTGATAAGTGGCTGTGGCTGATGATTGATAAATAGCCAGTGTCTGCTTCACGCTGGCTTTTCCTTCACGATCTACGTTTCAGTCCAGCACTGCCCTCTGCTGGTTAAATTACATATTCGTTGCAGCACTAAATATAACTGAGAGATTGTATGTCAGCCTGTTTTTACTCTCAGGAGCAACGGTAAAATTTATGTTTTGCTTATTTTCTCAGAACTCGTACTGTGCTCCGTGCTAAAGATACACTAAGTCAACGACACATCGTAGTGCAACATACACACCGTAGTCTAGCTGCAGCACACGCAGCCCATAATAGCCAGAGCTGTGTGGGAGAATAGCCCTGTTATCAAAGAACCACACGACGCGCCTGAAGCGTAGCAGAGCCTCAATACTCCATGTCCTAGACATCATTCTCTCTGCTCCTCTAAAGGTCCCGTCTGTCTCCACAGCTCCCTGGGGAAATGATTAGGACGTTCTGTTGAAGGAAGCCGCACGTCCTTATCCATATGCTTGCGCTTACTTAAAATAGACAAGGACTTTGTCTGAAAAGTGTGATTACAGCATGGTTTCCTGTGGGAAAACACATGCTGGTGCACATACGGAGACGCGGGGAAAAAGAACAGTGTTTTTCTCAGGGGACCAGGCGAGACACGGCAGATTCAGTACTCTCGGAATCAAAGTGTAATTTTATGCTATGGGTATTATTAAATTATCAGCTATGGACTTCAGGCTAAAATATATGAGCGCAGTTCCTGGTTTAATACAAGACCTTGAGAGTGATATGATAATGAAACTCTGTAGTGTTGATGTTGTGAGTTTAGGCAAAACACTGCAGAAAGAAACTTTAAGGGGCTATACAAAGAATGTTAATGAATTTTTTAAGGCATCAGTGAGTCATTGCGTGAATGGGTGAGCGATCCCAACCTGTTGCCTCTCAGACATTAAGGATTCCTGATCATACGAGTGTTGCAAACAATATGAAGCTGGTAGTAACCGCCAGCAGGCAACTCGTCGTAATAGGTCAGAAGAAACAAATCTTCTGCTCTAACGTAAGTGGCCGCAGTCGTGTGACAGCACGCCTCCACAACGGCTGTCTGTGAGGGGGGAAAGCGCTCACCACTGGGGCTGGCAGAGAGAGAGGACCACAGAACTGGACCGGCCTTACCACCAGCCTCAGAGGAACACACATACACACACACACACACACACACACACGCACACACGCACACACACACACGCACACACGCACACGCACACACGCACACACGCTCACTCACACACACACACACACACACACACACACACACACACACACACACACACACACACACACACACGCACACACGCGCGCACACACGTTCACTCACACACACACACACACACGCACACACGCTCACTAACACACACACACACACACACACACACACACACACACACGCACACGCTCACTCACACACACACACACGCTCACTCACACACACACACACACACACACACACACACACACGCTCACTCACACACACACACACACACACACACACACACACACACACATACACACACACACACACACACACACACACACACACACACACACACACACACACGCACACACGCTCACTCATACACACACGCACACGCTCACTCACACACACACACACGCACACGCTCACTCACACACACACACACACACACACACACGCTCACTCACACACACGCACACACACACACACACACGCTCACTCACACACACACACACACACGCTCACTCACACACACACACACACGCACACACACACACACACACGCTCACACACACACGCACACACGCTCACTCACACACACACACACACACACGCTCACTCACACACACTCACTCACACACACACATGCGCACACACACACACACACTCACACACACGCTCACTCACACACACACCACACACACACACACGCTCACTCACACACACTCACTCACACACACACACGCACACACACACACACACACACACACACTCACACACACGCTCACTCACACACACACCACACACACACACACACGCTCACTCACACACACTCACTCACACGCACACACACACACACACACACACACACACACGCTCACTCACACACGCTCACTCACTCACACGCACACACACACACACATACACACACACACGCTCACTCACACACGCTCACTCACTCACACGCACACACACACAGTCACACACACACACACACACACACACACACACACACACACACACTGATTAATCCTTTTTTTTTCCAAAAAAAAAGCATAAACTGGAATCCTTTTTTTTTTCCATTTTCTCATCTTAGAAGTCTATATATTTTTCTCCAGTCTGATTCTCTAATGAATGTATAGCTACATTTCCTAGTTGTCTGTAAATGTCTGACCAGCATCCAGCACTAAAGATCTATCAAGGAACGATAAACTGAAAATGAGCAATAACCTTTTAGACACCTGTTGTTTCTTTTTTGCAAATCAAGTGTAACTCCGAGTATGAGCTATGAGCTATAACTATGATCATTTGCAGCTATGAGTGGTCCCCCCCCCAGCTGTAATAAAGAGAACAGAGAGCTCAGTTATAGTTGTTGTGCAGTACAACGCATTGAGGAAATATTTGGGCTGTGCTCCCACACTTTCGCATGATCTCATGTTTCACGAAAGGGAGAGATGGGGGTGGAGGGGGGGGGGGTGGAGGTGGTAGCAGAGGACTTGCCTGGTGGTGGTTACATGGAGGGACCGAATCACTTAAGCAGCAGTAATCCCTCTGGATCCATCAACATCCCACTAACAGCAGCTGGAATGCGCCCTCACTGGGAGAGTCTGGAGGTTCCCACACGGCTGAGCAGGACGCTGGCAGAGTGGGGACAGTGATGGAGACATCCCTGCGTCCCGCCCCGGTCTGTCACGGCCTGGTGGTCCCAGCCCTCGCCGTAGACACGCATGGGTCTTGGTGCATAAACCTCCAGACGCACGGTGTTCTCTCTGCTTCCTGTTTCCTGTCTCACGGGCCATGAGGAGATGAAGGCGCTCAACGCTTGGCCTCGCGCTCGGCCACGCTTGCGGCCGGGTCCCCGTCCTCACCGCAGGGTTCACGGAGGAGGACGCCCGCCCGCCGTGGAGGCCGCGGCCCCGGGTTGGCCTTGGGGGGATTCCCAGGCTGTCAGCGTGAGGAGTGCAGACACATGCACCCACCCCATACACACACGCACACTGACCGCTAGATCTGAACCAGCTGCTGGGAAGGGGAGGAGAGGGAAGTGTGGAGGAGAAGCAGTGATTACACATCTCACCGAGGTTCCAGAGACACGCGGGCACGTCACACACCTCCAGACCACACTGCCCGTGAAGCGGAAAACAGGGCCCCTCGGTTTATAACCATCGATCGTAGCGATTAGACAGCGCGGCGAAGAACGTGACCTCACGGTGGATGTGCCTGGAAGTGCACGAGGCCACGTTCAGCAGTGCTACGAAGACATCCGTCAGGAGCCCGTCAGGAGCCCGACGTGAGCAGTAGAACTGGCCGGGACAGACAGCAATGCCTTTGAAGTGACACGTAAAAATGTGAAGCCCCCAGCAGCTGTGGATTTATGAGGATGACCAATCTGCAGAAAACTGGCACTAATTGAGTGCCCCCCCACCCCTCAGGAGAGATAAAAGAGTCCCTGTCCTGGTATCCCATCAGTGGACCATCAGTACATGGACAAAGGACAGTGGGAACAGACTGTTGCTAGGCAGCCTCTGTGGGCTTTAGGGTCAGCTGCTGCCTGTCCTCGTCATAAAACACTGCTTGATAATAAATTCTAGGAGTGAAACTCACTGTAGACAGCTACCTCACAACACCGGTACTCCATATTGTCCATATTATGTATATAATTTCTATGATTTTTGTCTCTTCTCCTCATTAGCATGTGTTGATCTAATTAAGGCGTTTCAAATCATCTGTCATGGTGACTTATAGGTCGGTCAAGCTGTATTCAATTTTCGACAGCAGGTGGCGGTATTATTCCTCTGAGTTTATTTCAGTAACAGGTGTATTAGACAAACTTCTAATTATGGACTTTCTCACCAAGGACAAGCTTTGTGCAGTGAACCTGTGAATAGGTTGTCTATTAAATATTGACTTATGCAGGAGTGGATGACAGATGGAAAGTGAATCAGTATGTTTTTACTACTGTATGTTTTATTCATAACTTGGGTGCTCAAAACCTCAGCATAGCAAACCTCTCTGTCCTCATTTCCAAAGCTTTCTCCCTTACTCTGCTGCCTGTCAGCAAGTCTTAAAGTTCCCAAACACTGACCAGAGAACAGTCAGCTCTGTCTCCATCCTGCCCTGCCTCTGGTTTAGCGTTTGTGTTGTGTGGCTGCAGTGAGATGTTTGGCCTGGGTCAGAGAGCTTTCTCCAGACACAACACGGAGCCAGAACAAACATTACTGATGCATTCCCACACCTGCAAGCCAAAGCGACCTCCCTCCCGCCGCCCTACGTGTCCCCACCACAATAAATCACGCCACTCATTACGCCACTCACCCTAACACGTCCCCCCTTTTTTAAACGGTGAGACGAAAGTCACGCGTAACCGAAGACGGAGTGGAACGCGCTCGCGCTTTCCGTCCGACCCACCGAAATGTGGTAGTGAGCGCGCGAGCGAACGCAAGTTTTGGCACGTAGTGAAAAGAATAACAGGAACGAGAGGTGTTCCGTGAGAGGAACCGGCGTAGCGATGACACGGACATGAACAATGGTATCCGTCTGACATACCCTCACCCCCATATGTACATACTTAGTAACTAACTTACTGACATTACTGGTGGCATGGTCCTCACTATCATGACTGAAGTCATCTAGTGCTGAGAAAATGTGGAAATGTACCCCTATGCACTCCTACTGTCTACTTGGAACCTCTTTTGAGGGGCCTTGCCGCTTCATAGGGCGCAAAAAGAGCATAGAACTAGTCTGTATGTCTAGCCTAGCACTGACTAGTAACGTCACAGGCTAGGGGGAGATGTTTACTCAAGACCGAGAAGGTGTTGGTCTGTTATCACTCACAATACATTCAGAAACTATTCTACATTTGTGCACATGCCTATGTAACTCCACCATTGTATTTATAGTTTATTTATAGTATACAACTTAAATTAAAGCTTGATAAGCACATGCGTACAAAACTTTGTGATGCAAAATCAAGTGAAATCAAGAAGAAAATTACATTATAATGACAAAGATATTGGATCCAAAGTCTTAAAACAAACAGCAAATGGTTTCGTTTGTGTTTCATTATTGATTGGCTAGAAAGCTGACAGAATTAATGGAACGTACTCTGCTACCAGTAAGTCTGCAAACAAGTTCAATTTGTCATTTGAGAACTCTGATGTGCATGGGGTGATCAACGCATTGATGGTGGTAAAGAGGAAGTTACACTTGCATGTCAACAAGGCTTGAAAAATAATACTCATAATTTAACAATTTCACATGATTTTAATAAAAGTCACAGTAGAAAGTGAAAGTTTGGTGTGGATCCAGTGTGTTTTACTCTGCAATTTTTTATTTCTTTTTTTATTGTTTAGGTGATTGAGTTTCTCTATGGGACTTTAAAATGTCTAGACACAAATGTATTTTTTTGTTGGGAAACAGTATTAATCCCATCATTAAGTCTGACTGTAAATGTTCTAGAGTCTCACAGGGAGATGGGGATGTAAAGAGATCCGAGTTGCCCCTGAATCATTATTAAAGGAGCACTGTTCCTCGCTCGGGTTGCAGATGAGCAAAGACACTCCAAAAAGACAAAGTGCTACTTGTAAATCTAAAATATTCAACAAGCAACATCTAAAATATCACACCTTGATATCTTAGCCATGTGATATTTTTAGATCTAAAGTATGGCCGTGTTTATATGTAGAGCCTGCAAATTGCAAGACAAAATGAGCATGGTCAAATGAAAATCATTAGTAATAGTATGGCTTATTGGCTTTTTGGAGTGAATATTAAATTGTTCACTGATTAATAAATAGTCAGTCATGAAGAGTCATGAGGAGTACTCCATAAAAACAACACAAATAAATATTGTTGTCAAATGTGCAGCGATCCAGACTGGCCACACCATCACACTTCTTATTAATTTCATCTCAGTAATTAATTATTCATTCTTGGAACACAGGAGGAGCTGAAAGTATTAAAGCGGTTACACTTCTACATTCCTAATGATTTCGTTTGGTCTTGGGGGAACTGGCCAACGATCTGTTTATTGTTGTTGGGCCATGTTCTCTGGGGGCGTAATGGTGCAATGTGTGTGGTTAGCACTTTAGTGGGTACCTCTATAATTAGAGCAGTTGTGAGCATTGTCGTTGGGTGAGGCCACGCGTCAACGTTCAGAGTTTGGGGAGGCAGCTCAGCCTGGTGAGCTGATACGGTGGGCTGAGAAGAAAGAAACGCGACTCCAAACTCTCAGGGTCATGTTCTCAGGCTCAACACCTTGTTGAAGAGGAAGGGGTGCAGTTGTCCACGCTGCATCTGGGGGGCAGAAGGCCTTGGGTCCAAATGTAAGTGACCACACTAAATGAAGAGCTAGGCAAAAATAGTAAACATGGCTAAGATATATGCCAAAGGTATGGACAAATTCATGAAAATATAAGCACACATGCTGTCATGAATTTAATTAACATAACTTATTATGATAAAAGAATACCATGTTCACTAAAAACTTAATGCTACACAAATACTAAAAACGAATGTATTCTCAAAAAGTGCATTTTGGCAAAAAAACATACACCAATATAAGTTTATGAAATGGGTATATAATTATATTGGCATTGGATAACATTTTTGACTTGGAATATAAAAAAAAAAGAGTATTATTAGAAAAATTAGTATGTCAATGTTCAAAATTAAATATCGTTTTTTGTACACATTCCCATGTTTTGTGAATACTCTATTATGGGCATATGGCTATCTAGGACTTTCAATGTATTAGTTGTGTTAACACTTAGCACTGCATTGCTCCCTAAGTTAAAAAGTTATTTTCAAGAAAAGATAACAAGCTACGGTATTTTCCATGTAGTTAATGTCTTTACATTAAATCAGCACAAAGGGTTGACAGTAACAGGTTTGATGGTAACAGGTTTGACAGTAACAGGTTTGAAGGAAACAGGAATGATGGTAACAGGTTTGAAGGTAACAGGATTGATGGTAACGGGATTGAAGGTAACAGCTTGATCGTAACAGGTTTGACAGTGACAGGGTTGAAGGTAACAGCTTGTTGGTAACATGGTTTACAGTGACAAGGTTGACAGTAACAGGTTGGAAAGTAACGGGATGGATGGTAACTCACTAGGTGAAATACATGGAGAGGCAATTTGTGTAATCATAAAAGTTTAAGTTTATTTATGCATACTTGGAGTTTCACAGTTTTCCAGTTTTAATTCATTAGCATTGTTAGCATTGTTTCTTCATAATGAAAGGAGGTCACTGCCTAAAAGACATGTGACTCAGGACAAGAGATTACTATTTCTGGGACGTTCTGCTAATGAAAACACCACTGACAAGAATTCAAGGACAGATTTACGATGCCATTTTTTGCATTTCTGAGCATTTCTGCTCTGTTGGACTGGTCTGACTATCTAAGGGAAAGTCTGTGTGAACATGATTGGCGTTGTTCTCTGGGTGAGAAGGAGGGGCTTATTTGCACCCCTGTATCGATCTGTCCATTGCTAGCCGATGTTAGATCGCTTGTAGAGAATGTTTGTGCTGTCCAGAGACCGTATCTCTGGTGCTGTCCAATCACGCTCAGCGGTCCTGTGACGCTGTGTGAGCAGAAGCTCAAAAAGAGGCAGTGGCTGGTTTCATGTTTCTGAGGAAGTCCACGTTAGCTTTTCCCCTCCCAGCCTGTAGCTTAGCTTGGTAGCTTGTTGTCAGATTTCAGTTGCTGACAACTAAACTGCAGCTAGCCAGTCTATATAAGTTATAATAAGCTATGACCAAAATCAAAACAATAGTGAATGACATTTATAGTGTGTATAATACATTTTTAGAAATTGAACCAACCCATAATTCTTAAACCAGGGTGGGCTGGAGTCAGATATGGTGCAGTGCAAAACATACTTAATAAAAACATTTTTAGTTACAAAATGAAAAAGGTTTAAGTATTAGTGTGAAAGGTGTTGACTCTATGAAAAGTAGCAGTTTAAACCTTGTAGCCTTAGACCAGTAGTGGTTTCGATTTTTGTAGGCATGTGATTCATAGCTATGTGACAAAGAATTTCTTCTTTAAAAGCATTTAAATATTATATGCAATTACTAAATGCTAATAGTTTGACTAAATACTAAATATGATATACAATTACTAATAATGTTTTAAAATCCTCTGAAGAGGGACTTTCTGAATTTAAACTCTTTAGTTCTCTGAAGAGTTTAAATAAAGTGGGATAAGAAGCTTCTCGTTGGTATAACCATTAACACATGAATTTCCTGACATTAGCATGCGAGGGTATGAAACTGGGAGTTGCTGTGTGAGTAGTGAGTGAGAGGCAGAAAGTGACTCAGACTCCATATGGCTGCTGTGTTACAGATCACACAACCCACAGAGAAAAAGGGAATCAAAAGCTTTGACACGCAGAAACACTTCAGTCCCAAATACACACATCAGACCTTCACTTCCTTCAGTTTTGTTACTGGAATCCACTGTGAGTTGTGCTTAAGTCATGATAAGTATTTGTGGTTTGAAAGCATGACCTTTGAGTCGATACTACTGCATTGAAAAGTACGCCGTGTCACTGGAAACAGTCTGAGTGAGTGAAGTGAAGTGCTATCATGAAGAACAAGGAGGGTAAGTCTCTATATTTGATATTTGATATATATATTTGTTTATTATAATGTGTGACTTAGAAATGTGATCTTGTCACAATATTGTTTAATGATTAGAACTGTGCCATGCACAACGAAGATAAAAAATGACTCTAAACGACTATCAAGTTGTCAACTTCCATATAACTTCACACGGAAAGTACAGACAGTTTTCTTTTCCACTGCTGACTTGATCCTCCTTATGTCCTACTACAGGTAAGAGAGCAGAAAATGTCAGAAACCACAGAGCCCTGGAAAGGTCATATTCCTACGGGCCTGTGTTCTGGGGGCGAGAAAGATTTCACCTGCCAGTTTTATGTGGAGCAGGAGAAACACTGATGAGCCACGGTAAGACTCTTCATGTTACACTCAAAAATATTACTTATCAACTGTTCAAAGGCAGCATAAATGAATCATAAATGGGAAGACGTTTCAGAGTGCTTAGATTACAGTTTTAACTAATTAATAATTTAATTAATAACCTGTGTTGAAAAATACACAATGAATGTAAACGTAGTTACTCTGAGACCATCAAGTAAACTAACAAAATAAATCATGTTTGACTGATATGTAATTTTTGGGTTAAAGAAATATTCCAGCTCTAAACCTCAAAAACATGTTTTATTTAGCGTTCAGTGAGCAGACAGGATAAAACACACACTTCTTTCTAGACTTCTACAGGGACTAATATCAGGGCACTGTTTTTGCATTGTCTGTAACTTTAAAATCAAGAGATTGACAAAAACTCATTTAATGCATGAGTATTCCTTTAAATGTGCGGCTAGGTGCAGAGTATGGCGATGCTTTGGGTGGTTTACTTATGCAAGCAAACCTTTATCTTTATATTTTATTTAGTTCCATAAAGCTCTTTTTTATGTCTTACACAAGCATGACACTGGCGTGTCTCTATGGTTAAGTAATACAACCTCAGAATGCTGCTTTTGTTGATGGGAAATGTGGACAGGGAAGTGTGATGACCTAAAAGAGGAAATGCTGAAATTTTTGAGCAGCCTCTCCCAAATGATATTTTTATGAGCTGGCCTTTGAAAGCTTCCTGTTTTCTACTTTTAAGAGTGCTTTTGTAATGCTGTGTCTAAAATGTGCGCTGGTTTCTTTCAATGAGAGAGAGAGAGTGAGAGAGTGAGGGAGAGAGAGAGGAGGGAGAGAGACAGAGAGCCACAGACAGAGGGATGTAATGAAAAACTGTTGCTAAAATGCAAATGAGAGACTGCGTAGTCTATTATGTTCAGGAATGTTATGTATTTCATAATTACTGAGTACTTGTTCCTCTTTTGTTGGATTTCAATACATTGCTTAATTTAAGAAGAAGAATAACAGTATAATCAAAATCTCCCTGAAATTCTGAACTAGTGTAAATTTCACAATTCCTAGTCTAATTCAAGCCTCTGAGCAATTTCACAGACAAGCAAAAGACATTTGAAATATTAAAAATTAAAAAAACGAGGATAACAGATTAGTAAGGGAAGACAGTCACTATTTATGCCAGAACAAGAAATATATTTTCATATAATCTCTGCAGAACTCGTGACCCTGGGGTCTAAAATTAGCTTAAAGCCGTTTGGAGATCAGTGGATGAGAGAAGAGACAGGAGGAGAGAGTGCTATTGTGCTCCTTATTAAGTGCCATGTTAGATGTGACGCACAAGTGTTTGTCTCTAAGCAACCGCCTCAGACGCTTTAAAACTGCTTGAGTTTCCCCAGCAGTGTGTACATACAGCGTCCAGCCCCAGCAGTGTGTACATACAGCGTCCAGCCCCAGCAGTGTGTACATACAGCGTCCAGCCCCAGTCCCCCGGGAACAAGGACACTGGCAAACAAAAACCCACAACACCGCGGCACTGATAGTGGGCGAAGCGTTCAGATAGACATGGCTGCTTCTCTTCCTATTGATCTTTGCTCCCACTGGGAGGAAGAACATATCCAACATACGCTGTCGAATACAATATTGTCATCTATTGTTTTCAGGCACTGACATGAGTCCGTGTCCCTTGCTGGCGAGAGGTGTGTTGGAGAAAGCAGTTTTTGAATGTACTGTATGCAGTGAAGGTGATGCTCATATATTTTAAGGGAGCATTAGTCAGAGGGTGTGGAAAAAACAATGTTGCTTTGTGAGTGTGATTAGAGCCAATCCTGACCTGTGACTCAAGAGCTATTACGCCTGCACAAGAACAGATTTTATTTAAAGGTAAAAGAGCAGTATGAACCATACCGTTTCTGCTTTTAACCACCTAATGCCCCAAACCTGTCAGAATCCAGAACACATTTTGTATAGTAAGAATGCAAAAATATTGGCTTGCTTCTAATCATGCAGTGTTTGTTGCGCTGTCATGACGTTTCTACGTGACTGCTAGATGAATTGAAAATAACCAAACCAACTATGGACTTTGCCCCCTTACAGCCCTGTTTGCCCCGAGGTCACCCATCAATGGTCAAGGGTCAAGGGTGAACAGGGCGTGTGGCTGTAAGCCTCATTCACTGGACTCTCTGTCTGTGCTGTCATTCCTCAGGAGGTAGAGCTATTAAGTCTTTGATGGTAGAAACAGACACACAAGGTGTGATACTGCTTATGCGCCATCATCCACAGTGCCAAGGTCACCGCGCCGTCTGATTGGACGGCCCTTTGTTCTGGCCTTTCATCTACGGGGCACCTGTCCTGCTCTTCCTCTGAGCTGTCCCAGTGAGTTATTGGGGGGCACGGGACAGAGAGGCATGAAATGGGCAGAACAAACAGGCGGAGGGGTGGGGGGGGGGGGGGGGGGGGGGGGGGGGGCGCGTGGGTCTCCACATGAGCTCCCACATGAGCCCCCACAGGCCCATAGCCTGCCACACGATTCCCTGAGCAATGCATCTAAACCTTATTAGTGTTCCTAATTTAACAGTCTACACCATATCAACCGAGAACAAGGGCTCCATAAATTTACAAAGTAGCTTCCAAGCATTATACATGGCATCACTATTGTAATTGTAATTAGATGTAGGCCATCTGAAGCCGTTTTACAGGTGGAAACACTTCACGGCTCTTCAGATTCCTGTCATGCAGGTGCACATCTCCTGCTAAGGGATTACAGTCAGCGTGCACATTTGATGGTGGACGCTAAGCCACCTAGCACACTTCTCTCGCTCTCTCACATGACGTCCGCAGTATGATTACAGGCCTGATAAAGAGCGGCTTGCCACGGCCGGCTCCCTCTCTCTCTCCCTCTGATCACCGAGGGCTATTTACATCCCTGCCCCAGCACCGCGGCCTCGGCCACAGACGCTTTTAGCACACGCTGTGGTGTTTGAGAGCATGATGCTGTTTACTGGGAAACGCGGGGAGAGTCCGAGGCAGTGTTGTGTTCGCCCCGGTCGACGTCCTGTTGTTTGGAGACGGAGAGGAGTTGATGTTGTGGGGTGAGAGACGTTAGTGTAGATATACTGAAAAGGTTTAGGGGTCCAGGATGAAAGATGAAGATTTTGGGGAAATTCTGAGAGAGCTCACAAACACAGCATGGTTTGTGTGTGCATGTGTGTGTGTGTGTGTGTGTGTGTGAGAGAGAGAGAGAGTCCATATTTGTGTGTACAGAGTGCCATTTGAGAACTGGGAAAACTAACAATACACCATGGAGTTGCAAAGCCAGTTTACATTTGACCAGAACTCTTTCTCCCTCCCTTTCTCTGTCTGTCTCTCTCTGTCTGTCTCTCTCTCTGTCTCTCTCTCTCTCTCTCTTCTTAATGCGAACTCAATTCTAGCTTGATTTATCACATCGTATAAGAAGGAGGCATCACACACAGCTCTTTTTAATGTTGTTTTAAACACTCGAAGTGTATGAAGAGGCTGAAATTCCCAGGCTCTTGTCACAGGCTGAAGAATGTCACCTCACCATAACACCCCCCCCCCCCCCCCCCCCCCATCTTCATAACAGATCTGCTGTCCTGTGAACAAGCCTCTTCTCCAGACTTGTTAGCTGTTAGCGTGCTAGCGGTCGTCTGCTGTTGCCGGCTGTTTGCCGTGGCTGGCCAAATGGCACACAAAGATGCATGAGCTGTGCGCTGGGGACGTGAGGCACGACGCCATTTGGGTTGGGGGCACATCAAAGTACGGGGTGTTTTCTCCTGCCCAGTGGTCTGACCTCTGACCCGTGGCCAGTTGGGGCCTGCTGCAGCAGTGAGAGCCGGTGGGCAGACCCGCGAGGAAGGTGGGAGTAAACGTGTCCGGGAGGGTTTTCCCTGTGAGCCGATGTAAGAAACTGGAACTGAAATAAAATCATATACATGTGTGTGTGTGTGTGTGTGTATGTGTGTGTGTGTGTGTATGTATGTGTGTGTGTGTGTGTGTGTGTGTGTGTGTGTGTGTGTGTGTGTGTGTGTGTGTGTGTGTGTGTGTGTGTGTGTGTGTGTATGTATGTGTGTATGTGTGTGTGTTCATTTGCCCTTTGTTTGTTAGGGACCCTGCCACAGATGTGCTGGTGATGAGGGTTAAGATCAGGATAGTGAGCTCTGAGGACATAGTTTGAAATTCCTGGATTTTATTCTGAGAACACATTTATCTTAGCCAAGCAAATAGTAAAGCAAGACTCATTTTCCTTAG